>NC_138547.1:46925577-47403077 GCF_964234715.1 Podarcis melisellensis | reverse complement strand
TCCTTTCTCCTCCAATGATGACTTGAATAGACAGCTGCTTCTGTGCAATTACACACACAAAAGTTGTCTCAGTTCTTCCAGCTCAAGCCAAAACCCAGTCAGAAAGGGATTTTCCCCATGAATACAGGATCTCTGGGGATTTCCTGGAATCAATGGAGAAGTGGTTCAAAATATACATATATATATATATAAAATACACAGGACGTGGGTGGCGCTGTGATCTAAACCACTGGGCCTAGGGCTTGCTGATCATAAGGTCAGTGGTTCGAATCCCCACAACGGGGTGAGCTCCTGTTGTTCGGTCCCAGCTCCTTGCTCACCTAGCAGTTCAAAAGCACGTCAAGTGCAAGTAGATAAATAGGTTCTGCTCCTGTGGGAAGGTAAATGGTGTTTCTGTGTGCTGCTCTGGTTCACCAGAAGTGGCTTAGTCATGCTGGCTGCATGACCCGGAAGCTGCCTGCGGACAAACGTTGGCTCCCTTGGCGAGTAAAGTGAGATGAGCACCGTGACCCCAGAGTCGTCCGCAACTGGACTTAACTGTCAGGAGTCCTTTACCTTTATATAATACACACATACACACACAGTGATGTAGTGAAGGCAAATCACTATACAATAGTTGCAAGAGGAAAAGAAAAGGGGAATGATAGAGTGTTTTCCATATTCTGCCCCTCCTGACTCTCCAGCACTGTGGAAAGGCTGAGAGCACCTGCCTACATGCAACAGAATAGCCATGCAACAACAACGACAAAACCTGAACACCAGCCAACCTTGGCTGGCTCTAATTCAGATGCGTGACAGTCCTGACCAAGTGTCTGCTGGTCTGGATGCATCAATTCACCTCGGTGACTGTCTGTTTTAAGTCCACACACCATTTAAACTGACTAATGAAAGTGAATGAGTCAATAGCTGAGGTTTTATTTCGCCAGCTGCTAAAAACCTGAGGAACACACCCACAGTTTAAACACAAGTTAAGGAGCAGCACCCAGGGGGAGGGACTAGAGAAGGTGGGGAGAAACTGCAGGTGAGCAGAGCACAGGAAGATTTCAGCCGCAACCGGAACCGGCGTTCCCATTTGCTGGTGTGAAGAGATCGTTGTGAGCAAGCCTCACCCAGCTGATGCAGCTCTCATGTCTCAGCAGGCCAACCACACAATGCTACTAGTGTGAGCTAGAGTTACTTCTGGTGCACCCATGTTGGGAAATGAAAGCAACCTTTATCAGGGAAAACCAGGAACGGCTAAGGGAGCTGGGCATGTTTAGCCTGGAGAAGAGGAGGTTAAGGGGTGATATGATAGCCATGTTCAAATATATAAAAGGATGTCACATAGAGGAGGGAGAAAGGTTGTTTTCTGCTGCTCCAGAGAAGCGGACACGGAGCAATGGATCCAAACTACAAGAAAGAAGATTCCACCTAAACATTAGGAAGAACTTCCTGACAGTAAGAGTTGTTCGACAGTGGAATTTGCTGCCAAGGAGTGTGGTGGAGTCTCCTTCTTTGGAGGTCTTTAAGCAGATCTGTCTCCTGAGAAATCTCTATGTGGGACAAGAAGCTACAGTTAGAACTGGATATGGAACAACTGATTGGTTCAAAATTGGGAAAGGAGTACGACAAGGCTGTATTTTGTCTCCCTGCTTATTTAACTTATATGCAGAATTCATCATGCGAAAGGCTGGGCTGGATGAATCCCTAGCCGGAATTAAGATTGCCGGAAGAAATATCAACAACCTCAGATATGCAGATGACACAACCTTGATGGCAGAAAGTGAGGAGGAATTAAAGAACCTTTTAATGAGGGTGAAAGAGGAGAGCGCAAAATATGGTCTGAAGCTCAACATCAAAAAAACGAAGATCATGGCCACTGGTCCCATCACCTCCTGGCAAATAGAAGGGGAAGAAATGGAGGTAGTGAGAGATTTTACTTTCTTGGGCTCAATGATCACTGCAGATGGTGACAGCAGCCACGAAATTAAAAGACGCCTGCTTCTTGGGAGAAGGGCAATGACAGGCCTAGACAGCATCTTGAGAAGTAGAGACATCACCTTGCCAACAAAGGTTCGTATAGTTAAAGCTATGGTTTTCCCAGTAGTGATGTATGGAAGTGAGAGCTGGACCATCAAGAAGGCTGATCGCCAAAGAATTGATGCTTTTGAATTATGGTGCTGGAGGAGACTCTTGAGAGTCCCATGGACTGCAAGAAGATCAAACCTCTCCATACTGAAGGAAATCAACCCTGAGTGCTCACTGGAAGGACAGATTGTGAAGCTGAGGCTCCAGTACTTTGGCCACCTCATGAGAAGAGAAGACTCCCTGGAGAAGACCCTGATGTTGGGAAAGATGGAGGGCACAAGGAGAAGGGGGCGACAGAGGACGAGATGGTTGGATAGTGTTTTCGAGGCTACCAGCATGAGTTTGACCAAACTGCGGGAGGCAGTAGAGGACAGAGGTGCCTGGCGTTCTCTGGTCCATGGGGTCACGAAGAGTCGGACACGACTAAACGACTAAACAACAACAACAACAAGCAGAGGCTTGACAACCATATGTCAGGAGTGCTCTGATGGTGTTTCCTGCTTGGCAGGGGGTTGGACTCGATGGCCCTTGTGGTCTCTTCCAACTCTATGATTCTATGAAAAGCAAGAGGGGGGAAACTGGAAAGGCAAGCCCCAGCACGTGGTTCAGTTAGAATGTCAAGGCTAAGAAAGAAAAAAGGGCCCTGCTGGAATCAAGTCAATGGCCCATCTAGTCCAGCATCCTGTTCTCACAGTGGCCAACCAGATGCCCCAATGGGAAAAAGCCCACAAGCAGGATTGGCACACAAGAGCCCTCTCCTCACCTGTGTTTTCTGGCAACTGGTGTTCAGAAGCATGGCTGCCTCCAACAGTGAAGGCAGAGCAACAGTCCTCATGCCTAATTCATAGCCCCATTTTCTATGAATTTGAACCCAGCCATACAGTTTCTGAGTTTCTCTAAGCAGGATTTGTTGTGAGGATGCAGAATGTGAGGTGGGAGGAAGAAAAGCAGGCATTGCCATGGTCTCTTCCTCCTCCTTGGAGAACCGCTGTGATAAATATACAAACAAGTTAAAGCACCACATGGTTTGCCTTACCTATATATTGTCTTGCGTGGGGGGCGGTCGCCCTCTGAGCCAGGAACACAGTAAAATCACAGCAGACACCAAGTGGAAATCACTGCTGTTGGCTTTTCAAGTCCTTTTGGGGGACAGAAAGAGGGGCAGGGTGGAGAGAAAGATGCATGCAATGGTTAACAATGCTTCGTTGACTCTATTAAACACGGAGAGAGCGAGGTCAGCTCCTGTTTCTGAAAGCAGAGAGCACTAATAAAACCACTTCTGCTGTTTTAAAATGGAAGAAAAGAGGCTCTGGAGGAGTCGTGCCCCCACCCAGAGGCACCACAGAAGCCTGCTTAGAGGATGCAGCAATTGGGATGTGGGTTCAAGGGTCAGTTTTCAGCTCTAGGCAGAGCAGAATAGAGTTTTATGAGCCACCGAGCCCTTTTCTGAAGCCTGTTTGAGAGAGAAACTCAACTTCCACATGGTAGAGGATTACTCTGCAGGAAGCAGCAGCAAAGTTGATAGGGGAGAGCCCCTAGCATCCTGTATTCATCCATCACATGCAGACCACAGAGAGTATCATTGGTGCAACAAAGCATTGGCTCCTCTCAGTGGCAAGTCCCACAAATCTTGTGTCACAGGGAAGCTCCCAGTTGATGCAGGGGCTCTTCATTTACATGTGAGCACAGGAAAGTCCCCAAACGTTTCTGGCTTTGATGGAATCATTCCAACTTCCCTTTCCGCTACTTTATTGGCTTATTTCTCAAAATTTACATATACTGCTCAGCTGTAACCTCAAAACATTTTGTGAAAGGTAAAACACCATGTATATATGTATATATATATATCTCCATCCATCCATAAACACCATATATATATATATATATATATATATATATATATATATATATATATATATGCTTTCGTAGATTTTCCATCCATCCATTAAGGAAACATTTTAAAACAACATTTTGCAACATTCAAAAATAATTAAAATAAAAGCTAAAAACCAGCTTAAAACAAATGTCAGATTTCTACATGCCTTGATGGGCTCGCCTAAACAATTCTCAGAGTGGTTTAACAACCAACCCTTCTTCACAGGAAACTTTGGAAACCATAGCTCTAGAAGGGGAATAGAAGTCTCCTAACAATTCTCAGTACCCTTCACAAACTGGACTTCCCAGGATTCTCTGGGGGAAGCCATATTCATGTAAACTAGAGTGAAAGGGTGTTGCTTTAAATGTTTGGTGGGAATGCAGCTGAATATTTCCTCTCGGGAAGCAAAAGTTAATGTGGGAAGGAGACATCAGATGGGAAAGATCCTCTATTCATGGGGCTGGCTCCTACCACCCATTCCAATAAGCTCAGTAAGAGGAGAGGAGGGTGTTTTCAGATTAAATATCTCCTCTTTTTTTTGCCATCGTCCCTTCAAAGCCTGAAGGATTAATTTACTTCCTTGTTTATCAAATTCCTTCCGTGCTAGAGGCTCTGTTTGTTGCTGAAAGATAATTCTGAAGTTAACTGGCTATAGTGTTCCTTAAAACTTATTTAAAGAGAGAAAAGATCTTGCAGGACAAGATTGAAGGGTGGAGAGCAGATGAAAGCGTCCTTCAACCTTCTAACTTAGTGGTTCCCAAAGCAATGCACCCCGCCCCGGGGAGCAGGAAGGGGGAATTACCTAGGGGAGGCAAGTGGGCAGCAGAGGGGGGCTGGAGGTGTCAATGACTATCAGACTTCGAAAAGCTGGTGTCACTGGATCATATCTGCTGAATTAATTAAATGAAATAGTTTTAATTGGATTCTGAATCAATGTGCAATTAATTGTTACTGTTTTGGCTTTTCTGTTTTCCTCTTGCACTTAGCAGGTTGTGCAAACTGCTATTCTGAATAATGCTTTTTACAGGCTAGGGTAGGGGGCACTGGGGATGAGTTTATGGAACCAGGTTTATGGGGAAAGGTTTGGGAATCACTGTGTTAACTGGCTGAGTTGCTTTTGGGGGGCCTCTTTGTGCACACCTGGTCCTGCAAGAGACACATACGCAGGTCTGGATTCTGCTTCTCCCTTCAGGTCAAAACATTTCCCAAGTGCTGCAGCACTATTACTCCCAGGTGGTACAATGGGTCAGTGTTAACCAGAAGGTTTGTGGTTCAAGCCCTCCCAGGGATGGCTGTGGGAAGGATTCCTGCACTGCAGAAACTGAACTACAAGATGACCCTCTGGGTCCCTTCCAACTTGCAATTCTGTGATTCCCATCATTTTGGATGGTGATGGACAGGCACTCTGGAAGCTGCCAATGGTCCATGTAGCTCAGTAGTGTCTGCACTGACAGACAGCAGTTCTCCAAGGATTCAGAGAGGGGTCTCCCCCAGAGATGCTGAGCACTGAACCTGGGACCTTCTGCATGCAAGAAATGTGCTCTGCAACTGAGCTATGGCTCAGTCCCAGAGCTCAAGAGCATCTTCCCTTCTGCATTTTTTCATCCACACCCTCCGTGTTTTATTCCATAATCTTTGCACTTCCTTTTCCCTGTTCAACACTTCCATTCTCTGCTCTAGCCAAACTCCCTTAAATGAATAGCCGCTTACACGTTCTTCTTGCTTTCTAACACTTGTTAGATTAGGGCAAACGAACGGCATGCAGACTCAGCAGCACAGTCAGAGCCATAGTCAATTAATTAATCTACTGCATTTTCTACAAATAGGTCTGTGCTCAAAGTGGCGCACAAAAACTCAGGAGTGGCTCTCAGAGCCAGAGATCCCCCACCCCTGGGATAGCTCAGTGGGTAAAGAAAACTCTTAATCTCAGCGTCGTGGGTTTGAGCCCCAGGTTGGGCAAAAAGATTCCTTCATTGCAGGGAGTTGGGACTAGATGGCCCTCGTGGTCCCTTCCAGCTCTACAGTTCTATGATTCCTTTGACTGGCAGCTGTTCTCTGGCTGGTCACTATAACATGATGCTGGACTAGATGGGCCTGTGACTGATTCTGCAGCACACTTCTTGTGTTCTGCCCGAGTCCCTGGAGAAGGCTCTTGCCCATCACCTAACAATGGAGCCTTTGAACTTTCTGCATGCAGAGTAAGTGCTCCAGCCAGCCGGCTGCAATTCCTCCCCAATACTTATATTAGAACAGACTAGAAAACATACCAGATCCTGCTGCCTTAGCATTAAGAACCTCCATTGTGGGCTACTTTACTCTGAGTTGACTAGAGGTTTAGCTACTGCTAACAAAACACCTTTCCAACGTCCATTAAATCTGGTGCAGTCTGAGAAACTATGAAATCAGCATCCTAGCAGCTGTGACATAACCTGCAACTATCTGATTTTTAAAAAGTCATACTCGGAACTTGCTTCTAAGCGTGCTTACAGGGAACCCACCCAAAAGACTGCTGACATTGTCTTGTTGACAATGTTGCTATTTGTTCACTCAAGGGAGGCATTAATCACAAATTAGTTAAGCGTTGGCTTTTGCTTTCTGAAAGCAATCGGATGCCATGACAAGGGAGTAAACCACGAGGCCAGGGAGAGGCCAGGGAACGCCCAGCTGGCAGGGCAATCCTGTGGGAGAAGCTGGCACAATTAGATCATGCTGACTAAGGCCAGACTCGCAGCCCTGCCTAGGAATCAAGGGAGCAGGAAAAAGGCAGCAGCTGCCTGGTCTAGAGCATGAGCCGCTTCACCTGATGAATGGGCTGCCACCAATGTTTCAGCTACTGTCAAATGCTTTTGTGTGTGTGTGTGTGTGTGTGCCATTTGCAGGTCATAGTTAAGAGCCCTGGCACTTTCATTTCCACATGAACTAGCTACTAATATTCACAGGCATGCTCCCAATGGGCGGTGCCCTATGTGCACGCCCACGTTTCACTATGCTCCTTCACAAGCTGTGGCCGACCCTCTTAAAGCCACTTCTGTTCACATCCTGAGGCAGCTATGTGGAGACGTTTTCATCAAGTGGGCCAGAGGCAGAAGCGGGCAGAGCAATAACTGTAAGACTGCCTGTATTTAATTATTGCCTTTCTATCCTGCTTCCTCCACCCAACCAAGGAGATCATGGTGGCCTATGTTCAATCTCCTCCTCCTTGTTCAATCTCCACAACAACCCTCTGAGGCAGGCTAGGCTGAGAGGCAGTGACTGCCCGAAGATCACCCAGTGAGCCTCAAGGCCAAGTGAGGATTTGAACCCTAGTCTTCCAGGTTCCAGACACTCTAGCCCAAGGTCAGCAAGGTTTATCTTGCCTGGGCCAGATCACGCGTGTGCATGAGCGTACACACCCATGATTTTCAGTGTCTGCGCAGATGCGATTTTCGGCATCTGCACATGCACAGACATGATTTTTGGTGCCACAGAAGTGAGTTCCCATACCACGCTGCACCGGTTTAGCACAGGGCATGGGTGGGTAGCTCAGTGGTGGCGTGTGGACCGGTCAAACGACCTCTACAGGCCGCTTCCAGCCCATGGGCCTTAGGTTGCTGACCCCTGCTCTAGCCATCAGTAGGCTAGTTTCTTCCTTCTCTCTCCCCCTCAGGCAAGCAAGAGGCATTATCAGAAGTCAACAGCACATTTCCTGCAGGGCAGAAGCCCTCAAGCATCGAGTGTGGGGCAAAGCAGGGCTAGACAGTAAGTACTGGAGGATCACATTTGACGGTCCAAAGTCCTGCATTCCTGTAGTACAGGAAGGGGAGAGGTGACGGGAAGTGAGATGGAGATGTGCTCAAGAGAGGGGTGTTGCCCATCCTATGCTCAGTGCTTGGGGCGGGGGGACCCGCACAACATCTGGTTTAAACTCATGTTTATTTATTTTTCCTTTGGGTAGCCACCACTGGATTGTATATTAGATGACTGCTTGTAAACAAGCCAGGCCATGACCCGTGGATATTTCAAGCTGTGCCAGAGCTACAAGAAACAGCAAGCAGGGAGGAAGAGTCTGTCTACACAGGGCGAGCCTCTCTCTTTAGGCCAGAACATTTGACACTAGCATACAGACAACAGACATGAACCATGGAGAAATAGGCTATTAATTATGCTGTGGGTGTCCTTTCCTCTAACCAGAAGCGAAGCATAATGGAAATTCTCCTGTGTTGATCACAACAGCTAGTGCAAAAGGAGCTTCCCTTCTTTCACATTGCAAATGCACTTCAGCAGTTTGCTTGGTTCTGGACTACAGTTCCCAGAAGCCTCAGTCCGGGTTGATGGGAGTTGTAGTCCAAAACATTTGGGGATGAAACTATGGAACTCAAGTCCCACAGGAGGCAGTAATGGCCACCAACTTAGATGGGGGAGACAACTATTGATGGCAACTATCCACAATGGCTCTGCTCCGCCTTCACAGCTGGAGGCAGCAACACCTCTTGAGTACCAGTGGCTGGAGGCTGCAGGAGGGAAGAGAGGTAATATGCTCAAGTCCCACTTGGGGGATTTCCATTACCATTGGCATTTGCTTGGCTGCTGTGAGAACAGGATGGATGCTGGGCCAGGTGGGCCATTGGCCTGGTTTTATGTTCTTATCTATAATTACTATTATTATTATTATTATAAATAATAATAATAATAATAATTTATTTATACCCCTCCCATCTGGCTGGGTTTCCCCAGCCATTCTGGGTGGCTTCCAACAGAATATTAAAATACAATAATATGTTAAATATTAAAAGCTTCCCTAAAGAGGGCTGCCTTCATATGTCTTCTAAAAGTCTGGTAGTTGTTTTTCTCTTTGACATCTGGTGGGAGGACGTTCCACAGGGCGGGTGCCACTACCGAGAAGGCCCTCTGCCTGGTTTCCTGTAACTTGGTTTCTCGCAGGGAGGGAACCACCAGAAGGCCCTCAGAACTGGACCTCACTGTCCGGGTAGAACGATGAGGGTGGAGACGCTCCTTCAGGTATACTGTATCTAGAAATTAGTTCATCTAGGGGGTTATTAAAGTGAAACATCCCTGGGCTTGTATCCAACAGAGTGCTAAGTAAGCATCCCGTTGTCAGTGCAAGGATTCCCTTATGCACAATGAGATTTTCCTCCTCTTCCCCCTCCATGCTCAAACATGCACCCTGTACTCTCCCCAAATATGATCTAGGAGATTGGGGAAAAGCCTCAGAACAGTTTGGGGGGGGGGGAGAGAGGCAAGCAGGAGGAATCGTAGAGTTGGAAGAGACCCTGAGGATTATTTAGTCCAACCCCCTGCAACACAGGAATATGCAGCTGCCCCAAACGAGGATGAAACCTGCAACCTTGGCATCCTTAGTACCACACACTAACCAACTGTGCTGGCCATGCCATGGGGGCAAGTCCCACTGCACATGAAGAAATCCTTGTGCTGACGGGATGCTTAATTAGCACTGAACTGGATGCAAGTCTTGGTTGACAGCAACTCTCAAAGAACTCGGGAACTTTTAATTTCCTTCTGCATGCCAAATATGTGCTGTGACCTCCTCCTACACTTCAGTCTGAATGCTCACTAGGCAGCCATAGTTGTTCTTTCTGAGATCTTATCTCTCCACCTCTGATACACACATCGGTAATATGGGGATATTAATGGTCAACACCTTTCTCATGAAGACTATTGAGAAGCACTTTGAACAGATAAGGCCCTATACAAATATCAGAGTTCTACAAATTTTGGTTGGTAACCAATATCCTGCTCTCACCCTTAAAGACAGCCCCCTGTATGTCCACTTGGAAGTAAGTCCCAATGGGTTTTGGTCCCACGAAACCATGCTTGCTGCCGCCCTATGAACATGGGGGCAAGCCCCATCGAGCTTTGGAGGACCAGCTTATAACTAAATATGCACAGGAATGAGGTACTGGTCGCTGACACCAGGTTATGTCTCCCAGTGAGCACGGGGCCGATCCTGTGCCCCCCTTCCCCACAACCCCAAGTCTGGAGGTGTAGATATAATCTAGGAGTCCCCCGCAGCTGCACTTCCCTCTGGAGGTCCTTCAAAGCCCAGTGCAAGTGCTGGAAGGATGACTGCCACTCCATAGTTAAGACAATGGAGGCAGTGATGGCCAGCAACCCGCCACCGTCAAGGGTGATATGTCTCTGAATATCCATTGCTGGGATACAGCATTTGAAATTCAGCAAGTGAATTTTGCACCTGGCTAGTAGCCACTTACAACCAAGTGAAGATGCCTGGACACCAGGATTGGCACCTGACGTCTCTACCATTTGGAGGTACATGTGGATCCTGTTTTCACACACTAGCAAGACATTCTGTAGAATTCTATCTGTTATATTTTATCTGCACATTCGGAATGAATTTCAGGAACTGAAAAGTCCTATTGAAAAATACAACTTTTGAGCCGCCTGGCCCCAAAATGGCAACTAGGCATTCTGTTTGGGCTTAAGGAGCCATCCTGGTTTAAGAAGCCATTTGGTGCCTGGCTTATATATATCTGAATTTCCAACACCGGCTGGGAATCATGAGTTGGGTCCTGCTTGGGTGCTTCCAATTAGGGCATGCTCTTGACCACTGTCAGAACATAGTGCTGGACTAGATGAGCCATTGGTCATTGTTGTTAAAAACAATTTAAAACATTCAAAAATGAGTAAAATCAATGCTAAGGTAAAAACCAGATTAAAACACACGTCAAATTCCTACATGTCTGGATAGGCTTGGTAAGGCACATATTTTCACTGAAAAGAGCACAGTGAAGGTGTTTGCCTGATGCCAACAATGAGCCCCAAAGAGTGAGTGCTGCCACACTAAAATATACATTTCTAAAAATGCGAAGGCTAATACCTTTCACATCTATCCAATGTATCTTTTAAGAGACCTCTGGCCCTCCTGATGTTGCTGTATTAATACTACTACCATTATTACTACTCATAGTACTAGTACTATTAGTTGCTGTTGTACCCATATAGTAGCTTTGCTTTAGGATGGTCTTGTTTCCTCTGTGTTTGCATGGGCCTTTTTCAGGGTGGGGTTTTATTTTTCTGTCCCGAAGCCCTTTCCACACATGCTGTGGAAGTTATACAAACAAAAATTTGAAGAAAAGAAATCCAGTCACTTTCTGTTCCAAGTGACCTACACTCAGAAGAATCCAGGTTCAAAAAGGTTAAGCTCTCATATCATCTAACTGTTTAGCAGCAGCAACAAGCAGAGATTACAAAAAAAAAAATAGAATAAAGAACTCTTGGAGCCAGCAGAGCAGAGTACTTACTCAATCTCCTTAAAGGTATGAGGAGTGAAACCTTTCCACATTCCTCTACCTGAAAGCCAGCAGCTTTCAGCATCTTTCAACAGTTCTTTTACTGGGTCCACCTCCCAAGGAAACAAAACAAATAAAACTCAGCAAGGTCACTGCAGCTCTCAAGCAGTCAGGCAGAGGCTGCCATTAGGCCACAAAGATTAGGACCGAGATGGCACAAACACTGCAGATGATAAACAATACATTCTAACAGGCATGAAATAAAATAAATTTCAAACTGCCAGCGAAGGCATTCCTAGCAAGAAAAAAGAAACACGCCCACACCAAGCCATTAGTGTTTCTGCAATCAAGGATTTTCTAATGCCCCAGGCAGCGTTTCCCATGTTTGGGTCTCCAGCTGTTTTGGGACTACAGTTCACATCACCCCTGACCACTGGTCCTGCTAGCTAGGGATGCTGGTAGTCCAAAAAACAGCTGGGGGGACCCAAGTTTGGGAAACACTGGACTAGAGCAAGGGGGAGGAAGCTTCTTTGGACTGGGGGCCTCATTTCATCTGGGGCAAAAGTGAGCCAAGTGTCAGATTCCAGGCATGCAAAAGACCCCTACACACACACACACACACACACATGTTCCACACATCTCTCTCCACTCAGGCGAGCAAAAGTGGTTATCACTGATCATTATGCACCCCAGCCAGGCAAAAAACCCAACATCTTGAGGAAGCCCCAGGGCAGCAAGTGTGAGGGGAGTGGCTTGAGGAGGCCAGCCCAAAATGACTACATTTGGCTCCCAGGCCACAGGTTCCCCACCCCTGCCCATAGATCAGCTGTTTTGGACTACAACTCCAATGAGCTATGCTGGCTGATAGGAGCTGTAGTCCCAAAAAGCAGCACCAGGTTGGGGAACAATGGAATAAATGCTTGAACGTGAGAAGTCTTCAAAGAGAGAGGCAGGCAGGCATGCAAGCAGTGGAGCTGGGGCTTTCTGGGCCATTAAAATTTAGTAGGAGAACTCCTAAAACTAATCAGAATAATTTAAATATATATATATATAATATTTATTAACTTGGCAACAGATTAAAGGTGCCAGTCCTCAATGTGGGATGGGAGACAGAGGCTATCAGCTGTTTTCTTTGCTACTTATGTCCTGAAATGGTTTGGAACTAGAGCCATGAGCCGGCCCCTCCCTGGCCAAGCCTAACATTATCTGAACTGAGCTGCAATTCAGGCCTCACAAGCTATTCTGAAATCTTCTTTTGTCTTCAGAGAGTGTGAGTGAAATGGAATTGAGATTTCATTGCAGGCAAACTTGTGAAAATCCCACATTACTATTATTATTATTATTATTAAGATGGAGTCACTGCCAAGATGTTTGTGTGTTGTTGTTTGAGGAAAACAACAACACAGCTAACAGTTACCCTCTTTTGTTAAAATGTTTTCTAATATTGTTTTAGTGAACCTCGTTAATAATACGACAAAGAAATTACTTACAAAACCTGAAGGTTTGAGTAGGCTCTCATTTTACCCTGCAATTTCACATATCCTGCTTTGCAAGACAGATTAAGTGGGAGGCAGTGAAATACTAAACCCATTTTGGCTAAGTAGCCATCTGAACCACACCTAACACTCCCCCCCCCCCCATCAAGCTGGCTTGGAAAGAGAAATTTTTTTTTAGTTTATCGCATGATATAAGTAAGGAGTTCTCCAACTTTTTGTACCAGTGGGCACATTTTGAATTTTGAGAGAACACAGGGGGCACCAGTCCCCAAAGAACTGTTGTGCGGGGGCATAGGACAAAGTGGCTGCCGTGGGGAGTGCAGCAAAACACAAAATTAGAGAGACAGTCACCTCCACAAACCTTACCATGGGAAGTCATAGAATCAATAGAATTGTAGAGTTGGAAGGGACCCCAAGAGTCATCCAGTCAACCCCCCTGCAATGCAGGAATCTCTGCTCAAGCATCCGTGACAGATGGGTGCCCAACCTCTCCTTTGACACCTGCAAGGAAGGAGAGTCCACCACCTCCCGAGGGAGACCGTTCCATTATGTCCTACTGGTCCCAATTGTGGAGATCACAAGGTATTGATTTCACACAGAGAGAAGGGCGGGGGAGGTGCTACTTCTGTCTGATATAGCAACAGGGTGCATTCCTCAGTACCAATAAAAATATACAACATGGCTACACCACACCCTCATTTCACAGAAATCACTCAAGAAGTACCTGCGTATTTTGACTCATAAAGTTCTATGAGAGCTAGAGACTTGCTTTTTCTTTGGGGGAAAAAAAGAAAGTTCAGAGTGTGGGGCACATGCCTAGAGGCACCAATGAAATCCTATGGCCCTGATGACCAGGGATGATGAGAATAGTAGCCTAGAACTGGGTGATGGACTGAGCGATGGGCTTCCTGGGGTAGTGAATGCTTCCCTCTGTGAGGGAGCCTTCCCAGGCCCACTGAAAGAGGCGGTCATTAAACTGCTTCTTAAAAAAACATCCTTAGACCCAGCTATCATGGCCAACTATCGCCCAGTCTCAAATCTTCCATTCTTGGGCAAGCTGTTTGAGCGAGTGGTTGCTGAACAACTCCAGGCACGCCTGGAAGAAACAAACCATTTGGATCCCTTCCAATCGGGATTCAGGCCTCATCATAGGACTGAAATTGCCTTGGTCGCACTGGTCGATGATCTTTGGTGGACTAGGGACAAAGGTGAGAGCTGTTTCCTAGTTTGCTGGATATCTCAGCGGCTTTTGATACCATCGACCATAACATCCTTGTGGATCGTCTAGAGGGGCTAGGAGCTGGGGCACTGTTATACAATGGTTCAGTTCCTTTCTCCTGGGCCATGTTCAGAAAGTGTTAGTGGGGGATGAGTGTTCAGACCCCTGGGCTCTCACTTATGGGGTGCCTCAGGGTTCCCTCCTCTCCCCCATGCTTTTCAACATCTACATGCAGCTGCTGGGAGAGATCAGGGGGTTTGGGCTGGGTGTTCATTAATATGTAGATGATACCCAGCTCAACCTCTCTTTTAAATCAGAACCAGTGAAGGCGGTGAAGGTCCTGTGTGAGTGTCTGGAGGCGGTTGGAGGATGGATGGCTGCTAACAGATTGAGGTTGAATCCTGACAAGACAGAAGTACTGTTTTGGGGGGACAGGAGGTGGGCAGGTGTAGAGGTCCTGAATGGGGTAGCTGTGCCCCTGAAGGACCAGGTGCACACCCTGGGAGTCATTCTGGACTCACAGCTGTCCATGGAGGCGCAGGTCAATTCTGTGTCCTGGCAGCTGTTTATCAGCTCCATCTGATAGGCAGGATGAGACCCTACCTGCCCAGAGTGGTGCATGCTCTAGTTATCTCTCACTTGGACTACTGCAATGCGCTCTATGTGGGGTACCTTTGAAGGTTCTTGGAAACTATAACTAATCCAGAATGAGGCAGCTAGACTGGTGACAAGAGTGGCCGCCGAGACCACATAACATCGGTCTTGAAAGACCTACATTGACTCCCAGTACATTTCCGAGCACAATTCAAAGTGTTGGTGCTGACCTTTAAAGCCCTAAATGACCTCAGTCCACTATACCTGAAGGAGCGTTTCCACCCCCATCGTTCTGCCTGGACACTGAGGTCCAGCGCCCAGGGCCTTCTGGCAGTTCCCTCCCTGCGAGAAACCAAGTTACAGGGAACCAGGCAGAGGGCCTTCTCGGTTGTGGCACCTGCCCTGTGGAATGCCCTCCCACCAGATGTCAAAGAGAAAAACAACCACCAGACTTTTAGAAGAAATCTGAAGGCAGCCATGTTTAGGGAAGCTTTTAGTGTTTAATAGACTATTTTAATATTCTGTTGGAAGTCGCCCAGAGTGGGAAACCCAGCCAGATGGGAGGGGTATAAATAAATTATTATTATTATTATTATTATTATTATTATTATTATTGATAAGAACATAAAACCAGGCCAATGGCCCACCCGGCTTCCGAATGCCGGCTCCTGGAAACTGCAAGAGGGAAGAGTGCTCTTGTGCTTGGATCCTGATTGTGGGCTTCCCATAACCATCTGGTTGGCCGCTGGAAGAACAGAATGCTGGGCTAGGTGGGCCATCGGTCTGATCCAGCAGCCTCTTCTGATGCTCCTGCCAATGCTGGGTGAGGCTGGTTTGGAGTTGCAATCCAAAACAACTGGAGGTCCCTAGAGCTGTTGGGCAGCCCATTTATTCCATTTCTAATGGAACAGTTTATGTTTAGTTTAACCTACTGCTGCCTGTTCTAAGGCTAAATGGACAAGTTAAGAAATCGTTGCAGTATTTTTTATTCTCTAATCAAAGAAGAGGTCAACCCGGCAGTATACAGGCTGCAAAATCCCATAGGTGCTTGGCATCCCTGAAGTCAAGGGATTTTAGGTGCTCTTCTCTGTGCAGGATTGCAACCACAGAGCCCTGCCTAAACAGCCCCACAACAAGGAGCCAGGGGGGTTGTAGATGGCAGGAACTCCCCTTCCAGAATCCTGCTCAGCTTCTCTCACACACCCCAACCCCAATTCTCACTCTAGAGCAAATGAAGTTTTACATAAAAAATCCAAAGCCCATTTTGCAATAGCTTCATGGACCATGTATCACATTACAAGTGTCAAAATGAAGACAACAAGAAAGTTTGTTTTCATTCAACACTGGAGCTTGCAGCATCTCATTACTAGATAACTTAATTCTTGACTTAAAACATCAACACACTCCTGTCTAGAGCAACCTAGAAAATACCTCCCATTACCAAAATTGTAGCTTCACATATCAAATCAGCAAAAAATATTTACTTAGAATGCTCTGCAAAGAAGTGTCCCACCCCACGAAAGCCTCCCCCCCCCACAAAAAATCGCTTCTCCTACTTCACAAATATCAACCGTCAGATCTAAAAGCAGAAGTGTGTGCAGAAGAATCACTGAGAAAAGTAATAAAAAAAATCTCACTATTTTGATTGGCTCTGTTATTATAGCATACTGTGAGTTTTGGAATCATATTTAAGGGCACAGTTCCTTTGCTTATATCTAGAAAAAAATGACTTTGGGTGGAGAATGACAGACCAGCATTGCTCTCATTATACTCATTGCTTTCTTGGAGAAGCAAACCAGAACTACAGAGCTATTAGTCCGCCATCGTAGCCTGTCCAAAAACATAAGACACTGCTCAAATCTGCACTTATTTTTTCACAAGACAAACTCTAACCTTAAGGTTTGTCTCCACTGAATTCCATCTCCTGTACGCTTCTATCAAAAGGACTGCTTAACACACCAGTGGTAAAGAGGAAATTAAATGTAAAAAGAGAGGGGAATCTTGCAAGTCAGCATAGCCTCAAGAATTCATTTTGCCACACTGCAGCAACACTGAGCCAAGACTTCCCGCTTTGGATCCCCGAAATTGTTTCAGGCTCCTTACCTCGCCCCGTCCAGATTTCAGAGGATAGCAGATCTGTTTCTTCACTTAGCCCCACAGCAAAATATGGAACATTCTTCCACACCCAGAAAGTTAATTCTGGAAGCCCAGCATTCCTCTTAGAATTGTAATTCTAAGCAGCAAGTCAGAACACTTCCTGCCAGCAAATGAGAGCATGCTGACAGAAGCCTGAGCTGTTTAAAAGCCCCCTCTCCACTGTCTAGAAACTTTGCATTACACAGCAAAACTCCCAGCAAGTAGCTCTCCTCACCTGCCTCTAAGCTCCAGGGCAGACAGATCACAGATCCAGGCCAGCGGGTGGGGCAGCGGCTTCTCTGAAATTTGATTTGTGAATCAAACAGAAGCTTTCAGCTGCAAGCAGAGAGCAAACCAAGGATCGCTCACAGCTTCCCTGCACATTGTTCCAAAACTTCAGTACAAGAAAAAGGTACATCTTCAGGCATAAACTACTTCTAAGCAATGTGTTAGAACTTCTGTTTCACAGATTAAAATTGTGGGTTTTTTCTCCATCCCAGAAAGGAAGGCAGCTCCTTTGTTCTGCCAGGGCTAATGGCATACAGCTTTACTAAGGAAAGATTTCACATTGCTAAAAGAGTACAGTAGTCCTGACCAAGGAGAGATTTAGCCAAAATGTTTCCCTGCTGCATTTTTTTCTCAGGAGGGAAGAAAGAGTCCGCCTTGAGCCAGTGTGTCACTCTCCTGACTGGCCTTCCTTAGCCATGACCTAGAAATTTAGCTACTAGTAGATAATTCTCCAAGGTTCTAAGTGTGTCTGTGTGTTTTAAATATAAGGGCTTGGATCCAAGATTTTTGCAGAGACTGCATTACAAAGATTGCATTGGGGAGTTCCTGTCTCCTTTCCTACTGCAGATCACCCCCCCCATGCCATTATTGGGGTGGGAGGATCCTGAGAACAGCAGGTGATATGGAAGGGGGCTACAGCTGGAGAAGGAGAAACTGGAGAAGGCTAATGCCATCCCAGGCCTTTTTTGTAGAAGGAGCCCCATGGGACTAAGTACAGTGGTACCTCAGGTTAAGTACTTAATTCATTCCGGAGTCTGTACTTAACCTGAAACTGTTCTTAACCTGAAGCACCACTTTAGCTAATGGGGCCTCCTGCTGCCGCCGCACAATTTCTGTTCTCATCCTGAAGCAAAGTTCTTAACCTGAAGCACTATTTCTGGATTAGCGGAGTCTGTAGCCTGAAGCGTATGCAACCTGAAGCGTATGTAACCTGAGGTACCACTGTATCTATCAAGAAGGAATTCTGTTATCAGGCCTTTGGCTGCAAAGGAGAAGGAATCTGCTGGTCACATCACAGACTCACAGAATTGCAGACTTGGAAGAGAGCCAAAGGGTCCAAGCTCTGCAATACAGGGGATCAAATCAGTTGAGCTTCTCTGTTTTATATGCCTGGACACTGTTAATTTGGCTGTACTTGGCTCCCCCTGTACTTGGCTCCAGCCCCATCAGAAAGGCAGAGGTGGCAAGGAACTGTACATTTAAAACATTGTGATGTCATCTCAACACCTAAGAGGCTCTTTCATGATGGGAGTTTTGGACTACTGGCTTTTGCATTTTTCTTGCCACTTTGCATCAGGCCTAGTCCCTTCAGTGAAAAAGCAAACATATGGTAGGCTGGTTAAATAGCCTTGAGGGACTAATTCCACCCTTACAACCTAAAAGGCAGGTATGCAGGTGGCTTGTGAAAGAGACAAGCAACATGCATACCAGATAAGCTAAGAGAGAGCTTTCAAAGCCCATATCAGTCTCCTCACAGTGCAACATGCGCATGCAACTGTCATTTTATGGCCACAAAGGCCCAAATAGACACAAAGGGCCTTGTTCACACATAACTTTTAGTCACGCATTTGGTCAGGCCACACCTCAAATTAACCACGAGTTGCCCCACAGATGATCTAACAAGCCATGGTTTGTTTCTGCAAAGCTGCGTTTGCTTTTCAGAAGCTCTTGCTTTGTGCTTTTATAGCTTAGAGAGCTTCCGGACAGGGTGGCCAAAAAACCATGGTCAAGGAAGGATGCCAGGATCACACACCCAATACCTAACTAGGCTCAAAGCAAACCAAGGTTCATAAACCAGTGCTGCTTTTCTTTGAGGCTGAATTAAAGCATAAGAATCCAGAAATAATTCTTGTTTTTTGTTTTGAGAAAGATCAAGGCATGTAAGGAAATCAAAACCATGGCTCTTTTGCATTATGCACTGTTCAGCCCTGAGAGAGGAGCTGGGTGTGTGGGGGTGTCTTTTGCAAAAAACACACCAGTTTTCAAATAATCCAGAGTTGTGAATGTTAGGTTTGAACATTCCAGCTTTAAACTAGGAAACTTTTTTGAAATGAAATATAAGCTTAAGAGAAATGTGGGAGCCTCTTAGATTGCAAGAACCCCCTTTAGCAACGCACATTACTCCCCAATGCCTGTTTGGCTTTTCCAGAATAAAAATAATTATTCAGAATTGTTGGGAGTCAAGCATCACCTAGGGGGCTTAGAGGTATGGAGTGTTTTATTACCAGGTGAGCAAGGCTTCATCAGCACCCTTCATAATATTCCCATGTTGAGGAACACCTGCTTTTAAAAAGCTGCGTGGTCAGGCCCATTGCAATCATGCAGTGGAAGAAAAAGGAACTGCGGATGCACATCAGCATGTTGAAACAGCACAGAAAACCTTTAGAAGCGCCTCCACAGGCAACAGAAGAGGCCCTGAAGCAGAGGAAATGACATCAGGGTTCCTAGGAAGGTGCCAGCTTCCATTTCCCTCATCATTTCCCCAGCCACACCCTGAGCAGAGAGAACTGGAAGAAGATTTTCACAGACATTTCACGTTCTGGAGCACAACAGGGCAAACTTAGCTGGGCAAACATAGAGGAACCACTCTGGCTTGCCTCCTTGCCTTCCTGAAAAATCTTGCACAATATTGCTAGGGATATCAGAGAATTCGAATGAAAGCAAAAACACGAGTGGAAACTGCCAGTGTTCAGTTATTCATCCCATGTCCAGAAAGGAAATCAATTAATACAAGCGGTATTCATGGTTGTGGATCCTTTCGGCCTGCAAATGATAAATAACTGATTACATTCCTCCCCACCCCATTTTCATGGTGTTTCCTTTGCAATGAAACAAACAAAGTGGAATAACATAACAAAATCAAAATGCATGTAATGACTTTAGCGAGTTATGTAACTCTGCCGCAGCAGACAGCGAGACCAATAATGCAATATTTGGTGGAAGATGAAAAGCAGCAGAAAAGAAAGTGTTGCATGCAATAGAGTGTGGAATAAAAAAAACCCACTGCCTTCTTAACATCCCTAGCTATTGCTAAGGGAGATAAGAGACCCATGACACTCCAGCTCTAACCAGTGTGCAGAAAACTGAATTCTGCATGCAGCAATTGGTGCCTTCATAAAGTACCCAGCATATGCTACGAGCTTTGCAAAAACAGAATGAACAGATCTCTGGCTGCAGGCACAAAGGAGGATAAAGCTAAAAGAAAGCAACGAAGCACATTAGAAGTGCAATAATTAACCTCTGAGTAGGGAAAAGATCAAAGAAACCACGCAGAACATGAAGAAGAAAAAGGAAGTTTTTAATCATTTCTCAAAAGTGGGACAAAGATGCCAAAGAACATCACAAGAAGGATGCTTATTCCCACAGCCATTTTCTCATGGGCTGGGGAGCTGCAGGGAGCAGGCTTTCCCTCGCAGTGACCCAGGAACCGATGATCATGCAAAGAGGACGTCTGCACCCGACAAGCTGCTCAGAGTGGGCCACGGAAGTAATTATGGCTGCCAACCTGGCAAGCAATTTAGACTGCGCAAATCTCACTGAAGCCAATGCCCACCTTCATCCTGACAGATCCCTTCTCCCCCAACTGCCCAACAGTAATACAGAAGCAAAATGCTTATGAGGAGAGACTGTCCAGCAAACCTGCAACAGATGTATATTTGGCTTTCATTACAGGGAATCTGCCTATACACTTACCCAGAGTTCTGAGATGCAGGAAAGCCAGTGACTCAGAGCTAAATTTAAAACATGCCTCCTTCTTTGTTCAGCTTGTCAGCATCAGGAAATGAATGGGTAGAAGCTTATTAGAGGCTCCAAGAGAGACATTTGTCTGCATTGTGCTCAGATTATGCTTTTAGCCTACAATTCTGCATCTCTCTGTGGCAGTAAAAGCAAGGAGAATGCACACACTTCTTGTTTTTAAGTGGTGCCAGTAGCTCCTCTCTTTTGCTTCAGAGACTGCTACAGAAGACACCCACAGCAGCAGGGTGACAACAGAAAAGAGACAAAAGGGCAGGTCACATAATTGGGATATTTGCATGCAAAAGGTGGCTCTGTTACTATACTCCTCATCCTTAATTGGAATGAAGTCGCCTCTTAAAGAAACCTGCTAAGGACATGGGACCAAGTGACAGAGCATCTACAATTCTATGATTCTTTGATTCATCTAGGAATCATCCACATTTAAAGTCTAAGCTGTTTGGGACACGACTATTCTGATCAGGAAGTCTTCAGAGACTGACTCCACGTCAACCACTAAGATTCTGTTAAAAGCAACTGAGGAAGGTAAGAACACAGGAAGCTGCCTTGTTCAAGTCATACCACTGGTCCACCTAGCCCAAAATGGTCTATACTGACTGGCAGAGGCTCTCCAGGGTTTCAGACAGGAGGTCTCCCCCCACCCTGGAGATGCTGGGGACTGAACCAGGGTCCTTCCACATGCAAAACCAATGCTCTACCGCTGAACCTTGGCCCTTTCCACAGATGTTGACTGGGGAAATAGTAGGGATCCAGATATACAAAGGGTTTAGCTCAGTGGTGGAGTGCATGCATGGTCTGAAGGCGTCCTCACAGTCTCTCACATCCACACTTTGATACAAAGAAAAGCCAGGTGGGAGGTGATGGGAAGACCCTCCACTGGGAAGCCACTGCCAGTCAGAGTACACAATGCTGGATTACATGAGCAAATAGATGACCGCTTCCCATGGAATACCTGAGTGGTGATTTCAACCCAGACTTGTCAGGGCCAATATTTTATCACATGGGGCTAGGCATGCTCTTCCCATGCACTCTTTCCATCTTATGTCTTCATTAACCTACCTCACAGGGTTTTCGTGGGGAAGGGGAGAACCTTGTTCACCACCTTGAGCTCCTTGGAGGAAAAAAGGCAGGACATATATAAACAAAGGAGTGAAATACTGTGCAGAAGACTTCACCAACCGGGCAGACTTCACGTTTTGGATTACAACTCTCATCTGCCCCAGCCAGCGCAGGGAGTTGTAGTCCAAAATGTCTGGAAGCCACAGAGTAGGCAAAGGCTTTTGCAAAGCATGCCTACAGTGGGAAGACATTGAGTAGCACCCCTCCTTTCCACTGGTCGTTGGCACACACATCTCAAGATTACATTGCAAGAGCCAGGACAGGAGCAGTGCCAACCATGGCACCAAACAGAATGAAATAATATCTCCCAACCATAACTGAAAGAGGGGACATTCTAGCTGAAATCACAGGTGGGATTAAAGCCCCAAAACTTGTTGGTTCTCCCCACCAATGCACCAAATTGGAAAACATCTAAGTGAAGAGTCACACAGAGTCAACACATCTCAATAAGGGTTTGAAGAAGGAAATTGACCTGATGGCAGAAAGCCTCATTAAGTTGCTAAGCAGAAAGCAAATTACTATAATCATCTTGAGCAAGAGAACCATGGGCAGTAGCTATGCCTTTGGATGAGTCAGGACAGTTGCCACAGGAGGGCAACTGTGCAACAAAGGAGGGAGTTGGGAAATGCATTAACAGACTCTTTCTGTAACAGGCTATGCAGAAGGCAGATTTTGTGCTCTTGCTTTGAGTGTTTACTTTTCTAAAGGCAGACAAGAGGCTACCTGCCTGAGCAGGTACCCACCACTTGCTTGCAGAAGTGTGTGTGTCTGCCTCTCTCTCTCTCCAAAGTAAGATCTCCCAAGCAAAGAAAAACAAGGTAGAAAAATAAACAGTTGACTCTTCCAGAGTGAGCTGGCATAGAATGACCTTTGGAGCACTACAGTATACATTTGCAGGCTGTTTCCTTCCATTCTTATATCCAGTCACAACAGTGAAACCATATCAGAAATCACATCTCCCTTACCTTTGTAGGACAAACGATGTCTGCATCTGATGCAGGAAGAAGTTTATATTGCAAAAGTTGACCAAATGCAGTTCCCACATAACATGTTTGAAAGGGGGCATTTCCTGCTTTTCAATACATCCAGTAATTTTAATTTTTTTTAACCTTAAGAGTGAAATTGACAAGTTTAGACAGTTCCATCAATCAAGTGAATGATCAGGGAGAAGGAAAGCAGCTGGGACTAGGAAATCAGAAACAGTAAAACAAAAGCCCAGTTCTCATAAACATAATATGAGGTGGAAAACCCCTGTTTGGTCTGGATTGCTTCACTCTGGAGCAAATATATATGAGAGCTATTAGGGTGCTAAATCTATCCTACTCCTGACATGCTACTTTTTGACATCTAGAAATTCCCCTCTCCCAAAATATGGGAGCCAGCCTTCACCCTCAGTCTAAACTGGCAGGGTACAAAGAAGATCACCACCTCATTGGTCGGTCTCTGAGAAGCAGGTGATAAAAATGAACAGGTTTTTTATCCCTGTGGCCAGGCTTCCACTGAGACACATCCCACCTGTGGCACATGGGTAAAGACAGTAGTTCAGGGCTTGAGCACAGGTTCGACCCTTGGCATCTTCAGGTTAGAAAAGGATCAGGTGGCAGTAGATGTGAAAAGATCCCTCTGCCCAAAACTCTGGAGAGAAGCTGCCAGTCAGAGCAGACAACACTGGACTCAATGGACAAATGGTATAAACAAGTTCTTATTTCCTTAACCATTATTGCAGCCTCAACTTTAGTAAGAAGAAGCTGACTTCTTTGGAAGCAGAGGCTAACACAGAATGTATGCATCAGTTTCTGAATATATGATGGGCAGGATTCCTGCGTTCCGGGGGGGGGGGTTGGACTAGATGGCCCTCGGTGTCCCTTCCAGCTCTACAATTCTATGACTCTACATGCATGCATGGAACTTTCTCATTGGATTTCCCACCACCACCAAGTATTCAGAGTAGCCTATTCTAAGAGGAAACGGTCTGAAACATTTCCAGTTCCTTTTCCTGAAATTGTTTATAAAACTAGCCCCTTTTAAAGCTACTGTTTGTTTCGAACCTGGTTTTCTTCTCCTGGGTATCTCCCAGAAGGAAAGCAGTGAATTCCAAGAAGTGTCTCAGCATGGTTAAGAGACTCAGCCTCCAGAAGAGAGCACTAAACATAAATTATCAGTCTGAATAGTGAGGATTACTGCTGCACTGCTGGATTTTATTCCAGATTTTTTTCCAAGAAAAAGAACAGAAGATTTCACTCTCTACTCATCATTTTGTCTCTGCTTGGGATCTGGATGTAAGTTCCAGTTTTTAATCCTCCCATCCTCTAACACTCAGGAACAAAATCAGGGTGCCTCTGGGTTGCCAGATGCTGAGGACACAGACAGAAGAGGAGGATATGCCTTGCTTGCAGCTTTCCAAAGTCATCTCTGGTTGACCACAGCTGGGAAAAGCATGCAGGACTACAGTCTATCCAAGATGGCTCTTCTGGGATGTTTTGGCCATTCAGCTTCCTGGTGAATCTAATGCAAAGTCCTTAGGACCCACCTTTTCAATTCAGGGATCACTTTGTTGGGGGTTAAACTTCCCATTTATACATACCCTCTTCCAAAAATATAAAAAAGGAAAAATACATCAGAGCAGAGAACACCTGCTGATAACTAGCTGGCCAAAATTACCTGGAAGCTTGCAGAATGGCTTGGAAACAGCTAATGTTTAACATGGCTCCTTGAGTTACCTCAGTCTAGAAGCTCCAAATGTTCTTCAGGTTTTTTTTTAAAAAAAGTTAAAATCCATGCTGCTCAGAATTCTCTGCAGATATATCGGCACAGTGTAAATGGCTACTTACTTTATGGGGAAAGGGTTTTTTGGTTTTTTGCAATAACGCAAATCCGGGTGTGCCTCAGACTCTAGCAGAGGCCAAAATAACTATTATGTTCTCAGAAGACCAATGTCTGGCAACCTTTATTTATAGATCTACATCTTCTGTTATTTAGGGAAAGTGACCTCACTTCTTTGAGGTTTTTAAATATACAATAACATCTGCAGGATAATCAACTGGGAGGAAAATCCATTCACCCTCTGTATTTGTTGGCTAAAGGAAGGTGGGCAGTGCAGGAGTTCAGAATGAGCATGGTGGGTTGCTGTTTTTTTCTTGGGATCCTGTACTTTCTTTTCAAACACCCACCCACACATATAGACACATACCACTCCTCCAGAAGAGAAACAAAAAGAAAAATCTGCATTTAATTTTATTTAAAACCAGGGCAAACAATGTTCCCATGCATTTATACAGGAGGCTTGCAAATAGTAACTCATCTGGTCTCCTGTGGACATCAGAGTGAGCCTAAACAAAACAGCATCTATAAATTGTTTGATTCTTTTCTCGCTCTTTTTGCCCTCCCTTCCAACTACTGATGTGCCCAGCTAATTCACATACTCAGACAGCAGAAAAGAGCACAGCTTCCTCATACTTGTATAAAGCCCCTGCCACACGTACCATATTTTATATACTGCATCTCTGGGATGATGCTATTTCCTCTGCCGAGCTCCAAATAGAAAGAGATTGAAAGCAAACTTACTTTCATCCACAATCCAATAGTACATAGTTCTGTGCATACAATACCTGGGTGCATAAACCACCTGGCATAATTAAGGAAAGAACTTGCATTCAAACAAGTCAAACAAGCAGGTTCAATTTAGGGTTTGTGCTTAACTGAATACACGGCTTAGGAGTTCAGTATTCTGCCCACCGTGCAACATATTGAAGCTGCATGTCACAAATTAACCAAATCTGACAGGTGCACCTGCAGAGTCACATTTTCCATGTGTTGACAGGAGAAATCTGTACTTAAGGTTTCTCTCAGAGGCAGCAGTCACAAATGCAAATGGAATCATCCTTGTTTACTCAAGAGTCTGATGTTTCTCCGTCCTGGAGAAATGAAACACAGGGACACCCAACAGCTGATGCTAAATGGACAGGGGAAGGGAAAACTACATCCGCTTAAGAAAAGCAATCCTGACATGTGGAAAGCTTAAATTGTCACTCCTACATTGCCGTGAGAAATCACCACCCCTTTTTATTGTTATTTTTAAATGTATTTATTGCTTGATCCCAAAAGGCTTAGCACAATTCATGTGCACAATATATGAATTAATTTTGAAAACCTATCCCCCCACTGCTCCTGAGTTTCTTCAATACTGGATTGTTAATTGTGTGATTTTGTTTTGTTTTGTTTTATTTTCAGGCTTGGGCTCTTCCCATTCTCTGTCCTTCCTGGGTTGAATCCTCGACCTTTTGTTTTATTGTTTTATTTTGCATTTTGTTTTACTGCCATTTCTAAAATTATGACCTGCAGTTCTGTTCTTACATACTTCTTTATAACCAGTATACTAATGTTAAGTGCTATACCAGGGGCTCCGAAACTGTGGTCTGTGAGTTTCACTCAGGCAGTCCACCACATGTCTGCATTAAAAATTCATACTGATTTTTAATTGTATTTTGAATGATAGAACAGTAGGGTTGGAAGCAACCCAAATAGCCATCTACTCTAACCCCCTGCAACGTAGAAATTGGAGGTAACAAATGCAGGAGTTGTAATCCAGTGGTGAATGCTCAGCTTGTAAGCCAAGATGCTGCCCCACCCCCTTAGCTGTTGGTGGGGTCGATCAGCCCCACCCAGTTCACAAGCAGCAGGACCTCACTGGTCAAGTATGTCCCGTGAAACATGCCAAACTTGCCCACGTGGCAGTAGTGCTGCTAGAAGAGGGCAGGAGGAAAGGAAGGCTGGGGGCAAAGGGCAGCAAAGGCTTTACCACTCAGGGTGCCGAAGCGCCCAGAACAAGACATTTCTCTCCCGACCTCACCCCCCCCCAAAAAAATCTTTTATTTCTTCTACCGTGTTTTATTGCATTACCATCTAAATTCTGTGGAATCATTTGGCATCTAGCAAAACATGCTGCACAATTGGCAGAACAGGGAGAAAAGTGGTCCACCATGACCATCAGCAATCTTCAAGTGGTAAAGGTCGAGGATTCAACCCAGGAAGGACAGAGAATGGGAAGAGTCCAAGCCTGAAACCCTGGAAAGCCACTGCCAGTAGACAAGCCAATGGTCTGAACATGGTACACAGCAGCTTCCTCTGCTCCAATGACCTCACTATCCACACATAAGAAAGCGAGGAAGGCTATGAGGAAGCCAGGTCACCAGACAGCAATGCTCATGACTGAGACACAGCAAGTGACACATGGGATTTAATCCATTTAAAGCAATTCCTGGTTATGCAAATGTGCCTTGAACAGAGGAAGTTCCTGGAGGACTGTGCCCAGCAGCTATGAGTAAGCTTTTCAAAAAGCCCATAAAAGCAACTGGCCCACCAGAATTCTCACTGGCTACATGCCAGACCAACTCATTTTTTAAAAGTATTCAGCAGCAGCACCTGAACGGTGTGCAAAGCTTCAAAAGATATTGCAGGTATTTCGCTTGCCAGTCAGCTGGCGCCTTGCTTCTCCAGCCAAGCGGGCAGGCTGCCTCCTTCCTCCTGCTCTGCCTGGTGCCTTGTGGGGCCAGTGCCCCTTCTTCCTCCCTCCGCATGCTGGCAGCAGTTTCACCCTGGTGCCTCGCAGGACGAGGACCAGTGCTTCTTCCTTTTCAACATCATCATGATGCTCAGCTGGTGATACATCACAATGTTGAGAACCTAGTATCGCCCATCCCTAGTTAGAATGTAAGAGTAGCCCTGCTGAATCAGACCAAAGGCCCCTCTACTGCAACACCCTGTTCTCACAGTGGCCAAGCAGATGTCCTTTATGGGAAGCCTGCAAGCAGGACCAGAGCACAAGAGCCCTCTCCCCTCTTGTGGTTTCCAGAAACTGGTATTGGGAATCATGTTACCTCGAACCATGGAGACAGAGCATAGCCATCGTGGCCAGAAGCCACTGATTTAGCTTTCACTTCTCAAGGATGTGAAGGCTAAAGGTAAAGTGAAACAAGACTACTCTACCTGCATAAAATACTCATTCGCAGGCTCAGTGGATAGGGGCCTTTACATCTTTATAAGTCTGCCGTCTCCAATGTTCCTGGAGTTCTGCAGCATTCCGAGTTACTAATTCAGAGCCTCATGTCTTCCAGATTAATCATTTGCGAACACTACTGCAGAGATGGTGTAGAAAGAATGCAAGCTAGCATATGCTGCTGGGTAGCGTGTGTTGCGGGTTCTTGACACATGTATATCACAAAGCAGCTGTCTGCAACATTTGCTGAGGGGAGGGGAAAGAGGATAACTTCTGGGACCATTTGCTCGAAAGGGACGCATGGGAAGAGAACTCCTCGTGTAGAGTTAAGCCAGGGAGCTAGGCTCACCCTGTGGAGCTGAGAATTTATGAAACATATGGGCAGACAACTGCTATGCATACTGAGCATCATCCCGCAATGTGTGCTAAGGATTTCAGAGCTGGGCAAAAGTTACATTTGAACAGGTGCCCCTCACTCTTCCAAGACCCACGGAGCAAAGCAGTTCCCAGAAGATTCATTTATTACATCTGTTCGCCCTACATCGGTGTTAGATACTCTGGTATATAATCTAATTGCCAAATAGTACAGTTGCAACAATGGAATGCGCAGGTGCTTTTCTGCAGTCGGGTATTATTATTATTATTGCTCATCTCACTTCTATGCCACTTTATATTTTGAAGAACAAATCTCAAAGTGGTTTGCAGCACATTTAAACATCAAATAAAACAACCCAGAACAGTGGTACCTCAGGTTACATATGCTTCAGGTTACAGAGTCCGCTAACCCAGAAATAGTAGCTCGGGTTAAAAACTTTGCTTTAGGATGAGAACAGAAATTATGCTCTTGCGGCACAGTGGCAGCGGCAGCCCCCATTAGCTAAAGTGGTAACTCTGGTTAAGAACAGTTCAGGTTAAGAATGAACCTCCGGAATGAATTAAGTACGTAACCAGAGGTACCACTGTATAAAACAAACTCAAGCTCCAAGGAAAATATTTCAGATCTTTCTCTAAGTGGCATTTGGCTTTCCCAGTCACCATCTTGGCATCCAGAGAGCTCCATGTTGTCACAACTGGACCGCACCAGTTGCAGAACGGCTATTTTCTAACACTGCCCTGGAGATCCCACTGAAATGAACATACAGTGGTACCTCGGGTTACATATGCTTCAGGTTACATACACTTCGGTTTACTGGCTCCACTTACCCAGAAATAGTGCTTCAGATTAAGAACTTTGCTTCAGGATGAGAACAGAAATTGTGCTCCAGTGGCGCGGCAGCAGCAGGAGGCCCCATTAGCTAAAGTGGTGCTTTAGGTTAAGAACAGTTTCAGGTTAAGTACGGACCTCCGGAACGAATTAAGTACTTAACCCGAGGTACCACTGTACATTGGAAAGAAAACAGAAAACTGCAAGCTGCAACATTGTGAGAATTGCTTATTTTCCTTTAAGAACTGGTGCTTGGGGTTGCTTGCCAACCTTTCTCTCCCCATCCCTTTTCCCTTTTGTGCCATGTCTTTTGACATGGTCAATAACATGCACCCTTAAGATGCCCTCCTTGATATTTGAAGGGCCGCCTCCCCTCTGTGAAATTAGGCTTGGAAGAAGCATTATATCATACTCAACAAAACTGGCCTCGATTTGTTGACAGCTTTGTAAATGCGTCCACCTGCCCAAAGGGACTCTTCTACGAAAAAAGGCTGTCTTATTTTAATTTGCTGCATTGAAGCATGCATTGAAGCATGTTGACAGCTTTGTAAATGCGTCCACCTGCCCAAAGGGACTCTTCTACGAAAAAAGGCTGTCTTATTTTAATTTGCTGCATTGAAGCTGCTGTATGAACAGTTTTGGCAGATGAGCAGGGTTAAAAAATGCTCTAAATAAATAAATAAGAGGCTTTGGTGCCAATTAATTGGCTGAATTTGCACTACAACCTTGCAGTGACATCATAGCCTCACATCAATCCTTTGAAGCTGGTCAGGCCAAGTTACTGCCTTTCCCCAAAGCATGTGAGCTTTAAAGTTTGGGGCAGCAGTGGCGGTGGTAGGATTTGAACCAACATTCCTGTAAACACTGCAGTATAGTCATTCTTGTGTGGCCTGAAGTTCCAGATTCTTTATACAGCTGTTTGCAATGTGAACACTCACAGAAACACACATGTGCAAACGCAGACACAGAGCTTCTGGAAGCTGCCACAGTAGCAGACAGATCCTTTCAGAGGCGACAGGAAGGGAGTTTGAAAGAAATGTAGCATAACCCCCTTTCATATGAGTACCTCGGCTCCTGTAAAGGAAATTAAATGCTCAGTTGAATCAACAGCCAGAATGCAGCAAAATGAAAACTCTGCACTTCCTGCCCCTTGGCTTACAGCTACATTCACAATTCCAGAGAGAGGGAGCAAGGAAGAGAGAGGAGGAGGAGGAGCAGTGGGGGGGAGGACTGGGAGGTTCTACAGTTCTGCAACTCTAGCGCCCAACTTACCCCAGGTGCAAATGAGGTCACATCCACACCAAACATTTAAAACACATGGCTTTCCCCAAAGAATCCTGGGACCTGTAATTTGTTGGAAACTGTGGCTCTGTGGGGGTAAACTCAAGTTCCCAGCCATAAGCTCTAAAATATATGGTGTGGGTCTGAGCAGAAAACACAAAATTTTTGCAAGGGGGTATTTCATGTTGAAGTCAGGTGGTTGTGTCCTCCAAAGTGAAGTCAGTGGCCCTTTTAAAGCCCGCTATTGACAGATAACTGACTAATGGGACAATTTGACTCTTCTTTATAATTACAAGTTTTCCATAGGTTCTCTTAAAAACACGAAGAAGACAGGAAAATGTTTTCAGCCTTAGCTGCATTTTACAATATCCTCTGATATTCCACATTTGATTTTTGTCAATAAGGAATGAGGAACTGCATAGGACCACTATTTTTTGCCACAAGGACAATCTCTCCCAATATTAACCGTCTCAGACTCTGTTCATCATCTGAGGGCCTTCTTCATGTACCTCCTCGTGAGCTCCAGAGGCTGACAGCATCAGAACGGGCCTTCTCTGCGGTGGCTTCCCAGGGAAGTTCGCCTGGCATCTTTATTATATATATTTTAGGTGCCAGGCAAAAACATTCCTCTTCAACTATGCCTTGGGCTTTTTAATATTCTACAGCTTTTCAAATATGTCTGTGGGAAGTGGGGGTTATTGTTTTGCTGTTTTGCTTTTAATTATTTACTTGCTTTTATTATCTGCTTTATTCTGTCAACCACCATGAGATCTTATGACAAAGGGTGGTATATAAAGCTAATAAATAAATAAAAACTACCTGAGATGGTATATTTCAAATGCTATGTTCAGCTCCCAGTCTTCATACATGGGGCTCCCATGCAGCCTGCCTGCCCTCCAACACATACCTCTACGGATCACTGGTTAGCTGAACTTTAAAGAAGCATCCCACTGTAAACAGCCATGGCTTTTCCCCACCCAAAGAATCCTGGGAGTTGTAGTTTATTGAGTGCGCTGAGAGTTGTTAGGAGACTCCTATTCCCCTCACAAAGCTACAATTCCTTGAGTTCCCTGGGGAAAAGGATTGATCATTAAAATTATCTGGAAACTGTAGCTCTGCAAGAGGAATAGGGGCCTCAGCACCCTCAATGAACCACAGCTCCCAGAATTCTTTGTGGGACACCATGAAACTGCTTTAACAGTATAGTGCAGAGGGGGCTATAGAACTGCTGTAGGAATCTGACAAGCATCCTTCGAATTATGCACATCATTCACTATGCACAATCATTCCTAAACCAATGCTTCAATGCAGTAATGGCTCCTCCATCTGTTAATAGCAAAGCAGTATTGGGCAGAATCCTGTCAGCGTTCATTTGCAAGTTTAATTTATACATGAGAATGGAGAACAAGATTTCAGCCTCCAGACTTAATCTAAAAGCTTTGTTACAAGTATCAGCATCCCTGGCTCCCATCTAAAAGATCCATCTGAGATCCAAAAGTCCAATGCTGTACCGACTGAGCCTCTCCACTGAGTGAATGGAGCAATCCAATGAGCACAGAGAGGAAACCGGTTATGTCTTGACATACAGAGAGCTATAGAAGCCCCAAGATCAGGGATAGAGGAATCTTTGGCCCTCCAGATGTTACTGGATTCCAACACCCAACTGCCTCAGACAGTATGTCCAATGGACTCAAGGATTATTGGAACTGTAATCCCAACATCTGAAGAGCCACAGGTTCCACATCCTTGCCCACAATTATAGGCTTGAGTTTCTCTGATGTTGTTTTCCTTGAGGCAAAGTCTCTGTACTGAAACTTTTAAGATTCTCTGCACTGAATTCTCTGCAGTCATAATATCTATGGTGACCTTTGCTTTTATACTGACAATTCTCTCGGTGTGTTATTTCAAATGTGAGAAAACAGATCTGATTCTTGCCTCCAAAATGTTAAAAACCTGTGACATCTGTTGCACTTAATAGCCTTTATCTGCAGAAAAGAGGAAGAAAAGCCCACAAAAAAACAACAGGAAGCTGAGTTTGGGTTGCACATCCACATTCCACTGGGATTATGCAAGATATAACAGCAACTTGATCTTGTAATTCAGTGGTGTTTGCTTGGGGATATATAAATAATACTCTGGGGTTGGGGAGAGTAAAAAATGAAAGTTCTAAAACACAGGTAGCAAATTTCCCAGAGGACTTTTCAACCTGCTGTAAAGAATGCTTAATTTCATATTTCAATGTTTTGATATACAACCCCATCAGCTCAGTACCTGAAACGAACTAGTTTTTATCTTCATCACAAGCTCAGCATCTAACCTTAAGCGTATAATATCTCTGAAACTGTGCCAGTTTTGGCATTTGACAGGAAAGTCAGAGATGCTTTCAATGCCTTCTTAAAACTGGGGGACGGGGTGGAGAGATAGAGACGCCAGTCTGAGAAATTGTCTAGCGCACAGATCTGTCTTTGCTAATAGAACAGTCATCTTGGAGCTAGGGTGTGGCTGCGCATTCTCTCCAATAAAAAAGCACTACTACCATTCTCAAAAGATAATAATGATTCAACGATGCTTCTGAGCTGCTAAGTGAAAATCAGAAGGGTCACCACCACATGGATGCCCAGGAGTGCTTCCCTTTGCAGCAGTAAAGGCTCAACAAAGCAAGTATCTATTGGAGCCACTGCCCCAGGGAGCCTTGAGCAGCCAGACCCATTGCAAGCCAATTCATCTTAATGAATCAGCCCATTCAGAGAAGACTTTATCTGGCAGAAGTGCAGTTATCTCCAAATGAGGGGCCCCATGGCAGGAGCAGAAACCCCCAGTTTGAGGAAGAAGTTGAGACAAAGCATGCTGGGGTGAGGGCTTCTCAATTTTTTTAAAAAAGAGTGCTTTGGTTTAATAAGAGCCACATGTGCTTTGAGAGGAAAGGGATGCAAGGAGGCCTCCTGGGATGTGCATCTTCATTGCAGCCAGGCTTCAGCCTGGAGGCTAAATCTTCCTTTTCTCTCCTCCTGCTTTGTCAGTTCAGTGGGAGGTTTTTTGTCAGAGTGAATATACACCCCCTCCTCCAATTACTGGTGGAGAAGGCATGGTTGGCTTGGGGGGGGCGTCCTTCGGTTATGCCACAAACTGCCCCCCAGCAACCCCCAAAAAAGGTTGATGAGGTGTGTGGTGCCTTCCAGCAAGAAATGTGGATATCAGGGCGTGATAGTAAAATAGGACCCTGTGAAGGAATGGATGGGGGGAAAGGAGGGGGAAAGAGCAACAAAGAAAATCAAGTTGAGGTTCGTGCAAAAGAAGAAGTTTTTCTCCCCCACTCATAGCATTAGGACTTGTGGACATCCCATGAAGCTGAAGGTTGGAAGGTTCAGGACAGGTGAAAGGAAGTCCTTCTCCATGCAGTGCGTGGCAGAACTGTGGAACTCCCTCCCACAGGAAGCAGTGAGGGCCACCAATTTGGGTGGCTTTAAAAGGGGATTTAAATAAATTCATGGAGGAGAAGGCTATTGATGGCTACTTGCTTAGTGGCTTTGTTCTCCCTCCGCTGTTGTTTGAACTGCTGTTGCGTGGAGGTCCTCCATGTTTGCTTTCCATAGGGATCTGGCTGGCCACTATGAGAACAAGACGCTGGACTAGTTTGGATGGATCCAGCAAGACATTTATGTTCTAATGGATTTGCTATACACACACACACAAAAAGGCAATAGATTTAAGATTTGACTTTACAAAAAACTGTTATAGCCGCAAGTATTAACACAAAAGGTTTGATGCATCCCTAGCGGAAGAGGAGAGGAGAGGCATGATGTTAAAAAAGAGGTGGCAGCAGTTTCATGTCCACACTCTTGCAGGGGCAGAGGCAGCACTTTTGGAGTTGCAGGGGAGGCAAGGAAGGAGGGGGGCAAGAAGGTAGACAGAGGGTATTTCAGGTTTATGGTACAGCAACCATTAAGTCATATTGCACCACAAGTACCAGAGTTGTTTGCGTTATCTGCATGCCACCTTTTGCCCTGACTGGAACGCAAGAAGGTTTACACAATTAATTAATTAATTAAAACTTACTAGTTAAAAAAAAACTAATCTATTAAAATCCTGATAATAAAAACAGCAGAGAACTGTTAAAAGCCCTTTCCTTTAAAAAAAAATGCAGTCAGTTCCCAAGAGCCTGACAGAATGAAACAGGCTTTACCTGTCAGCAGAAGGACAACAAGGAGGGAGCCAGTCTGGCTTCTCTAGAAAGGGAGTTGCGAAGTCTGGGAGCAGCCACCAAGAAGGCCCTCTCTCACGTCCTTACCAAGTGGGTCTCTGAGGGTGGTGGGACTGAGAGATGGTTCTTCCCTGAAGATCCCAGAGCCTGGGCAGGTTTGTATGGGAGAAAATGGTCCTTCAGACAGCCTGCACCTAATGGCTTTATAGGTATTAACCAGCAGTTAGAATTGCACTCGGAAACAGGCTGGGAGCCGGTGGATCTGCTGTAACAAGGGAGTCGTATAAGCTCCCAGTCACCAATTTGGCAGCAGCTGTTTAAGCCGGCTGGAGTTTCTAAGCTCTTTTCCAAAGGCAGCCCCATGCAGAGTCCACTACAGTAATCCAAACCGGATGCAAGGAAGGCGTGTGCCACTGTGTCAAGAGTTTTTGCAAACGCTGCCAAGTTCTTTTGTCAGTGACTTGCTCCCAATAATACAAACAGCCTTTTAAAAAGAAGATGATCAGCAAACCAAACTTGGGAATCCAGATGAAATGTCTCAATCAGCATTGGTCACATCTGTTGTGATTAACACATTCAAGGCATTGTTACACCACTTTAACAGTTACAAGACTTCCTCCAAGTGTCTTGGGAACTGTAGCATGTTAATGGTGCTAAGCATAGGTAGCCGCATAAGGGGTCTCCTAACAACTCTTGGCGCCCCTCAACGTACTACAGTTCTCAGGATTCTTTCGGGAGCAGCCATGACTGTTAGTGGAATAAATGGTGTTTCTGTGGGCTCTGGCGCTTGTCATGGTGTCCTGTTGCACCAGAAGCAGTTTAGTCTTGCTGGCCACATGACCCAGAAAGCTGTCTGCGGACAAACACCAGCTTCTTCAGCCTGAGGCGATATGAGTGCCACAACCCCATAGTTGCCTTTGACTGGACTTAACCGTCCAGTGGTCCTTTACCTTTTACCTAAAGTGAAATATGAGTTTTTTTAAAGGTATGCTGTGGATGAGACCATTATCACAAAGAACTCAGGCGTGATGCTGAAATTAGTTCCTTAATACCACAGAAATTCAAAACACAACACAATTAGAAAACTTGTTTGTTTGTTTCTAAAGTCTTATATGTCCCTGAGCCCCAAAGCAAGTTTCTGTGTGCCTCCATGGCCTGCCCCCTTTGAAATCCACAACATTCCCCCCCCCCCCACAACCCAGTTCACAACAGTCATAAATGTGTGCTAACCTCAGATAACAACAGCAACGAACTTGGGGTGACACCAACAAATTAGAAACTTCAGCATAGTAAGGCTACACCTGTTTTCACACCACATTTGAGGCACATTATTTCCCCAGCAGAATCCTGTGAACTGTAGGTGGTTTTTCTTTTAAGGTAAAGGTAAAGGGACCCCTGACCATTAGGTCCAGTTGCGGATAACTCTGGGGTTGCGGCACTCATCTTGTTTTATTGGCCGAGGGAGCCAGTGTACAGCTTCCAGGTCATGTGGCCAGCAGGACTAAGCCGCTTCTGGCGAACCAGAGCAGCGCACGGAAATGCCGTTTACCTTCCCGCCAGAGCGCTACCTATTTATCTACTTGCGCTTTGACGTGCTTTTGAACTGCTAGGTTGGCAGGAGCAGGGACCGAGCAATGGGAGCTCACCCCGTCGCGGGGATTCGAACTGCCAACCTTCCGATCAGCAAGTCCTAGGCTCTGTGGTTTCACCCACAGCACCACCTGCGTATCGGCAAGCACTAGGCTCTATGATTTAACCCACAGCGCCACCCGCGTCCCTGGTTTTTCTTTTAAAGGCTGCTGCAAAATGCAATTCCACAATGGTTAAATTGCGGTTCCCAGGATCGGGGGGAGGGGAAGATTGCATCAAATATGCTTTAAGTCTATGGTGTGTACATGGCCAAAGCATGGAACAAGGCGTGTTGAAAATACCTGATGTCCACTTGAGGATTACAGCAGCACGTGCTTTGATGCCAAGGCACACACGAGGGCAGGGCTTTCCCGTCAGAAATGATAAGTCGAGTCAAGAGAAAGTACATCCATTTCTCTGGGGGACATACCTGCCTATTCGTGAGTGGGGGCCTTTGATCAAGTGTGGCACATGAAGGGAAGTGAAGGGGAGATCCCAAGAATAAAACCAGGCATTTGAAACTCAAAGGGTGCTCTGGCTGAAGCTGAAGAAGGGAAGAGGAAGGTGAGGAGGCTCCTGACAGACACTCTGCCTCTCTCTGGACAGCCTGGAAATGGAGCAGCTGCGAAGTGCATTGCAATACTCTTCCCCATTCAGCACTTCCCCCAGGGAATATGGAGCCACTTGCAAGTTGAGATGGGGGAAAAAGCAGAAGAAAGGCGAGTTTTGGAATGTGTCTCTCACACACAAAGATTGGTGAACATAGGAAAAGTCAATGAGTCACGCAGCTCAGTCCAGTTAGTCACTGGGACATGTGAAAGGTCTGCAATTCACTCAAAAAGGTTTGCAGCTCACACCCACCCCTTGAATGGCAGCAGGCGGAAGGCCACATGCAGCCAGGCAGTTTAGCGTGCCCACGTGCAAACTGTTGCCAGCTGCTTTTATGTCCGTTGAACAGAGGGCCCCAAAATTAACCTTACAGCCAGCATTTGCCCTGTGCACTACATTTCTCAGTGGTAGAACCAAGCAGGTTGGAAAGGCAGAGGCACCACCTGCCTATGGCTGGAAGCAGGGCAGCTTGTAACTTTCCACTCACCTGAGAATCAGCAGCAAGCGAATCAGAAGCAAGAGTCCAGTGTGCTAAGCTATGTGATGCTACAAGAGGCTCTCTCTCCCACTCCCTCTCTGTCTAGTGTAGCCTCCACTGGGCTGCTGTAAGAGTGAGATGAGTAGCCACCCATGCAGGTCTTGCAAAGGGTGGGGCCAAGGAGCCAGCTGCAGAAGAAAGGGGGAGGGCAAGAGCAGGCGTGCTCACATCTGCACCAGTTCTTTAAAGCACATTCTTCCACCTCCCCCAAAGAACCTGCAATGCTAAGAGCTCTGCCTGGTAGCCTGTCACGGCTAGTGGAAATGTGTGCTGTGGAAATGCCCATAAAGAACAGCAGATAACCTGGGGGGAAATGAGGGGCGGGGGCGAGTGAGCTCCTCTCCCAACACGCTTCATGCTGCTTCACATGCACTTAGTACTGAACATGCAACCCAGATGGAAGTGGTCAGGAGCAATGAGCACCCACACTAGTTTTCCATTGCATAGATGGGAACTAGGAAACAACGCCCCCCCCCCCTTTTCTCAAGCACGTGCGACAAGTTTGGTAGTCTGATAGGCCCTTTTGGAAAGGGACGTACAGACACTCCCGGCATGTTCCCAGAGCCCTTGCAAACGGCAGTCTTGCAGGGGAAACGCGTTAGGACACAGGAAGCGCTGACTTGGTCTACGGGCCCATCTGGTCAAAGTATCCAGAGGTAGACTGCCCCTGAACATGGAAGCCCCGCGCAGCCACCGCAAATAATTGCCGGCGACTGACCAACCACCCGCTTCCGGCACTAATTTCTCTTACACCCACGCGCCCTTTTAAAGCCATCGAGCTTAGAGGCCCCGTTGCATATTGCAGCAGTCCTGGTCAGTCTCTCTCTCTCTCTCTCTCTCTCTCTCTCTGTCTCTCTCTCTCTCTCTCTCTCTCTCTCTCTCTCTCTCTCTCTCTCTCTCAGGAGCATTTTTCCTTTCTGGGGAAAGCATGACCACCGCCGCTGCCCCAACCAACCCAAGGATCAAGAGTGCTTTGGCGGCATTACCTTGGAGAATTTCTCTTAGGAGCAAGCGCGCTTGGCGCCCCAAGCCCCCTGCCCTGCAGCAGCCCCCTGGAAGAGTCCGGAGAGCACCCCACCCCCGCCTACAGCAGGCCATCCTCCCGGCTGGCCTCGCTCTTGCTGCCCAGCCCGGCCTCCTGGCCAGTGGCCGAAGGAAGCAGGGCGGGCGAAGCTGAGGCAGGCGCCACTGATAAAGGCACGTGCGCTTCGCTTGCGGGAGGTGGGGCGGAAAGGCTCCCCAAGTTCTGCCAGAAGCGGCCGGCGGGAAAGTTGCAGCGCCAAAGGAGCCCCCGAGCGCGACCCCACCCCCGGCCTCGCTCGCTCGCGGGGACACTCACAGTTGTGCGTTACGCTCTCCGACTGCCTCTTTCGCTCGCGCTCTGCTCTCCGACTGGCACCGCGGGCGCTTCCCAGCTCCCTAGACACCTCCCCAGCCCAGGAGCTTCGCTCGGCCCTCCCGCTCCCCCACCCGCTCTTCAAGCGCCGAGGTCCGCCCCTCAGCCGAGGAAGGATTGGGCCGAGCGCCTGCACATCAAGGCCGATCCGGGAGGCGATTCGGTGGCAAGGAATGTCTGTTACTCTCCAAAGGCGGGGATTGGAGGGAGGCCTGCCCGCCCAGGTAGAATTAGTGGTTGCTCAACTCTTAGCGGTGACTCCGAAGCTGAGGGAGCCGAGCCCGGATGAGTTAGTTTCACGGACTGACCCCTTGGGAATCATCAGGCGCTGCAAACAATATATGCTAAATGCAATTGCATGTTAAAATGAGGCATGATTTTAAAATTAAACACGCTTTAAGTATTTCTGTCACAAGGAAGTTTTCCCTGTATGTCTCCTGTATCTATGTTCTGATACGTATGAAGATCATGTGAGTGTGCATATTTGCCGTTTGCAGCTGTTTATAGGGGTCTGTGTGGCATGTGAAACAAACATGGGATATGTGTGCATGAGATGCACATGACTGCTAAACTGGATTTTTTATTTAATCCCACTGCACATGGGATGTCAGCACTATGGGCTTTTCTGGGGTAGTACAGGGCCTTTTACAGTCTGGCCTGAAAGAACAGAACCAACAGCAGCTCGCTGTGACTTGTTTGCAAAGCATTTTGAGGACAAAGTCATTTGCATCCCCCTGGAACTTGACCCTGCTGTTACAGCAGATGAATCTCAAGGGCGTCCAGAGCACAGGACTAGTTATGTTGGATGAGTTTCTTTTAGTAAGGCTCAAGGATGTGGACAAGGTGCTCGGATCAGTCAGGGCGACCACTTGTACCCTGGAAACTACATTCCATAACCTCTCCCACACTGCCATTTCAATATTATAACATAACACCAAACAAAACAAAAGGTTGGTACCAAAGCAAGGTAGAAGCATGACGCCTTGAACTGAGGCAATTCTAATACAGCAGGCAGGTTTCATATGGCATAGACCTGCCCATACACATAGGGTTCAGAAACTAAACCGGAAGCAAAAAATGCTTTGGTATAACATTGGACCAGCAGAGCTGGGAAACCATGAGGCAAGGTGAAGCAGCCACCTCAGGCAGTTCCCCCACAGGTGCCCTGCCTGCCACACCACAGAGTGGAACAGCATTGTTTGTTGGTCTCCCCTGTCTTGCAGAACTATAAGTAGTTTGTGGATTAAAGCTTTAGGTTTATGCAATTAGATTAGATGAGTGGGGAGCGCCTGGTGTTCCCTGGGGAATCTGTAGAAACCAAAAAATATTGCAATTTTCAAATGGCCAGTGCAATTTGTGAGTTTGGGCCCATCATGCTGAAAGCATGAAGTCATGCCAAGGTCTCATTTTGGTTCACCATTTTGAACCAAATGGCACCTGGCACCCTAATGTCAATGGAGACTACCACCCCCACTTTGGGAACCCTCGTAACAAGTTTTGTGATTATACCTTGGGAGGTAGCCAAACCTATGCCACAAAATGGGCAAAGTCACACCAAAGTGATGTTTTGGTACACCATCTTGATTCAAAATGGTGCCTGGCACCCAAATGGCAAACAAAGACCGCTACCACCACCTCAGGGACCCTCATGGCAAGTTTGGTGACAATATCTCAAGAGGCATCCAAACCCATAAGGAACAGAGGCACAAGCAGACAGACAGACAATCCATTTTCCAAAATATAGAATAGATTAAAGCACACTCTCACTCCTGGCACAACAAGCTGACTATGTGTGTGCTTTTTGCAATTTGGAAAGTGTTGGAGAAATGCACTGGGAACTGTGGGATGAATGAATAATAGAAAGATGTTAAACACCACACAAGAAAATCAGGATGAGCATAGGATGAATACTCACTGTCATAAAACTGCCTTGTAAACGAATCAGAATAAATGACATCACATCAACTTTGTGCAAGCAAATCACAATGAATGCAGAATAAAGTTTTAATAGACTCTGTTGATGTTGTTTGCTGTTTCTGCTGCTCTTAGGCAGTACAGTGGTACCTCGGGTTACAGATGCTTCAGGTTACAGATGCTTCAGGTTACATACTCCGCTAACCCAGAAATAGTGCTTCAGGTTAAGAACTTTGCTTCAGGTTGAGAATAGAAATCGTGCTCCGGCGGCACGGCAGCAGCGGGAGGCCCCATTAGCTAGAGTGGTACCTCGGGTTAAGAACAGTTTCAGGTTAAGAATGGACCTCCGGAACGAATTAAGTTCTTAACCTGAGGTACCACTGTAGATGGGTACTGCAAAAAGAACTGCAAGTGTTTTTGTGGGAGTGTGTTTATATTAGAATGTATTTTTTACTTATGCTTATGATTTAAATACATTGTAACTCACTGGGATACCTTTTATGGAGCAAGTAGTTAACAAGTTTAATGAATTAGTTCATCATGGTACCATTTGTGATGACTGCCCATCAATTGCAGGACTCTTTTCCATTGCAGACATACCAACACACAGTGCTTTTTTTCTGGGGGGACGCAGGGATATGCATACCCCTAAATATTTTGTGAATCTAAGTTTGGCCTCATTGAGGGGCAGTATTTCAATATGAGTAGGGAAATGAGAGTACCCCTAAATATTTTTTTAGGAAAAAAGCACTGCCAACACATCTTATTTTGCAATGCTTATTTCAGAAAGCCAGGTTCAGAGTTTTCTGAGGGCTCAGTTTTAATATTGTAAGGGTTCTAGCTATTTTACTTTAATTAATTGGTTTCATTTTATTTTATGTGTTTACATATCAGGTTCATTCCAGCCCCAGGCAAGCAGTTTCACACATCCCCAGTTTCCGTGGGGAGCTAAGTGCATGCTTAACTCTTTCCCGTTGAAACCAGTGTGACTTCACAGTGTCGCATACAGTGCCTAGATTGTGACCATTTTTACCTGTATCAAAACTTTGGAATGGCAGGTGCACATCAAAGGTACCCATAACTCACTAGCTGAGGACTGAGAACGTTATTTCTCAGCTTCAAAAACTCTGATGCTTCGATGCAAGGAAATTCAAGACTCTGCTCTGGGCGCATGCCATTTTTCAACATCTTACAACTTCCTCCATTTGTTAAATATTTCACTGTTGTTTTGCAAATTGTTCCTTTCACTTCCTGTTTCTTAACCAAACACATACTATATATCCTCTCAAAGCAATTGTTAGTGGTGTCACTGGTCTGGTAGGGTGGAAGGCAGTGAGGCAGCCTAACATGGCATGTACATGCCCTGCAGTGTGCCCAACACCCTCTGCCACCCTCTGCTTAGCCCCTTAATGGGGAAATCTGTGGGTGCTTGGGCACCCAGGGCCCCAGGGAGAGGTCACCTATGTATGCTGGCAATATCTTGCACTTATGAGCAATTGAGCTGCCAAATTTTGCACCAGCTGCAACTCCCAGACCAACCTCAAGGGCAGCCCCCTGTAAAGCACATTATAGTGATCCAGCCAGTGGTTACCAGTGCATGCACAACAGTGGTCAGGCTATACTGATCGAGAAACAGCTGTAGCTGAAGCTGGTAGAAGTTAGTCCCAGCCACTGTGGCCACGTGAGCCTCTGGTGACAAAGATAAAATCCCGAAGCACCCCCAGAGCAGTTTCCCTCTCACAGAGCTAAAATTCCCAGCACACTCAACAAACTAGAGTTCCCAGTATTCTTTTGAGGAATCCATGTGCTCTGAATGCAAGGTGTGTATACAGCCCCATTTATCAACTTGCTATTGCTATCTGTGTGGGACATCTTCAGGAGAAGAGAAGACTAAGGAGTGAACCCTACACAAGAGTGGAGACCCTAAGACTGTTGGATGGAGCCTTGTATGTCTCCTTCTCAAAACTCCTGCAGCCCAGCTGGTGCCAAATGTCTTGCTCTGCTTTCCTTTGGACCACACTAGAGAGGCTGGAGGGGGGGTCTTGTCCTCTGGGCAGCCCAGGACCTCTAGACACACTTCCCAAGCTTGTTCCCCAGGAAGGTCACTTCGGTGCTGTTAGCACAGCAAAGACAATGCAGGAGGCAGAAGTTAGGGGTTACTGGTCTCTGCAGGCACAGCAGGCATTGTGATTCTCCAGCAGTTGACTTTGCCCCCAGAGGTGCACTCCATTGTTTTGCAAGACAGACAGATGCCAACAATGGCAGTCCTGTGTGTGTACAAATGTTGCAATGCCGTGATAAGATACCTCCCACCCCCCACAAGCTGCAATTGTGTGCTTTTCTGCTGTACAGGAATTGAGGACCAATCAAATCCCATCCCACCCAGCTGAGCTGAGTTGTAGACAAGACTGTGCTTTTAGCTCCTTTTTCTAAAATAAAATATTCAGAGTAATTTATGGCAAAACAAGCTTGATCTGCAAAGCAAACAGAGGCCAGAGGCTGTCACAGGCAGGTTGGGGCTGGGTGATTCATATCATCCCTTTCATAGATACAAAACCTCAGATGCAAATGTTCATTCCAGCTCAAGTGTGACTTGTTTCCTTCCTGCCTAACAGTCAGTGGCTGCAACATGATTTTGAAGAGTTTTGACAGGCAGGCACAATTTTTCTCTGCTGTGACATAAAATAATTGTAACAAATGTACGGGAGTGGGGGAAATCTTTTATAAAAATTATCCAAATAAAGATCTCTATATAACAGCAGCCAGATTTATGTTACATGAAAAGAAAAGAAAAGAAAAAGAGTCCTGTGGCCTAGGACTCCGCTAGCACCCAACTCCCTCCCCACTTGCTTTTTCTCACCCCATAGTACAGCCTTACCCCTTTCTATGCACCCTTATTTCAGCAAAAATAAAAGTATTGATGAACTAGAAAAATAAAAATGCACCTCCCTTCATGCTCACTACATGTGAACAAGTTGCATACAGATGTAGACTTGCTATGGACAAATTCAATGATAGCTGGAATTCATTTTTATAACTACTATATTGGGATAAGATCTGGTTAACTACAATAACATTTTTTTGGTAATGTGTGCCTCCTCCTCGAGAGGTCCAGAGGGTGGCAACACAAGAACGGGGCCTTCTCTGCAGTGGCTCCCCGTCTGTGGAATGCTCTTCCCAGGGAAGTTCGCCTGGCACCTTCATTACATACCTTTAGGCGCCAGGCAAAAATATTCCTTTTAAACCAGGCCTTTGGTTGACCTGATCAACATCCTGTACCGTTTTAAAATGCGACTCTTGTGGGGGGGTTGTTATTGGATTATTGTTTTTATTTTATATATTGTGACTTTTCTGTGACCTCTGATCAACATCCTGTACCGTTTTAAAATGCGACTCTTGTGGGGGGGTTGTTATTGGATTATTGTTTTTATTTTATATATTGTGACTTTTCTGTGACCTCTGGTTATAGAGTGGTATATAAATTCAATTTTAAAAAATGTCTACAATTTTTTTTTGTTCTGGCTCCCCCCCCCCATACACTGGTACTATTTCTTCTTCTTTTTTGTGTTTTCTTACTCTGTGCACTTGTAATTTTTAATCTATCTAGGTATTTTTAATCTATCATCTATCCACCATCTATCTATATCAGGGTCAGCAACCTTTTTCAGCAGGGGGCCGGTCCACTGTCCCTCAGACCTTGTGGGGGGCGGACTATATTTTTTTTGGCGGGGATGAATGAATTCCTATGCCCCACAAATAACCCAGAGATGCATTTTAAATTAAAGCACACATTCTCCTCATGTAAAAACAAGCTGATTTCCAGACTGTCCATGGGCCGGATTGAGCAGGCAATTGGGCCAGATCCAGGTCCTGGGCCTTAGTTTGCCTACCCATGAATGAACATGGGAAGTCGCCTTATACAGAGCATAGCTGTCAACGTTTCCCTTTTTTTAAGGGAAATTTCCTTATTCCGAATAGGATTTCTCGCAAGAAAAGGGAAACGTTGACAGCTATGATACAGAGTCAGACCTTTGGCCCATCTACCTCATAAGAACATAAGAAGAGCTTGTTGGATCAGGCCAATGGCCTGCCTAGTTCAGTTCTGTGTGAATAAGCCCCCCCCCCATCTGTGCTGAATCTACCAACATTCAGCTTCATTGGGTGTTCACTAAGTCCAATGTTATGAGAGAAGGAGACAAACCTTTCACTTTCTCCATGCCACGCATAGTTCCATAAACTTCTATCATGTCGCCTCGACCTGGTCTATACCACTGTTTTCCAAACTTGGGTCTCCAGCTGTTTTTGGACTACAACTCCCATCATCCCTAGCCAGCAGGACCAGCAGTCAGGGATGATGTGAACTGTAGTCCAAAAACCAAGCAGTTTGTAAAACACTGGTCTACCCTGACTGGCAGCCGATCTGCAAGCTTTCAGGCAGGGTTCTCTTCCAGCCCTACCTGGAGATGCCATTGGAGATGGAACCTGGGACCCTCTGCCACTGAGTTGCAGCCCTTCCCCACCTTCAGCTTATGTGGTGTATAGTTGCAGCCAATCACAATTTTCAGAGACAGCTTTTCCTTCTCTATGCATCCAGTCCATGGTTCTGCAGAGCCATTGTGCTCGCATGAGTGTTTGGACAAAAGTTGCAGCAGCCAATTACTTTTTTCAAGATTCAAGAAACAGCTTAGCAGTGTGTGCTGCTGGGGCAAGTGTTGATGCTTTGCGAAACAAGATATAGAACTCATATGTGACAAAAGTTTGTGGAGTTGGGGGAGGTAGTTGCAGTTACGCTTTGTAGCATTCCCCCCCCCCCCCTGCTTATCTGTGCAGTTGGCTCTGTCCAGGCACTTCTGCAGTTGCTGCAATTTAGTGGTTGTTGCTGTTGGATGTTTGGAGTGTGTCTGGCGTTCTGCGGTTCAGATTCAAAGTAGGGAAACATTCAGCCATGTGCTAAAGTCCTTCCTGAGTGTTCTGGGAACAAACAGCTTTGTGCAAAGTTTCACTTGTGCCCCAGATATTAGCAGCTGATGATTTCACACACACCCTCCCAGATGCTGAGAGGAATGAGCTGCCTTGTCAGCAGCTGCTTTGAGAACATAAAACCTTAGCACAGAAATGGCAGAAGGGGAAGGATGCAATTAAGAGGAACAAGTGGCCGCAGCTAATTCTGCCCCCCCCCCCAAGTGCTTCCAAGCCCCAAGTGCTTCCAAGTCATAGGAACACAGGGAAAGCCCTGTTGGGTCAAGCCAAACTGCCCACCTAGACCAGCATGCTGCTCTCATGGTGGCCAACTATGTTTAATAGTAGGACCTGAGCCCCGTGGAGAGAAAACCTGGCCATCGTGGCCAGGAACCATCGATCACCTAGTTCTCCTTGAATTTGTCTAAACCTCTTTTAAATTCCTCACTCTCCAGCAGCAGCATCTAGCTGTCAAGGAAATATCCGGCAATGCCTCAGAGCCACCAGTCTAGGGCTGGCACTCGGAAATAGTACATTGGGTTAAGAACTTTGCTTCAGGATGAGAACAGAAATTGTGCGGCGGCAGCGCAGGAGCAGCGGGAGGCCCCATTTGTTAAAGTGGTACCTCAGGTTAAGAACAGACCTCCAGAACGAATTAAGTTCTTAACCCGAGGTACCACTGTAATTTTAAGCAGCCTTGCATGCAGAATATAAATATGAATGAGAAATAAAGAACCCTATCAAAAATAGTGGCCCAACCACCTTACCCCCCTCACCTTGTAGGACTGTCCTTGGAAAATAGGGACACCTGGAGGGCCTGGACTAATTCAGCTACCCTTAGACCTGTTTGAGGAGATGGGGGCGTCATGCAGATCCAGAGGTATCTGGTTATCTACTATGGGAAACAGAAAGCTGAACTAAGTAGGCCTGGTTAACTAGGTGTAAAGAAATCTGAGGAAATTTGGCGTTGAACCCATGGTGCTGGTATTCAGTGATACAGCGAGCAAGTGGAAAGAGGAATTACCAGAGTTCAAGAACACATTCCAGACAGGCAAAATATACTGGGGGTGGGGAGCAAAGCCAGTGAGAGGTGTGGCCTGCTTAGAGTTCTGAGTGCCAGACCGGGGGGGGGGGGACACACAACGCACATGTCCCCCTCCCAACCCTGAGGTTCCCTGCCCCTACTCCAAAGGCAGCCATCCAAAAGCATTTTTTAGAGGCTTCCCTCAAAAAAAGTCTTAGTCCCAACATGCTTCTTTTGTTTTCGCACTCAAGGCTAGCTTGCCTCCTCTTTCTCTTGCCGCAGGGGAGCAGGTAGATGGAGATGAGTAACTTTGTCACAATATTCCAGTGCGCAAGACCTCAATCATGCTCACTCGTAGCTATGGTGTTTCTGGCTCATATTATCAGATGAATAAACCTTTAATGCATAGTGTTGGTTCATATTTTCCCATCGCAAACAAGCCAGCAACATTTGCTGTGAAATATAAATGCAGGAAGGAAGTGATTCTGAGAGGAGCTTGCATACAAAGTACTAGAGGGGAGATGGGAATGTGCAGAAGTTGCTTGTTGTTGCGCTTCACTGAGAGGCATAGAGAAACGAGCCCACAACAGTAAGAAGAATTGGTACAGTCATACCTTGTGTTATGAGGTATGACAGCTAACAAATTGAGGTTGAATCCTGACGAGACAGAAGCACTGTTTTGGGGGGACAGGAGACGGGCGGGTGTGGAGGACTCCCTGGTCGTGAATGGGGTAGCTGTGCCCCTGAAGGACCAGGTGCGCAGCCTGGGAATCATTCTGGACTCACAGCTGTCCATGGAGGCGCAGGTTAATTCTGTGTCCAGAGCAGCTGTTTACCAGCTCCATCTGGTACACAGGCTGACACCCAACCTGCCCACAGACTGTCTCGCCAGAGTGGTGCATGTTCTAGTTATTTTCCGTTTGGACTACTGCAATGCGCTCTATGTGGGGCTACTTTTGAAGGTGACCTGGAAACTACAACTAATCAAGAATGCAGCAGCTAGAATGGTGACTGGGAGCGGCTGCCAAGACCATATAACACTGGTCTTGAAAGACCTACATTAGCTCCCAGTATGTTTCCAAGCACAATTCAAAGTGTTGGAGTTTAAAGTCCGAAACGGCCACGGTCCAGTATACCTGAAGGAACGTCTCCACCCCCATCATTCTGCCTGGACACTGAGGTCCAGCTCCAAGGGCCTTCTGGCAGTTCCCTCACTGCAAGAAGTGAGGTTACAGGGAACCAGGCAGAGGGCCTTCTCGGTAGTGGCGCCCGCCCTGTGAAACACCTTCCCACCAGATGTCAAAGAGAAAAACAACTACCAGACTTTTAGAAGACATCTGAAGGCAGCCCTGTTTAGGGAAGCTTTTAATGTTTAATAGGTTATTGTATTTTAATATTTTGTTGGAAGCCGCCCAGAATGGCTGGGGGAACCCAGCCAGATGGGCAGGGTATAAATAAATTAGTAGTAGTAGTAGTTGTTGTAGTAGTAGTAGTAGTTTTAGTATTATTATACGTTTGCTTCATGATGTGGCTTTTCAGGTTACGAACATGGCTTACTTCTGGGTTAACTGTGCAGAAACAGTATGCGTGCTTCACACACACGCATAAGCACTCTATCGCGCTTTGCACATGTGCAGTAGTGACACTCTACTTATGGACATTTTGAGGTGCAAACGGCACCCTGAAACGGATTGCGTTCATAAGTAGAGGTACCACTGTATTTGCATGGTGATTGCTTAAACTGGGATCCACGCTACACATTTAAAGAACATTTAACACACATCTAAAGCACATGGCTTCCCCAAAAGAATCACCATGCAAATACAGTTCCCAGCACCTATAGCATGTGATTGTTCTCAGGTTTATTTTGAGGCATTGAATTCCCTTCCACACATGCGAATGAATCTCAATGCAGTCCATCAAAGGCAAAAAACAAGGCCCTGGGGCCCCTCAACCTTCTCTTACTGCCATGTAAACCAACAAATGTATAGAAAGAGAACCTGCCCAAATGATGCTGACATAAAAATGTCACACGTATGCCAAGTTGGAAAAATGAAAAAAATATGGATACCATATTGTCTGACATTGAACATAACCAAAAATTTAAAATGTGTTGTGGGAGGTGGGGGTTCTTGGTTTGTTTCTGTTTCTATTATGTATTCTGTGTCTGTGGGTGGGGGGTAATCTTGAATTACTATGTTGTGAAGCGCCCTGGGATCTATGGATGAAGGGCTGTATGCAGATTTAATAAGTAATAATGATGGTGCATGTGCCTTTTGTGGAACTTCAGATCCAGAGGCTGAATACACATTCATTTTTATTTATTATCTGGTCCCAGGACTCTTCTCAGGCCTCACTACTCACTGGCCCTGCTTGGAACCCCCCTTCAGTGTTTTGGCCTGGCTGGACTGGTCTCAGAGGATGCCTCTTGCTTCACCTGGAGGGAGGATAGAGATAGGTGAAAGAATGTGTGTGGAAACTTGAGTGTTGCCGGGAACGGGATGTGGCTCTCAAGTTGAAAAGGGTTCCCCACTTCTGCATTAGTGATTTCAGTACTTGAAAGCACTGCACAGGTAATAATGTTTTTCAGCATTTTTTGTTTGGGGAATGAACAAACCCTGGCTGCTCAGGAAACATGTCATTCAGGTTTTGAACTTTAAAAAGAAAAGAAAAGACAGCACTGGCTGCATTGTTCAGAAATCACAGTTAATGGTTGTCCTCAGCTGAGCACTTTCCCCATCTTTTGTTCCTGGGAAAGCCATGCTTCCTATGCAGAGGTTGATAAGACTGTTGCCACTGTATCTGGAACTGAGGATGGATGGATGGGTGATCCTTGAACCCATTTGATCCCTCCCACTGGATAAGAGTGACTTGTGATTAAGAGAGGCTGATAAGGCTGTGGTGACTGTCAGACCACACTCTTATACACGGCTTGCCCCCCCTCCCTCCTTCCTGCAGGGCCTCAAGAAATGTACTTAAAAGGTGATTAAAGAGAAATGAGGAAAGGAAACTGCAGGATGTGGCTTTTGCAGCTGAGGTTGCACTGCTCTCAGATAGCATTGCTTAAGCTGAGCTTTAGATGCTTGAAAAGGAGTTGTGAAGAAAACAAAGATTAAGGCACTTTTCAGTAGACGGACACACACACACTAGATAAAAGAAGAAGAAACCTGTTCTGGAAATGAGCTGGACCTTGCCTCATACAATTTTCATTGGCATATGATAATTAGCCAAGCTTAGTCCCCATCTTCAAAAAGGAGAAAAAAAATAGGATGCAGGCAATTTCCAAATGGTCAGCTTGACTTCAATATCAGGAAACTGCAGACCCTCCAAAAGTCCCTATTTTCCAGTGATGTTCCTGATTTAGAGAAGCGGTCCCAGTTTCTGATTTGATCCCAGCATATCCCACTTTTCCTTAGGATGTCCTGATTTTCATCAAAGAAATGTTGGAGGATGCAGAGTTATGTTGGAAGCTGCCCAGAGTGGCTGTGGCAACCCAGTAAGATGTGTGGCGTATAAGCAGTAAAATTATCATTATGGAATGGGACATCCCTATTTTCATCAGATAAATGTCGGAGGGTATGAAAGAACTGGGTTGGTAAAGGCTGACCTAGGCTGTAAGATTTCAGATATGGCTGATTTATGGCTCGGTACACATACTATATCTTTAAAGCACATTTTTCCCCTCAAATAATTCTGGGCACTGCAGTTTGTTACAGTTTGGCACAGTGACACTGCGAGGAGCGAAACTGCAGGTTATTACAATAATCCTGCCAAAGTTTCTATCTGTTTACAGTTTGTTTGTAAATACGCAACAAACCATTTCCATTCTTTTAGAAAAAGTTTGTTATCTTTGATTTCCTATTTTTTCGGTAAGTTTTGCCATTTCTGCATATTCCATAAGTTTTTGTTTCCATTCTTCTTTTGCTGGGACTTCTACTTTTTCCCATTTTTGGGCAAGTAACATTATTGCCACTATAGTTGCATACATGAATAAATTTCTGTACAGTCTGGGTAGTTCTGATCATATAATTCCCAAAAGAAAAGCTTCTGGGTTTTTTTTTTACAAATGTTATTTTAAACATCCTTTTCAATTCATTATAATTTCCCAGTAAGCTTTAACTTTACTACAAGACCACCACATACGATAAAAAGAACCTTCTTTCTATTTGCATTGCCAATACTTCATTGATTTTAATTTATACATTTTTGCCAGTTTACTCAGTGTTAGATACTAACGATATATCATTTTCATATAATTTTCTCTTAAACCATAACATGCTGTAAATTTTATATCCATATTCCACAATTGTTCCCATGCTTCCATGTCTATATTATGACCAATATCTATTGCCCAGTGTATTATTGAGGATTTTACTTGCTCATCCTTTGCCTCCCATTCCAATAATATCTTATACATTTTAGACAACACTTTTACATTGCATTCCAACAGATCTCTCTCCTGTTGTGATATTTTTTCCCCAAACCCTCGTATCCTATCTTTCTTAAATACTTCATTCAAATGATGATATTGTATCCATGTTGTTAATTTTCCTGATAATTCATTAAATTCTTTTAATTGATACTCTCCCCCCTCTAAGGCTGAAGAAAATGTTGGTTTACTGAAAGTAGTTGTACTGGGTGTTATATTGGAGTGGATGAGTTGAAGAATTTTATATATAGTTGACAGATGCAGAATCGGAAGTTCAGTCATTTTTAACTCTATTTTTCTCTCTTACGGTAATTCCCCCCCCCCCTCTCTCTGTCTCCTCCCTTTTTCTTTCTTTTCCTCTGGATCTTTTAAATTTATTTTATCAAGATTAATTTTTCAGTCTGGACAAAAAAGATAATAATATTTGTATCTCTCTTTATAAAATCCAATAAAATATATTCCAAAAAAAGAGATCAGGGTAGGGAATAAAGATATACATTGGGATCTGCCACCCCTGTAGATCCTGCCACCTGAGCCTGTTGTCTCACTTTGCCTTATGGGTGAGCCGGCCCTGATGTGTCCACAGCTTATATAACTGAGCAATAAAAAGAGAGAGATTTTACATTTTTAATTCTTTTTTGGAGGGGGTGGAGCATATTTATTACTTTAGACAAATGGATTAAGGAAACCTGGTCTATAGTAACGATGATTAAGTTAACTTATTACAAAAGAATACATATAAACCAGCATAACAGATTAATGTAAAATTTGGGGCAGGGTAGGAGGTTAGTGATGTTTTGGAGCAATAAGTTTAATGATAATGTTCAATATACCCTCCAACATTTCTCTGATGAAAATAGGGACATCAATAATAATAATAATAATAATAATAATGATGATGATGATGATGATGTTATTATTTATACCTTGACCATTTTACTGGGTTGCCCCAGTCACTCTGGGTAGCTTCCAACATATACAAAAAGATAATAAAACATTACATATATTAGTTTTTTTCCTATACGGGGCTGCCTTCAGATGGCTTGGGGGTCAGATAACTCCATACCCTCTAACATTTCTCCAATGAAAGTAGGGACACCCTAAGGAAAAGCAGGACATTCTAGGATCAAATCAGAAATGGGGACAACTTCTGTAAATCCAGTACTGTCCCTGGAAAATAGGGACACTTGGAGGGTCTGCATTCAACCTTATGCTGCTTTCAACCTGCTATAACATTGTATTTCTTTATGCTTCACCCCATATTGTGTTTATTTTACTTTATCTAAATGAAGTAATTTTAGAAAATCACACACAGACACACACAAAAGAGAGAGCTTGTACATAATTAGCTACTCATTGTGTCTTAATAATAATAATATTTTTATTATTTGTACTCCACTCATCTGGCTGGGTTGCAGCCATTAATCTTCAGAATTGCCTTGACTTTTCACAAACCTTGCCAAAGCAAAACCGGGAAATCTTCCTTTACCTCTTGTCTATGATGTCTACACTGGGACAGCACTGTTTTCTGCCCTGGATTCATAACCAAACAGCTGCCAATGAGGACTCTTCTGGACAGTCCCCCTTCCTCACCCACAGCTTCCCTGGCCTGATAAGGAAGTTGGTTGAGTCATATCAGCCCACAGGGAAGTCCCTCGAGCGTAGAGAGAACTAACCCAGGCAGCTGGGGTTGGGGGAGACTGTAAGCTTCTCCATTTTATTGATTCTCTCAAGAGACGTTTAATAAATCCCATGAATACTGATGTGCCCAATTGTGAATGAACTTGGAAATGTTTGCTTTAATGCATCATGATGTTGTCAGGTAACTCCATGGATTAAAGGAAGTCACAGGGAAATCGAAGCTCTAAAATCAAAGCTTTCCACATTTTTCATGTTGGTGATACCCTTTTTGGACATGCATCATTTCGTGACACAGTAATTCAGTTTTACTAGCAAAATGGAGGTTAAACTAAACCCTTTCCAGCTTCGGGAGAAGCCTGGGTAGCATTTGCACAAGACACCTACACACTGCAGCTGACGTGCTAACGTGTCGCGACACGCAGTTTGGAAACCTTTGCTCTCGAACAACCTTGTGTCCTCCAGATGTTTTGAACTACAACTCCCATCAGCCCCAGACAGCACAGCCATTTTGGATCATCACTTCCATCAGTCCCCACCCTTGATGCCATTTTGGACTGCTAGTTCAATTAGCTCCAGCCAGTACAGTCATACCTCAGGATGAATACGCTTCGGGTTAGGCAAATCCGAGTTGCGCTCCGCCGCGACCCGGAAGTAACAGAGCGTGTTATACTTCCGTGTTTTGCCACGCACGCATGTGCAGACCATCAAAATGACGTCACGCGCATGCACAGAAGCGCCGAAACATGACCCGCACACACACAGATGTGCGGTCACGGGTTACGTTCACTTCAGGATGTGAATGGGGCTCCAGAACAGATCCCGTTTGCATCCCAAGGTACCACTGTACTAGCTAAAGGGAACTGTACTCCAAAATATCTGGAGGGCACCAGGTTTGTGAAGGCTGGGTTTCAGCAACTGAGAAACATGCCTGCTTCCCCCTTTTAAAATATACAAACTACGGCTGTGCACTGGGTCCAAAATCATATCCTCCAACACAGAGGTCAGCAACCTTTTTCAGCCGTGGGCCGGTCCACCGTCCCTCAGACCATGTGGTGGGCCAGACTATATTTTTTTGGGGGGATGAACGAATTCCTATGCCCCACAAGTAACCCAGAGATGCATTTTAAATAAAAGGACACATTCTACTCATGTAAAAACACGCAGATTCCCGGACCATCCATGGGCCGGATTGAGAAGGTGAATGGGCCGCCTCTGGCCCACGGGCCTTAGGTTGCCTTCCCCTGCTCCAACACATAGATGTCATAAACACATCTGTCACCTTGAGCCAACTACAACCTCTCAGCCTGGCCTACCACACCTGACAGGATTGTTGTAAAGAAAAAATGTGTGAGGGAAGGGATTGTGTGCAACACCCTCAACAGATAATAAATAATAACATTTTAGCTGTAAGCTGCCTTAAGTCCCTGTCAGGGGAAAAGGTGGAAAATAATAGTAATAGTAGTAATAGTAATAGTAACAGTAATAGTAATAGTAATAGTAGTAGTAATGGAAACTGTGATGTTGAACAGTTACATAAAAGGTAAAGGTAAAGGTACCCCTGCCCGTACGGGCCAGTCTTGACAGACTCTGGGGTTGTGCGCCCATCTCACTTAAGGGGCCAGGGGCCAGCGTGACTTCCGGGTCACGTGGCCAGCGTGACATCGCTGCTCTGGCGAGCCAGAGCTGCACACAGAAACGGCGTTTACCTTCCCGCTGGTAAGCGGTCCCTATTTATCTACTTGCACCCGGAGGTGCTTTCGAACTGCTAGGTTGGCAGGTGCTGGGACCGAGCAGCGGGAGCGCACCCCGCCGCAGGGATTCGAACCGCCGACCTTTTGATCGGCAAGTCCTAGGCGCTGAGGCTTTAACCCAAAGCGCCACCCGCGTCCCTGAACAGTTACATACCAGAGAGTAAATCCTGTTATCCCGTTTAACTCAGTGGGACTCAGTTCTGAGTAAAAATGCCTAGGATTGCAGTGTAAGGCTGCAGAGTCTTTGACCCGTTACCTGGGAGTAAGCTCCATTGAATTCAATGGGACTTGCTTCTCGGCACACAGTGTAAAGCTCCATTTACAATAAAACATTTCACATATTTCCCTTAAAATGGCTGGCTTCTGAAGCATTGCAATTAAAGAATTAAAAGTGGATTGGTGGAATTTTCCTTCAAAATTATAGGAAAGGCTTCATATGCTGGCTTCACCATTTCCTTCACACCATCTCCTTCATTCGGTACGGGAATTTTATTTTCAATATAAACAGGACTCTGTTTTTGCGTGTGTCTGTGCACACACACACACTACTTTTAATTGTTCTCCAAGAAGTGGAGGGGAGGGAAAAGGGAAAACAGACATTCTGGGATCAAATCAGAAACTTGGACGGCTTCTGTAATTCCGTCCCTGGAAAACAGGGACACTTGGAGGGTATGCAAACTGAATCAAGCTGATTTTGGGGAAAACCTGGCTTTGCCCAAGCTGGGTATAAGCAGCCCCAGATTGCTGCAGACCAGGCCACCCAGAGTGATCTCAGTACAGCAAAGATGCCTGTCTGATATCAAAAGGCAAGGAGTTCCAAAGTGTAAGTGCCACCACATTAAAAGATAAATTTATTGCAACTGCAGGACGAGTATTATGTGGCACTTGTAATAGTACCAGTTCTGCAGACTGAAGTGGTTGAGTGGGTATATATGGGGAAAGATGATTGGTTCGAAGTCATTAATGGCTCTGTATAGTAACAAATTGGCAGCCAGATCTCTGAGCACAGGTGTTATATATGCTGACAGTGTCTCCCTCCTGCCGGCAGCTGTGCTGCAGCATTCTGCCCTAGCAGGGCCTTAGCTTAGGACAGTGTTTCCCAACCTTTTTTGGGCAAAGGCACACTTGTTCCATGAAAAAAATCTCGAGGCACACCACCATGCCAGATGGGGAAAGGTCACTTTTTACTTATGTAAAAATAAAAATAAAAAAATAGTAACAGCATAGAAGGTAGAGAAGGTAGGACTCGAACCAGTGGATTCACGTTACAATAAAGATTTTGACTAAACATGGGAAAGAACTTTCTGCTGGTAAGGGCTGTTCAACAGGGGAATGGTCTCCCTCGGGAGGTTTTTCCCTTCTTGGAGGTTTTTAAGCAGAGGTGGGATGTCTGTCTGCCATGGATGCTATGGCTGAGATTCCTGCACTGCAGGGGTTGTACAGTACTGGATAGCCCTGGGGATCCCTTCCAACTCTACGATTCTATTAGGATCCCTTTTATAAAAGAGAGAACTTTAATGGCACGGCCATTATTTATTTCGGCTTCTCCCAACGGGGCCACGAAGGATCAGAAAAGCTGAAGAAGAGACCCTTCCTCAGAGGAGGCGGGAGACCACCGGACCCGCCGAGGAGGGGAATCCGGCCGCCTTTCCCTCCAGAGCTTCGCCTTTTGCCCCGGCCAAGTTGCGCCGAGGGCGCCTTGCGGGCTCTGCGTGGCTTCAGGCGGAGCCTAGGAGCCACTTCCCAGCCTGGAGGGCAGGCTGTGCGCGGACCCCGCCACTCTCGGGGCGCGACCCAGACCCGGCTGCCTTCCACGGCCAGCAGAGGTAGGCCGCCGGCTTCTAACCCGGCGGAACTGGGGCGTCCCGGGCGCAGCGCCGCGCTCCCCGCTCCTCCCGCCCTGCCCCCTTCTCCCGGGTGCCCCCTCCCTCCTTTGTTCTCCGGAGCCCCGCCTCCCCCTCTGCCCCAGCTCGCCTATTGGCTCACGCAGCCACCACTCAGGTGGGGGCCCGCTTTGGCCCCGCTCCCCGGCCGCCGAGAGAGAGTGGGAGCGTGCGGGGCGGGGCTGGGCGGCCGGGCGTCTCCTTCCCTGCACTGCTTCGGCCGCGTCTGCAGCCGCCGCGGGACCAGGCGGGAGGCCAGTCATGCCCAGACACTGCCAGCCGCTCGGAAGGAGCCGTCGCTCCGCCGGGCAGCGCCTGCCTGCGCGCCCCTCGCTCCCTGCGCCGAGGATGGTGGGGGCGCCGGGCGCAAGGCAGCGCCGGGGCTGCTGGGCAAGCGGCAGATGCTGATGCAGTTTGGGGAATTCCTGTCACAGGGAGCAAGGCAGAAGCGGATGACGGGGCACGTTCCCCGGGGGAGCGGGGCCGGAGGATTAGCCCGACTCGCCCGCCTCCCTCCCACGGCACACTAGGCAACGTCCGGCGGCACACTAGTGTGCCGCGGAACACCGGTTGGGAAACACTGCACTAGGCAACGTCCGGCGGCACACTAGTGTGCCGCGGAACACCGGTTGGGAAACACTGGCTTAGGAGATCCTATGCATGTTTATTTGGTGGTTTTGATTTAGTCCCCCAGTCAGTGGGCAGAATCCAGGGCTGCCCAACTGGGCTTCTGCTTATGCAATTGAATTTCACTTTCCTCTCCTGCTGCCCCCCCCACAGCAGATTTTGAGGCTGTGCTTGCAGTGGGTGGGGGAGGAAAGTGAAGCCCTGCTGCACAAGCGGAACTCCATTCTGCCCTGTGCATTGAAGTCTGCGGCCTTTGCCAAGCTAGGAAGACTTATTTTTAGACTTGGCGGAGGGCCAAGACAGGAACTGGCTATGAGGTGGAAAACCAAAATTGGAACTCAGTATCTTAGTTCCATGTTTTAGTTCCATATTTCAGACCTGCTTCCTTATTTCTTATCCTTGATAATTTCTTGATTTAATATTCTCTTACATATCTCTGCAGTCATAGGACTAACAAGAAGAGAGGGAGAGAGAGGGAACGCTGTCTTCACTGAGAAACAGAAAGCTGAACTAGTTGGATCCCTGGTTTGACCCAACAAAGCTGTTCTTATGTTCTCTCGCTTTAAAAAAAAGTTGTAAGTTTCAAGGAGGGACAGGTGCAAGTATTGTAATGAGACCACGGAGCCTTGGAAAAACATTCCCCACAGCCCCAGTTGCAATCTGTGACTGTCAGTATTTTGCAAGAGGGATTAAAGCACATATTGGCATGAGCGTAGCCAGGATTTTTGTGGGGGGGACAGAACCTCGATTTGTATTGATTTTTTTATTGATTGGGGGCAGCTGCCCCCCCCCCCAGCCAAGCCCATGCATACTAGAAATTTGGGTTTCCTGTAGGAGCGCCTCTCCTATTATCCCACCCTAGGAAAACCTCCTTCATGATCAAGGTGTCTCCCCTGCTGTGCTCACTAGGCCTGGCCTCCTGTTTTCTTGAATAAAGAGTTAACTTCACTGATGATGTGTGATTTATTGCTGACCTGTTCCTGACCCACTCCTGACATCTGACCACACTGAAAAGTATATGAAGGTGAATGTTGGAAGATTCAGGAGAGATGAAGGAAAGTGGGTGGGTGTATGTGTGATAAAAAATATTTCAAAGCATTTATCATCATGTACATTTTTTTAAAAAAGCATAAAAAGTTTCTTCTTGACTTCCCACCCCTTCTTTCCTGATGTTTGTTTGTCCCACCTTCATATTTCTTTGGTTTTCATTGGCATAAGCCGCTTTAAGACTCTAATATTCTAAAGTTCTTACATCAAATCCAGCTGAAATCTTGCAGTCAAATATCACATTCGTTTGAACTTGTTTTGATCTGTGTGTGTGTGTGTGTGTGTGTGTGTGTGTGTGTGAGAGAGAGAGAGAGAGAGAGAGAGAGAGAGAGAGAGAGTGCTTCCCTCAGTAGGAAATACTGTCTGCCATGTCATTTTTTAATTAAAAACCCTTTTACGGTTTTCAGCATCCCTCTGCTGTGTCTGCTGCTCTCTGGCAGCTGCATTAAATGAAGGGATGGATGAAAATATGTGTTTGGGTCCAAGTAGTCCATTCAGATATGGAGTAGCATTTAATGCTAGTCCTACTCGGGGGGGGGGCAGGGGGGGTCACACTCCTTGTTATGCATTCACTGCATTCCCAGTGCTGGGTTTTGTAAATCCGTGTTCACATGATGTACAGTGTGTCTCCTGAACTTTGTTATAAAACACTACTGTTTGATGTGTTGTTTCTCAGACCAGCTTTGCTCCAGTTGGAGTGCTTAAGCTGTTCCTAATTTGTTTTTTTTGTGGGGGGACGACTTCATTGCACTTTAAGGTGGTGACGCAAACAAATCAAGATGAATGCTCATCAGATAGCCACTGTTGGCTGGGTACACACCATCACACTTGAAGCAACCCCTAAAAAATGAAAGAATTGTGGGAACTGTAACTTGCCCCACACACAGAGCCACAAATCCCAGCACCCTTAACAAACTACAGTTCCCAGGATTCAGGGTTTTTTGGGGGGGTAATGACTTTAAATGTATGGTGGACATGCAGCTGTTGCTGAATCTCTTTGCAAAGTAGTCAGGGTGGATGCTTGTAAAATAGCCAACATTAGCTGCTTGCACACCATATACTTAAAGCATCTGGCCTCAAAAGAACCCTACAAATCCCAGCCTCCTTAACAAGCTGCAGTTCCCATGGTTCTTTTTTTGGGTGGGGGAGAGGTGAGTGAGCTTTAAATGTATGATGAGTGGTGTGTATCCATCATCTGATCTGTATGCAAACAAGTCAAGATTAATGCTCATTAAACAGGTTGGTTGGTTGGATGGATGCATGCTCAGGAGGAGATTGTGCAGTGATGCTCTGCTCACAGAGGTCTTGTGGGGAGGGGGAAGCATGCTTCTTCAGTTCCAGTACCCATGTAAAGCAGAAGGTTACACAGACTAAAGGACATGCACACAAAGAGAGACATACACCTCCCTTCAGTGACCAGAATTACTACCCAACCCACCCAGTCTTACTCCTCCTCAGTTTCAGCCATGGGGTTGCATTCCTGTGGTTTCTCTAGCTGTGGGGCAGCTCTTGCTGCTGGCGGTGCCTCCCTTCCACAGATGGCCTAGGAGATAGTGATCCAAGCAGTCTGAGGTGATAGCAATAATCTAGAATCTAGATCAGTGAGAAGGCAGATCTATAATGAAATACTGACTTTCAGGCATCTCTTGAGTACCTTTTTTATGCCAACAGGTCTCAGCTATCATTTAAACATTTTTGAGCACCCGGACATTTTAATTATTTTTACTGATTTTAATGTCCACCTGCTTTTGTACATTGCTGTATTTTATTACATGCCCTAGCTTCTGAGAAGCCTTTCACTCAAACCAGTTAGACATAACATTAATTAGTACAGTGGTACCTCGGGTTAAGTACTTAATTCGTTCCGGAGGTCCGTTCTTAACCTGAAACTGTTCTTAACCTGAAGCACCACTTTAGCTAATGGGGTCTCCTGCTGCCACTGCATGATTTCTGTTCTCATCCTGAAGCAAAGTTCTTAACCCGAGGTACTATTTCTGGGTTAGCGGAGTCTTAACCTGAAGTGTCTGTAACCTGAAGCGTATGTAACCCGAGGTACCACTGTAGTTTTATCCTTGCAGCTGCCCTAGTTCTTCTCATTCTGCAGAACTAGGGGGTTATTTTATGAATTGCCCCTTAACTACTTGGTTTCTGTTCTCCATGCACACAGAGCTGCTTTAATGAGTGTTTTTCCCCCATTATCTCCCCCTCCCCCCCAACAGCTCACAAAAAAATCCCAGTAATTGACACTTATTTCTCCACCCTGCATGTATGGAACAGACCCTGACGAATCAAATGACAAAGCATAATTAATCCCTAGCTGAACTGAACAGGGAGCAGCAGCAGGGATAGAACATGCAAACAAGAAATTATTAGTTCAAGGTACAGAAGCCCCAGAACACCCCAGCCACACTTTACCAGTCCACGCTGGGCAGGATGACATGGCATTTGGCTTTTGTTGCCAAAATGAAAAATAAAACACCACAAATCAGGCTTGGAGAAACACAGGAATACAGTGCAACACTGGGTAATGAATGATATTACATGGAGTTAAGAATAGCAATTATGGATAAAAGAGCTAGCATTTGAAACATTTGTCCCTTCCTTTTTTCCCAAGACAGGTGATGTTCCTACAAATACAATGGAAATTTTGAAAGGACCGTGGGCATTTTTTCTCCAACTGAATATTCACAGCTATCTGAAGAGGGGAACATACCAGGTCTTGCTCAGCTGGAGATGTCTTATTTCCTTTGAAGATATAATCTGATGAGAATTTTAGGCTGCTGGGGGTGGGGCAAAATTTGAGGATGGGAAAATGATATCACTGGCAGTCACATGGAAGGCTGCTGAAAATGCACACGGAGAAACAATGGGTCCTTGTACTGAGGGGACTGTTTGGCCTGCAGGAGGAAGCCAGTTGTTGAAAGGGAACATGGATCTGAGAAGGAACTTAGAGGGCGATTTCAACATCCAGCTGGAGCCATCAATAGCAGTCACTAGTTTGGAGTTGGGGATCTTTTTCAGTCTTAAGGGCCACATTCTCCTTTGGGAAGCCTTCCAGGGGCCGTGTGCCTGTGGTGAGAGGGGCCACAAGTGAATGTGGGTGGAGTGATAAATGTAAACTTTGCTTTCCTAAGGGAGGCTGGTTTCTGCACACGTTCATCTCTCCACTCTCTGTCCTTCATGACTCAAGGGTGCGAGGGGAGGGGTAGTACCTCTGGTGGGGGGCATGTCGTGCTCCTTCTGGGGTAGTTTGTCTGCCTTTGGTCACTACAGCTCTCACCTGCAGCTCTTAGAAACTGTCAATCTGCAGCAGCAGCCACACCCCAGGAACAGCTTCAACTGGAGGGCTAAACCAGGTGAGGGGAGTTGATGGGTCTCAAACCTTCAGTGAGTTAGGGGCTTCCCCTGCACGCAAAGACAGTGTCAGGTACTGGCTAGAGGAGAAGGAACGGTGGGAGGCTACAGCCAGGGAACCCCCCAGGGAAGCATCAAAGTGGGAAGGCTTCAAGCCAGGAGACTGCTGGTGGAATGCAGGAGACAGGTCAGAAGAAGAAGAAGAAGAAGGGGGAGCAGATGAGTTGGAGGCTAAAACAAGCAACAGGTTTAAGTGAGACTGAGGCAGCTGAGGAGGAGGTGGAAGCTGAGGCTGCAACAGATCCCCAGGCACCTGCCATGTCCACTGTTCACTTCTCCCCTCCTCCTCTGTCCCCAGGAACAAGGGAGGCATTACATGTAGCAGAACAAAAGGCACAGAGAGCCCCTCCACGGCTGTTGAGTCAGCTGACTGGGGAGGAGCCTTAGGACAGGGATGCCATATTTCTAAAAGTAGAAACCAAGACACCCTGAAAGCTGTTGAACTATTTTTAGGAAGACCCCAAATTTTTTGAGCTTCTTAAAGGACAGCCCAGAAGTTGTTGGTGTATGATAGCCCTACCTTAGGAGGAGGCTAAGATCCTCAGTTCTGGCAACTGGGGCTAGTCCTGCCTGTGGAGTTTCTCTGTTGGGTTTTGTCTCTCTGAATAAAGAGTCCACCTTACTGCTCATCTCTGAGTTTCGGTGCTGAATTGCAGCTGAATTAGGCCTGACATCCAGGCTCCAGGCGACTGAGCAGATGAGAACACTAGGAGGTCCAACAGTCAAGAAGGCGGTTTCTGCCTGTGCTATAGAAGGAAGTGAAGAGCAGTGGGAAGGGAGCTTATTTAAGAGAAGGAGGTCCCTGATCCTAAACCTTATTGATCCCACTTCCACCCTGAGTGGCAGAAGCTCTCCAAGGTCTGGAGCAGAGAAAGGCCTTTCACATTAGCTCCTACCGACATTGAGCTTCTAACTGCAGGTGCTAGGGACTGCACCTGGGACCTTCTGCATGCAATGCAGGTGCTGACACACTGAGGCTATGGCGCCTCCACAAAACCTTCAGGTATGGCCAGGAGGCACAACTCGGCATCATTATATCCCACCCTTCCTCCCGAAAGAGTCCAGGGCAGCAAACACACAACAGTTAAACAACCAAAAATCTCTACTTAGAAGGCTTCTTGAAAGAGGAAGAGGAAGTAGGCATTGAAAAGGCAGCAGAGAATGGACCCCCCCCATAAGATGGTACCTGCAGGAAGCCATCATCTGCAGAGCAGATAGATCAATTGGGTATATAAGGGGTGATAGGATTTTTCAGATAAATTGGCCTCAACCAATACCTTGAACTATCAATCAACATCCCCAGTCTCCTTTATGCATCTGATGGAATAGGCTATGCCTGTATAAGTTTTTGTTATGTTGTCCTAAAATGCCACTACAGTGGTACCTCAGGTTACAGACGCTTCAGGTTACAGATGCTTCAGGTTACAGACTCCGCTAACCCAGAAATAGTACCTGGGTTAAGAACTTTGCTTCAGGATGAGAACAGCGGTGGCAGCAGGAGGCCCCATTAGCTAAAGTGGTACCTCAGGTTAAGAACAGTTTCAGGTTAAGAACGGACCTCCAGAATGAATTAAGTTCTTAACCCAAGGTACCAGTGTACTCTTTTGTCTCTTCCTTCTGAAGGATCCCGATGAACAAGCAAAAAGACCTTGAAAAACACACACACACAAGAGCATAAGACAAGACAGGGCTGTGCACCACAAATCATCCCAAAATAACTCTCCATTCCCCATTGATCAATATTGAGCTAAAAGCTATAGAACACAAAGCTAAATGCACTTAAAAATTGGTTTTGAAATAGCCTTGGTGGAGAAATCCTTTCCTGTCCTTAACCACAACATTTCTCATTTCCTCCCTTTCCATGAGGTCAGGTTGTTACTAAGTCAGCCATGTTGCATTAGCATCCTGTTTTGGGGTGGGGGGAGTGCTGGATGAATGGGATGTTGGTACAAAGGACCAGCCTGAGACTGAATGCCGAACAGCTGCCTTGTCCCTATTCCCTCATCCATCACTCATCTTCACTTTTCCACCTGCTACAGAGATGCTCTACTTCCCATTCTTAGATGGTAGAAATCATATTGTTATAAGTTTTGGGGGGTCAGTCTGGATTGTATCCATGGGTCCCTTCCAGGCCTGTGGTTCTGTATCCAGTGATGTTTAGAATCTAGTAGAAGATGCTGTTGAACCAGACAAGTTTCTTTGTAAGATAATGGCCTTAGCTGGCCATTTACAGTTAAGTACTTCCATTTACATCTCCGAAAAATTTGCTAAAGAGACAAAGGGACCTTTCCCCACTTAACCTGGTTGGATGCCACATCATTCTAGGATGAAGAACAACAGATGGGGGTGGGGGGGGTGGATTGGCTGGTGCTTGAGACTAGAGACACAGGCACTTGTCTCGCTCTATGCTGGACATAACGCATAGCATGGGAACATAAAAAGATCTATTGAAGTATTAATGCTGCATGCCCCTCCAGCCTATGCTCAGGTTGCATATAAACATGTAAATAAAACCATTTATCTGAAAGACCTCACCGTCTCCACTGAACTTCGCTCCAAAGAAAGTGAACCTAGGGGAAGCACAGACCACCCAGAGATTAGGCTGCACTCAACAACTTGTCTAAAAGTAGCTCTACAGCAGCCCTAGCAAACTATCTTCAGTCCTGGTTCTACTTTCACTTTCAAAGCTATACCATATAAGGCATTGTCAGTCTCTCCAGGATCATTTTTCAGCACATTTCCTCTCCTTTGAATTCTCATCTATCCTGAATACAAACAACTGTGTCCCAGTTAGACAGAGGTGCTGCTCACAGGTTAGGCAGTGCTCTGGCAGTTAAGTATGTCTTCCCTAGTCCCTCAGCCTTGTGAGTTTGGGAGCTAGTCTGCAAGGGTGAAAATCTAATGGAGGATTCCATTGTTGAATTAACCAAGCAAGGGTCATAGTTGCCACCTATGTACCTTGAGGTTGCTCTGTGCCAGAGGGCAAATAAGGGTGGGCCTCCTCCCTCGCCTGGCTGGGAATGAGAAAGGAAAAGGTCAGAGTTGTGTGAGAGAGCTGGGCTGGAAGTTGGCAGAAGTCACAGAGAGAGCCATGCCTGATTTCTTCTTGATTCGAAGGCTGTAACTGAAAGAAGCAAGACCTTCTGGGGTGTTAATGCTGTGAGCCTCTCCGTCTTAGGCTCAGGTTGTATATGTGTGTGAATAAACCATATATCATAAAGACACCACAATCTCTGCTGAGCCTCATTCCAAGGAAACTGAGTCCTGGGTAAGTGCCTGGGACCCCTGGTATCTTGCACTGCTCAGAGATTGTGTTGGCATGCAACAATAGGGTAGCACTGGGGCAGCATCACAGCACCAAATAAAGCAGAATAAATCCACTTCTGCTGAAATTGCAGCAGGAATGTGTAGGATACACACACAATAAAACACCCATTTTGGAGAACCCCTAACTCTTAATGTCTAAAAGTGCTTATGCAAACAGCTCTAACAACCTCACTAATGCAGCCCCTTCAGTCCTTTATTCTAGTTCCCCTTTCCATGCTGTACCATACAAGGCTTTGCTAGTATTTTCAGGATCATCTTTCACCACAATTTAGGATTGCCATATGTCTGGGGCAACCTGGACATGTCCTCTTTTTGGGGACCAACATGCCTATCTGGGTGATTTTTTACATTTTAAAGGAAATGTCCAGGTGTTGGGGGGCTCGGGCTCAGGTGGTTCAGGATTGGGATTTGGCTGCTCTGCCTGCCATCACCCCAGCCAGCCCGAGCTGGGGAAAGGGGATTGGCAGTGGCAACCCCGCACACCTCTATTCCCAGCTCTGGCTGGCAGCGCCTCAGGCTGTCCTCTTTTTTTGCTTTTCAATATATTATTTAATTATTTATTATTTATTGAATCTATATACCACCCTATACCCACAAGTCTCAGAGCGGTTCACAGAGAAAAATGAGAATATAAAACCATAAAATAAATACAGTCGTACCTTGGTTTTCGAACAGCTTAGTTTCCGAACATTTTGGCTCCAGAACGTCGCAAACCCGGAAGTGAGTATTCTGGTTTGCAAACTATTTTTGGAAGCTGAATGTCTGACGGGACTTCCATGGCTTCTGATCAGATGCAGGAGTTTCCTGCATCTAATCAGAAGCCGTGTTTTGATTTCTGGCCATTTTGGAAGTCAAATGGACTCCCAGAACGGATTCCGTTCGACTTCCAAGGTACACCTGTAATCAAAATAAAAACAACAACCCAGTAACCCACAATTGGATGGCGCCATTGGGTCCTAGAATTATGGAGGGATGAAAAACTCCTTACATTCCACTTTCTCTACACTATGCATGTACCCTGACTGTGTCCTCTGTTACTCACTTCCCCCCTAAACTAGAAAGCCCCAAATGTTTCAGCTTCGCCTCTTCTGGGAGTTGCTCCAGCCCCTTGATAATTTTGGTTGCCCTCTGCTGAACCTTTCTGTCCCCTCCAAAAAAAAAAAAAACCCAGCTCTGCCTTCAACTGCAAATGTGGCAGACAATGCCTTCCCAGCCAAAAAAGTTCAGTTTTACTTTTAAGGACAGGAAGTTCTCCTGCAGGCCATCTGTGCTAAAGAGAGGGTGCAGATATAACCCTCCTTGTTTTGGTTCACCCAATTTGCACAAAAATTAGAAAAGATTAAAAGTGTTGAGTTTTCCCCACCCCATGGAAAAGAATCAAATTAAAAATCCTCTCCTGAGCTGTGGCTGCTACTTCCTGAGCATGAGAGATGAAAAGGGCCTGTATGAATTTGGCAAATTCAGCATTCAGAGTTCGAGAATCACACTTGGCTCATGACCAAGGGTGTCAAAAAATAGCAAAAGCCAAACTTTTGGCTCAGAGTTGAAAAGCTGACGTTCCTCTTCTCTATGACCTGCTGGTCAGCAAATGCCTTGACAAAGACCTGGTTGTCTAACTTTAGACCTTTCGCCTACACCTGCTATTCTAGGCTATGAAACAACAGCAGCAATTCAGCCTTTGGCTCACTGCAAATCATGTGTGCAAATATAGAACCTGGCTTTTGGCTGCTTTGCCTCTGACTTACTTTGCAACTTCCTCTCCCCCCAGAAGAACCTTGCTTTGAACAAAAGTAACCCACAGTCAGTGGCGGAGCTTCATGCTCTGGCACTGTGGGGCGGAGAGCAGACGGGAGCAGGGCTGGTGCGCGTCCTGGGCGCAGGGCGCACTATCTGCGGGACGCCCAGCACGGGGGAGGGGAGGCAGCCACCATGGCACCCTGCTGGGATTGCGCTGCCAGGAATGGTGCACTCCCCCCGCACTCCTCTTCCTCCACCAGTGCCCACAGTGGAGGATCAACTTCACTTTATAAGCCGTGCCCCCCCTCCACCCCACATATGGGGAAAATAATACAGTGGTACCTCGGGTTAATAACGTAATTCGTTCTGGAGGTCCGTTCTTAGCCTGAAACTGTTCTTAACCTGAAGCACCACTTTAGCTAATGGGGCCTCCCGCTGCTGCCACACAATTGCTGCTATCATCCTGGAGCAAAGTTCTTAACCCGAGGTAACATTTCTGGGTTAGCGGAGTCTGTAACCTGAAGCATATGTAACCTGAAGTGTATGTAACCCAAGGTACCACTGTATGGTTATAACTGACCTCTCCTGTGGATCCCTTGCTGTTATTTTGTGAGGTCCAAAGCTTTTTGTGACTCCACCAAGCCCCAAACAATGTGGTCATTAAAAAAAAATATCTACACCCACTTTTACATTTCAGTGGCACTTACTCTGACATGTGCCCCCCCCTCCGAATGTTGACCACGAATCAGTGGGGCCTCATCCTGAACTAGGGTTAGCTATCACTGGTCTGCCCCTTAACTTGGGCGTTGCTGGGTCCACATTTCAAAGCCTGCCTGAAGACAGTGAAGCTTATTTTTCTACAGCTGAGGTGGGGGATCTGTCCCCCTTCAGATTTTGCTGGCCTCCAGTGCCCATCACCATCATGACCAATGATCTGGGATTATAGGATCTGGAGTCCAGAAACAGCTGGAGGGCCTGAACCTGAAAGTGTCAATTTTTCACTGTAGGCCTGTGACATTCTGAACAAAGGGACAGTCTCTGCAAGAGTGCTCCAATTCTGAAGTGAAAAATATGGCATGCCAAACAATAGCTTGGGATCACACATCTACTCTGGAAGTCCTAAGCCCAGATGTGTGGGAGCTTGAAATATACTCGGAGTCGAGAGTGGATTTCATGCTCTTTATTCAGCTCATAGTGGTGAGGAGGAATGGAAGTTCCCCCAGAATGTCTGCTTTATATACATTATTTACACAATGGGCCCCACGTGATTGGCTAATTCCGGGATTCACCTGTAGGCCAATCAGGTTGTGGATTCATTTCCACCTGGAACTGGATTGGGTGGCTCCTGTGGACCAATCAGACTGCTGCATTCTGGACCCTATTGTTCTAGGACCAATCAGACTGCTGCATTCTGAATCCTATTGTTCTAGGACCAATCAGACTGCTGCATTCTGAATCCTATTGTTCTAGGACCAATCAGACTGCTGCCTGTTGGATCATATTCAACACAGTACATAACAGAGCTGTTTGGACTTACTCATTGATCAGAGAAAGGAGTTCTCAGCAAATCATTTTTTAAAAAAAGCATTCCCTTCTTTTCCTTTTTTAATTTATGCAAGTGGGTTCTGAAACAAAATGTTGCAATGTGGCGAGTACTTATGCTCAGTGTTCCTACCAGCCCAAGGCCAGCCCAAGACATTTTGCTGCCTGAGGGAAAGGACAAAATGCACTGAGGTCAGTTGGGTTCTTAAAAAGGTGGAGGGCAAGGCACGAGACAGCTCTCTTCTCCCACAGAAGCAGCCTAGTCAGGAGGAAGAGCTGGACGATAATTGGACATAATGGCCAGGTCCAAATATGTCTTTTTAATAAGCAGTTTAATAATCACTTCTTAAAGGGGGTCCGAGAAGACTCCCTCACAGAGGGAAACATTCACCGGCCCACAGAGCCTATTGTTCAGTCATGCCTAGTTCCCTTTTATGAGCTAGGATGGGCAAGGATCAAAGAGACAGGTGGTAGGTTTCACTCATTCAAGTCTGCCCACATTCTCAGAGGCAACAGGTTGTAATTGATCCCATACAACTTAACTAGACCCAGTGGCATAGTGGGGTGCGGAGGCACAGGAGCAGTTGCCCCAGGCACAAAATTGTTAGAGGTGCAAAATTTCAGCACCTGGTGCTGCCTCAGTACAGTTGCACTCTTCCATCACTGGGGTGCAATGACAATGGCTTGTCCGTGCGAACAAGTAAGCGACCTCTCCAGACTCTTCTTTTCTTATCTCTGTGGCTGTGATCCCCTGGGTGATGTGGATGCCATTAGGCAGTTGAATGCGCATGCGTACTCCGTCTGTTTCCCTCCCTCCTACCCCCTCCTCCACGTGGCCCCGGGAACTGGCAAGGAAGAGCTCTGGCACCCTCCTACCTTGGTGGAGTCTACCTCTTTTTATCTGCAGAAAAACTCATGACAGGAGTCATTACAGGAGATCTTCGACCCTGATGGCAAAGGTGGTTCTGTTAGACTACGAACCACCTGAAAGAGTCTCCTGGTTCTGTTTTCACCAACAGATCCAGCAACAGTGGTCCTCCTCGCTCCTCCTCCGTTGCTATCACCACTTGGTAAGGCTCTACATTGAGCTCTAACCTGTGTTTGGTCTCATTTAGAAGGGTTTTTCACCCCCAGCACTTTAGTTGTCTCAGTAATTGTTTCGTCATCCACAGCCCCGGGATGGGGGGACGGGGGGGGGGACACACAACAGGGTGCTTTTTAAGGTTTGTGGAGCAGCGCACTCTTATTCCTCACCCCCAAATGTGTTTTCCATGTGTTTGGCTACAGTCTATCAGGTCTTCCCAGATGAATTTGCTATTAGAAGGAGGCATGTGAAGCTATAATCCTGGAAAGAGATTCTGGAGAGAAGCACTGAACCCAATTTTAGCATTTGCTTTTTGTGAGAGGCGCCCAGTCTTGGTCTTACTAGCTGCAGCTCAATTTTAACTATGTTTACAGCAGAGGAGCAAGTCCTGGAGGGCCGGCATCCTATTCTACCTCTATGGGTGAGTTGGCATATTCTTCAAAAAGAAGAAGGGAGGGGGAGAGACTGAAAGGGAAGAAAGATTTCCTTTCCCCCCTTCTCTCTTCCAAAATAATTCTGAGCTGAGGTGGAGAGCTCTTTCCTCGCTCTTCCTCCTCCTCCCTTCCTTTTTTGTGGAAACATAACTGGCTGTGTCACCTTGCCTGTAAACCACACCTCCCTTTGAACTGAAGAAGATTTCCAATTGTGTTTGTGCCACTTGTGGAGACTAAAAGCTGAGGACATAAATAAGCAAAAGGGAAATGACACCCTTCCTACCCACGCAAAAATGCAACTTTAATTTGTATGTTTGCTCCTAGAAGTGATCGCCAAGCTTGGCAAAAGGGGTTTGTTTTTGTTTTTTTAAAGAAGTGAAGCAATAGCTCATTTGCTCAGCCAGCTTCTGCTAGTGTGGGAGTCTGCAAGTCTTGGTGTTCCAGGGATTTTTGCAAGTTGGAGTTGACTCCAGTCCATTTCCACCCAGCATGTAAGAACAGTCCTTCTGGATTAGACCAATGGATTATCTAATCCAGCACCTTGTTCCCCATAGTTGCCCAGCAGAGGCTCACAGCAAACCCATAAGCAGAACTTGAGTGCAATGGCCCTCTCCCACTCATATTCCCAAGCACGGTCAGCCATGTGATGAGCCAGAGTGAAGCAGCTCCTCAGGCAGCAGATGCCAAGGTGAGGGGACCAACCTGTGCGTGCCCTGTGGCCTGTCCTATACCCCTACGTTAGCTGACTGCTCTGAAGTGCAGTGAAATATCCTGTCCTTTCCAAAGTATTTGTAATAAGATTCAACAGTCTATCCAATTGGCTTCGGTATAGGGAAGGTTTTTTTTAATGTTTGATGTTTACTGTTTTTGATGTTTTAATTTGCTGGGAGCGCCCAGAATGGCTGGGGCAACTCAGTCTGATGGACAGCATATAAATATCAACATTGAATTTCTCTGATTTCCTTTCAAAGCCATTAAAGTTGCTAAACTTTTCAGTGCCTCTGGGTGTAATGGGATCTGGACCATGAAACTCTCAGTTGGTGACTTGTGGGAGTCAGTCGGTAGCTCACCACACCTCAACCAATGTGATGTATCACCAGGCTTTCCAGAACCCCAGCTGAGTCTTCAGAGATGTCCTGCTGCCAGAACAGCTTCTTCCCGAGTCCTCAGTTAAGGGGAAAACTCCTCTCCCACACAGTTCCCAAAAAGTGTTTATTGTCCTCCCAGGGGCTTTGGCTTGCCTGGGATGCAGGAGAGCTGCTGCCCATCAATGTAGGTGATACTGGCAGACTTTTTACGTTTTAGCCTTTTTTCAAACACCAACCTGGTCACCTTGCACAATTATTTTATATTGCTTCAAATGTCATTGCAATGTTAAAAGCCATAAGCCGCCCGGTGTCCTGGTTTTTTGCACCAGAAGAGCAGGAAACAAAGGTTTCAAAAAAGAAACAGATTGTGCTGATGTGCCACCGCAATATTTTACCAGAATTTATGAGCAAGTCAAAGAGAGCGTATGTGCACCGATTCAACCTCCTTTGAAAATGACTTACAATTTGAGTATTTCCTCATGAATTGTGACATTTATTGTTTCTTTGAAAGCAAAGATTTGGAGCCGCTCACCAGGAGAAGGTAGGCTGGCTCCTCACCTTCAGTGAAACCTAGAAGACCTCAGCAGCATGTATAAGGCTCAAGAAATGTTTAGGAAGCCCCATTCTGCGGCCAAAGGCCTTAGAAGTATTTTTTGGCACATTCCCAACCCCAACCCCCCAATTAGATGGGAATGTGTTGGAAACTAGATGGTTGGACTGAGACACCCTAGAGAAACTTCCCCCATCAACTACTGAACAGCTGTTTATGTAACAGCACAGGAACAAGAGGAAGGTTCAACATTCCCAGGAATGTGAGTCAATCAAAAACTGAAACTGCCTGGGGAAATTGAAAGAATGATTCATGGAAGAGTCCTTGCACTGCCCAGATCCAGGAATTTTGGAAGAAGGAGGTGGACGACAGTGGCCTTGAGTATCTCATAAGTAACAGCAAGTCCTGTTGCCTCTCATCTGAAGAGCAGAGCGGTTGCGGTTTTCCTCCCCATCTCGGCACAGCAAAGAGATTTCAAGCACTCTGCCCATCCCAGCGCTGTGATGGGGAGGAAACTGTCCCCCCAGGCCCTTGTCCTTTGCGGAGGATTTGACAGGAGAGGGGTTGCCAGCTGGTCACTGTGGTGCTCTGATGTGTGCATGTGAGGTGGGAGTTGGCAGTGGCCACAGCCATCACTGACACACTAGCCCCAGATGGGAGGCAGGGGGGCCCTTTGGCTGTGGGGAAAAGGGTTGGTCACTGCTGCCATCTCTAATCCCAGTGAACCCAGACATGTTCTGCACCGTAATGCAAAGCGGTCTGTGCATCCTCCTCTGCTGCGCCATTTCCATTGTGGGTTTCTATCACAGCGTCAGAAACCCAAGGCAACCACCCAGATGGTGCTGAACTGCAACTCCCAACAGCCCCAGGAACACAGCTGATAACCAGAGGCTCATGCTACAGATTCAAAACATCTGGATGATGCTCCCCACACCTGCTTTAAAGTGTTGCTCTCAGCTGGGGTCAGGGAGGGTCACAACAGAAGCACTCTCAACATATTCAGTTAACTATTTTATTTATTAATAAAGGAATATATACCACTGAATGACAAAATGTATAAGTGCACCCATATACCATTGTGGGAGGTGTGCCCGCATAGGCCTGGTGGAATGAAACAGTAGGTGTTTAAAAGTTGGCACAGAAAGTGCCCTCTTAATCTCTATTGGCAAGGAGTTCCACAGGTCTGGGCTGATGACTCTAAAGGCTCGGTTTCTCATTGCTGTCAATGGAGCCTCCACAATTCAGGGAATATAAATGCATGCCCCAGAAATTTAAGAAATGAGCTCTCAGGTGCATGCTTGGGTGAAAAGTGGGTCCTGCGTCTCAAAAGGCTAAACTTTAAGGGACAGTGGCTACCAGATTCCAAAGAACCAGTTCTGTCCAGGGGGAAGTAGGGAAGGCAGAAACCTCAACAGGATCCTGAGAATACTTCTCTGGACAGCTATGGCAAGGACTGCAATAAAACAGTGATATATGAAAGGAAGGAGCAATGAGTGATTTCTTAGCAGCAAGCTAAAGCCAAGTGCTGCTGATCTTCAGAAACCTTTTCACAGACTGTGCTCAGAAGACTAATCTCTATTCAGTACAAATACACATCATATTGCTAAACTTTTCAAATAATTATAGGAATATAACTGATAAGAGAAATATAAATGAAAATATATTCCCTCAGTTTTCTTTGTTTTTCTTCTTCGGGGGCTCCTCCTTCTCTTCCTCCTCTTCTTCCTCCTCCTCCTCTTCTTCCTCCTTCTCTCCCTCCTCTTCCTCCTCCTCTTCTTCCTCCTCCTCCTCTTCCTCTTCCTGCTCCTCCTCCTCTTCTTCCTCCTTCTCTTCCTCCTCTTCTTCCTCCTTCTCTTTCTCCTCTGCCTCCTCCTTCTCTTCTTCCTCTTCCTCTTCCTCCTCTTCTTCCTCAAGTGAAAGAATAGCTGAGGGAAAAGCCAAAGAACCACCAGTTAAAATTGGTATATGGCATGTACAACCACAAACTGTATTTTCACAGACCCTCCAAATGTCCTATTTCCCAGAGATGTCCCTGATTTAGAGAAGCCATCCCTGTTTTCAGTTAGATTCCAGAATGTCCTACTTTTCCTTAGGATGACCCTATTTTCATCAGAGAAATGTTGGAGGGCATGTTTCCATTATGCTGTACTTTCATTTTTTATGGCAAAAATGGACAACCAAGGAAGACAGGAAATCCTGGCCACAAGGAAGACAGCAAACCTTGGTGCCCTTCAGAGGCACATGCACAGTCTGCTACTGGCCTCTGGGCTCCTGGGGGGAGGGATGCCACCCCTTCCACGCAGCGAAGGCAACCCTGGCATGGCTACCAGCTCCCCACAAAGGCGCACTGAACTGTGTTCCAGACTGTGGTGGGACTCCCCTAAGCCCCAGCCAACATGGCCAGCGCTCATCATGGATGATGGGACTTGAAACCCAGCATCATTGGGAGGACCATGTCCCCGGAATTTGTGAAGACAGGATTCTCAAAAATACCTCCTGCTTGTGGCTCCTGGGGTATCGCTGACAGCTGCTGGAGTTTTTCTTCAAGCTCCTGGAGGTTCATAAGAAATACTTGCGCAGCCATAAGTACTGTTTCTGCCGACGTCTTAAGGCCATTGAGCGCCTCCTTCATGTTTGCAACATCCTGGAGAGGACAGACACTTCCTGGTAGACATTTACTCCAGACATTTACAGAAGGCATAGAGGCACTGGTTGAAGAAGTTGAGAATGAGCAGACAGTGCTATTATGGAGAAGGAGCTCCACCCCAGGGTGCTAAAGGGAATCACAGGCAGCGCCCAGAGAGCTCTTTCCCTAGCCTGCAGGTGCCAGAAGGCCAAGCGCTGGTGTTACAGCGGTGGTACTTCAGAGCTGCTCTGGATTCTGGCCTTGCCTGAAGTTTTGGATTGTGCTCTGCATTAGCAGAGAGGCTCTACCTAGCTGCAAATGAAGCACATTTCAGCTATTATAGAAACCATTTTCCATGTATGCTTGTTCAGGAACTATGTGAACTAGACAGCTACTGCTTTAAATTGGCCCTTTTTCTGGCAATTTAAACGATCCAACCAGATTAAGTTAACCTGCCACCCACCCTAGGGTTGCCATACATCCAGAATTTCCCAGACATACATGGAATACTGCTGTAGGAAGCAGTGTCTGGGCAGAAATTGGCAAAATGTCCAGAAAAATCCAGACGTATGGCAACCCATGTCAGCAGTGCTGTTTTTGGTGATTTTACTATTAGAAAGCTCAAAGACGTCCATTTTTTTTTTTTTTTTGCGATTTCCCCCAAAAGCTCAGCAACTCTTCTGGGCTTACCTCAGCAGATATCACAGCAAAACTTGGATGATCCCCATTGAGCTTGGATCTCATGGCCTCAACTGAATACAAAACAAGTTATTTTACATCTCCATTCCAACATAAAACTAAAGCCTAGAGCTTTATTCTCTCCCTCATCTGGAATATGGTCCATAGCTGTCAACGTTTCCCTTTTTTTAAGGGAAATTTCCCTATTCTGAATAGGATTCCTCGCAAGAAAAGGGAAAAGTTGACAGCTATGATATGGTCACTTTCAGTCCCCTCCCAGCCAAAGCAGTTTCCCCCTCTGTCATGCAGTGTGAGGATACCTCATGTTTTTCAGCCGTAGAGGACGGCTTGTATGACAGTTTTTTTCTGTGGAGTGCTGCCTCCCTCTGCTGGTGCTAGCTGTTTCTCCAGCAGAAAAAAGGCTTCCTGGTAGATTGGAAGTGGCCATCCCCAAATTCTCTAGGCAAGCATGCATGCCACACCTCAGCCAAAAGAGCTGCTATAACTCAGGAAAAGAAAGGAGCATCTGTGCATGTCATTCCGGTCAAGTTGGCACCGAAGTGGGACTTGTTCATCTGAGCTCCACAGGTGTGTTTTTTTAATTGTTTGACTGGGTTGTTTGCTGTTTTTTCTTTAATTTGGGGTAAGGCCTTTTTATGTGCCCTTTCAATCCCCAAGAGCCAGCATTGTAAATCAGTTTTAAGGGAGTCTTAGAACCACATCTGCCGCCACCCCCCCACATCATCAGCAGTTACACATACAGGCTTTTAAAACTTTGTAAATATCTTTTAAAAAGGTTAACCTTGTAATTCCTAAATAATTTTAAATATTTTTAAATACTTTTAAATTCTTTTTAAAATTGTGCTTTTTAACATTTATGTAAATTATGCAATAAAGGAACCAAAATGGCCAGATTTTTCCCCTGTTTCAGTTTCATAGCACAATGTATCCATTTTGCTACATGCCAACGATACAGTGTTGTTAGCACAAATACAAGTGAGCCATGAGGGAATACACCACCTAGCCCAGGTCCAACCCCAAGCCAATATCCCCAGCAACTGGAACAAAAGAACAGAGGAACCGCGCAGGGGTTAACCAGCCAGGGGAAAGAAAGGCATGGGCCCTCCTCTGCTAGGGCAGGGACCACAGCAAAAAAGACAAGTTTTATTTTATTATTTTATTTTCAGTCCATTTCTTATCAATATTTTAAAACCCTTTGAAGGACTGTAATGGAAGGGGCCTGAACCATTGGAGCCCATTTCCTGGAACCACCACCTCAACCCTGATCTAGAGACCCGATGCCAAGCCCTGGCATGGCTACCAGCTGCCCACAAAGGCGCACTGAACTGGGCTCTAGACTGTGGTGGGACTCCCCTAAGCCCCAGCCAACATGGCCAGCGCTCATCATGGATGATGGGACTTGAGACCCAGCATCATTGGGAGGACCATGTCCCTGGAATTTGTGAAGACAGGATTCTCAAAAATACCTCTTGCTTGCTGGAGTGTTGCTAGCATCTGCTGGAGTTTTTCTTCAAGCAGCTGGAGCTTCCCAAAATATGCTTCAACCTGCTTTAATACTGCTTTCACCGCCGTCTTAAGGCCATTGAGCGCCTCCTTCATGTTTGCAACATCCTGGAGAGGACAGACACTTCCTGGTAGACATTTACTCCAGACATTTACAGAAGGCATAGAGGCACTGGTTGAAGAAGTTGGGAATGAGCAGACAGTGCTATTACGGAGACGGAGCAAAAAGGCAGGGTGCTAAAGGCATCACAGGCTCTACTTAGTTGCAAATGAAGCACATTTCAGTTATTATAGAAACCATTCATCTGCCAAGTACCCTTCTGGCCTTACCTGAGCAGCAAGTGCAGCTTGCCCTGGATCACCGTTGATCCCTTCACCCTCCATCAAGCTCCCAGGTGTGGATCTGTTGTCCTGACCTGAATACAAAAGAGGTGATTTTACATCTCCATTCCAACATGAAACAAAAGCCCAGAGCCAGGCTTCATGCTCCCCCTCATTTGGAATATGGTCCCTCCCAGTCCAAGGATCTCCTTGCAGAGGACTGCTTGTATGACAGAGGGTGTTTCTGTGGAGCCACCTCTCCAGCAGAAAAATGCCTCAGCCTGGTAAGATACTTTTTGCAATGGGAAAAAGTAGCAATGACTCCATTGCTAAAGCTTTTAGGTGTGGTCTTCAACATGTTTGAATTAAATTCCAATTCTCTTTTAAAATCAGATCATTAGGAAGAAAAGGAAAGAAAGGAGGAGGAGGGAGGAGATCAGTACCAAAGTGGGATATTAGGCCAGGGGCATTTTGAGAGGAAAGGGCATTATTTAAAACAATGAAATGCTATCTATCTATTTGAACAACACCTGTAAAACACTTTTTAAAGAATTGAAATCATCACAATATATACATACAATTAAATAATCCACCTAACAGAGCAACTTTATGTAAAAATAGCTCAACCAATATAAAACTTAAATCTATTATTCAGAAAAGCGACCAACCACAACAGCACAGTTTTATAAACTGACCATTCAGTCAACACCCCAGAGACATTGAAAAAAAATCACCCCAAAGGGAGTTGAATCATCAAAACAAGTCTTACTTATACTCCTTGCCATGTATCTCATACAAATTGCAATAAGAATTAAAATAATTTATTTATACCCTGCCCATCTGGCTGGGTTTCCCCAGCCATTCTGGGCAGCTTTCAACAAAATATTAAAATACAAAAGTCCTCCAGATATTAAAAGCTTCCCTAAAGAGGCCTGCCTTCAAATGGCAGAAACACATACAGCCTCCTGGTGTTAAATATCAACAATATGTACTGAATAGGAAAAAGCTTCCTTCTGTGTTAGCTTTGTTGTTTGTTGCAAAGTAATTCCCAAGAATAAGCCCAGACTAGGTCTTTTTACTCCTGGGGAAATGACCAGCAATTTCATTTTAAATGCAGCAGAAGGCAGAGGCACAGGAGCTGCTATGAAACAGGCATCCTCAAATCATAATACTGTACAGGGATGGAATCAATCCTTTTGCTTCAGTAAAAACCTCAAGGGTCGTAGGTTGTGGTTAAATGAACTGGATGGTGTTACTAAGGATCTAAAAAATGAAACACCTTTTTCAATTTGAAAACTGTTTAATGATCTTTACCTATCCTGGGAACAGTACACGGCAGTCAGTGGTGGGCAGTTCCACAGACCCTCCTCCTCTGCTCAAAATGCATCCAGACCCACCAGCCTTCCCTTTCTCCATTTATCATAGCCGTACTTCTCTCTGTGCTCACCAGGATGTTACAATAAGTAAAATCAACTCCTGTCTCCGAATTATACACTAGAACACCTGAAATATTATTGTGTTCTGAGCCCGAAGGCAGAAATGGGCAGCGAAGGCAATACAGTCCCATTTACTCGGCTTTCTAGTCTCTCTTTCCATAGTCTCTCTTTCGCTTCCTGACCTAACGTTTGCCTCGCTTAACATAATTAATTCGTAAGTGAAGTTTTTACTCTTCCATTCAAGCAGTACAGGAAGTAAGAACGTGTAAAAAGGAATTCTACTTCTAGAATTCCCAACTCCTGACATAAAACAGGATAAAGTTTGCCTTTAAATACTACGCGTTAGAAACAGAATTTTAAGGGGCAGTCTTTTCTGGCAGTGCCAAATAAAGCTAGTGACCCATTTCTAAGTCCTAAAATCCACAATTTCTCTGGATACCTGAAAAACCCAGTGGTGTATGTTGCCTTTCCAAAGTTCAAACCATGTGCAAGGCAGCTTACAAAAAATAAAATATTATATATTTTGTGCAAACACAGCAAAACTAGTCATAAGCAATGAACAAAATGCCAAAAGGTACACAACCAAATTGAAAAAAATCCACGTAAATCATAATATTCCACATAAATCATATGATCCAAAATAAAGATGTAAAAAATTAACATCAGCAACAGCAAAAATCCCCGTCACCCCCTCCCCCGAAAAAGAACCGAGCCCTCTTTTATAAATTGTAAAAGAGAAAACCACTGGAAATTGTAACCTTCCACTATTAATTTTGTCCTTGTTTTAATTTTACAATCTCCTCGTTTCGACTTTAAGAACTCTCGACAGGTTAACCATTTCTCTTTATCCGTCACCCTTTTTCTGTAAAAAGCGGCTTCTGGTGAAACCCAAAATGGAGTCTTTGCGCATAAACTAACTTTATATCTATTTCCAGATTCTTAACACGCCACGCACGTCTAACAGACTGGTTCTTAAAGTGCGCAATTACTTTAATTTTATCTACCACAAATATCCAAGCCATCTAACCCTTAAATCCCAACCTTCTAATTCCCAAAGTCTCTTATTTCTCAATATCCTCCATTCCGTTAATCGCACCAAGCAACAAGCTGTAAAGCAGAAGTCTAAAACGCAAGCTTTCCTTCGCATCTCGCAGAACTTTAAATGTAATTCGTGGGTTTTTTTTCCACCTGTCCTACAAACCTAGGTCTTTTTGCCGTTTAAATGGTAAATCAGTAGTCAACCCATACTTTTTGGGGAAAAGTTGTCTGGGTCACAGAAAACCTACCGAATAAGAAGAATTGGAGTTTCTGCCGCTTTCTGCAAGCAACGCCAGCCGAATTCCCACCTGGGATAAGTCGCCGCGTGCCCCGATCTGAGGCGTCGGAGAAAGACTGGGGCGGGCGGCAAGTGGGAGGGGAAAGTCGTGCGCTTGTGTCTCGTGAGAAAAGGCTGATGCTCCCAGGAGGCAGCCTGCTTGCAGACAAGGGGGCAGAGCCGGGGGCGGGCAGAGATGCAGCCTGGCCTTGGGGTGCCCGCCTCTGCCCGTGCGCGTTGCCGCGGGGCTCTTGCTAACGGGCTGGTTTCTGGGTGAAAGGGTCCTGGATGCTCGTCACCAAGGTGGCTGCTAATTGCGCTGGTGGCGCTTGGCTCTTTCTCTCTTCCTTGGTTGAGAGGTGGAATACCAGGTGTGCGGGGCTGCCTCTAAGCCCATCAAGGCCACAGGCTGCTAGCATGACTCATCCCGGCTTTCTCATCTGAGGGGAAAGTGTGTGGGGGGGTGTTTGTTTAATCTTAACCGCCATCCTGCTGGCTTTGGCAGCTTCACTGGGCTATACTGGGCCAGTCCCTTACCAACCACTTAGCCTACCTCACAGGGTTGTGGTGAAGATGCAATCAGGGGAGAGACCTGAGGCTTTGCTTCTGGATGTGTAGAACCCTGGCATGCTGCAGGCAGTGGAATGAATGCCCATGGGTGGGCCAAGAGAGGGGGCATAATGCAATAGTGGAGACTGAAGGGAGGACAATGAAAGTGAAGCAACATGGACACAGAAAGAGAGAGAGAGAGATGGCAGAGAGAGGAAGGGAGACCAGGCAAGGAAGGAGCGAGAGAGCATCACAGGAGCCAGCTCTCACAGGCCCAGGTCCCCTTGGACCCCTTTCACAATAAAATATTTGAGGGGGACGGGCCCCCCAAGTTGATGTGTACTGCCATTCAAATGGTGTGCATGCACCATGTCATGTGATTGATTATGTGGGGTGGGGATATTTTATTCAAGTTGGCAGCCTGGAGGGCACAAAAAGAATGAGGAGAACCAAACGGCATTTGGAAAGGGGGGGGGGAGTGACTCCTGTGGTTCAGCCCCAGATCTCTGGAGCGGAAAGGCTCTTGGGTGTCAATATGAAAGACAGCATCTGGCAGAATAGGTCAAACTGAGCCAGTACAGATGGACCTGGCTATTAGTTTGCTTCCTATGCCAACTGCCTTTTAGGGCACATCAGAGGTGGCAGAGAGAGGCAGGAGAGAGATTCCAGCCTCTACAGAAGCCTGCACCCCTTTCCTCCCTGTCCCCACCCCAACTCATAGGACCAGAAGCAAGAGACAGCTTTGCTGAGCACGTGCCCCTTCCCAGGGAGATGAAGCTCTGCTCAGCTGTTCACTGAATAGCTCCTGAAGCAGCCATACTCCAGGCTCTTATTGTCACAGCCCTGCAGGATCAGACCAAGGCCCATCTAGTCTAGCTCTCAGCAGCCCAGCAGATGTCCAAGGGAAGCCCCAAGCAGACTCCAAATGCAGCCCCACTCTCCCCACTTGGGACACCTGCAACTGGTATGCAGAGGTAGACTGCTTCTGTGGCTGGAGGTGCAACATGGTCTAACCCTCCATGAATTTGACGAATCCTTTCTTAAAGCCATCCCCGTCAGTGCCTCTGGAAGGAGGAAATTTCAGTGTCACTAGGCACTCTGTGTCTGGCCTGAATCTTCCAATGTTCAGCTTTCTTAAAGAGATCCAGGTTCTGGTATGAGGGAGAAAGCATTGCTCTGCACCTTTCCCACATCATGCATACTTCTATGATGTCCCCCTTTCCCCCCTCTCGCAAAGCCCCAAAGCCTCCTACATTGTAAGCCTTCCTTACAGGGGAATCATCAGAACCACCTGTGCTGCAGAACTTCTGACTGAAAGGCGACTCATTGAGATTTGCAATGACTGCTGCAATGCACCCCTAATGATTCAGATTGTATCATTATAGCCTTATTGTGTTTATTTGTTGTTGATATATTAAATTTGTATAATCTTAGAAGCGGTGTGGCTGTGAGTACCATGAAGGGAGCATGCACTTTGTGATTTGCCAGGGCACTACTGCAGGTTAGGAAGGAGGAAGAGGCAAAGATCCTTTCCCCAGTAAAACATGTTTGCACCCAGGGTGTTTCCAGACTGTCAGTATTTTGTGGGAGGGATTCAGGTCCAGCCCAGAACTTCAGCTTTTCCAGTGAGAATGGATTAAAGCACTCTGACCATTCCCTTAGCAGAATCTAACCACTGTGTTAAGTTTTGGGCAAGCAAGACATGAACGCAAAACGAACATGTGGTCATCTTCTCTGGAGGAACCCCTGCACTATAAATATATTTTGTATTTATAGTCTTTTGTATTGGCATCCCAGAACTGTGAAGGTTGCCTCAACTGTTGAGCAGCACAGCTAAGGAAGAAGGAGTGGAGTGTCTCTGGGGGGAGCATAGCTCCCATTCCCTTCCAAACACACAGACAGGACAGTGTGGTGGCACCCAGGGAATAGTTGCAGCAGCCGGATGGCTGGCTGAAACACACACCATTGCACTCTTTTTGAATGGGATTCAATCTGAATCAGCCAGTTAGTGAACTTGGTGCTCCTGTGCAACAAACCCACTACAAAATTGCTCTTCCTGGCACACTTCCAGGTCCCCCCAGCTGGGCTTTTTGCAAGAGGAAAAGTGATAGGTAAATGCCCTGGAAAGCTTGATACATGTAGTATCACCACCCCACAAACAAATCAGGATGAATGCTCAATAAACAGGTCACCTGGAAGGATCTTTCTGCATATTCTTCCTTCTGAGCACCTCACAAGTAGCATACTGCATGCACTTTGTCCCCTGAACTACTATGTTATACACACATGTGTGAGTCTAGGCAACCCAGTCATTGTTTAAATGGGGTCATCCAGAGTTTTGGAGTACATTGTCAGCAATATGTTGCTGATTCACAGCTCTACTTCATCTTTACATCTGTGGCTGTGGCAGAGGGTGCAATGTTTTAATCTCATGGCCAGCTCTACTAGGAGAGACCGTGGGAAATGAGCTCCCTGCATTTTCTTCCTCCTTAACACGCAGAAGTAGACCCAAATTTCTATTTCATACACACAAGCACATATGCACACATGCTGCAGACTACCCCAATCTCTGAGCAACATGAGGTTCCAGGGCTTCCAGGCACTTTCCCAGGATTCCTGTTTCCTTCAGAATGAGGCACAGCAGAGCCATGTATTGTATATTACGTTGAAATCTTTTAATAAAAATTGATTTTTAAAAAAGAATTTGGAGAAAGGGTTAGTGTCCTTGAGGTCCTGAACATCTGCAGGGTGGCGGGTGCTGTAGCATGAGAAGTTTTTATCTCACTCAGTTTCCAGACAAAACAAAATCAGGCAGAAGCACAAGAATGATGCAAGCAGAGAGTTAGACCTTCACCACTTTGGATTCAGTTTCAACAGAGTTCATTTTAATTTAATGTAATTTAATTTAATTCATCCTATATCATTTCTACCCCAGTAGATTGTCAAAAAAACGTAAAACAAGTTTACAAAAACTCCTCATGGAAATGTTTAATGAAGCAGTGAAATAAAGGCACACATTTCAAAATATTGCCATGACCATTAAACTCCGCAGTAAGAAAAGGCTTTCCACACCCTGCAGCCTTCCACATGTCTTCCAAAGGCCCCTAAACCTGAAGGCCTTACGGAGGTGTGGGGAAGAGTACAGTGAAGGCAGCTGCCTGGGTCCCTAGGCAGGGAGTCCCAAAGTGTCAGTGCTGTTGCACTAAAATATAGAATTTTTGCAAGGGTGGAATGAGTCTTACGTGGCAGCTGTAACAGTCCCAGTTGTGCAGGTTGAGTAGGCACACAGGGCGTAAGGCAATCCCTCAAGTGTAGAAGTGGATGTAGCCTACCTTGATTTCAGCAAGGCATTTGACAAGGTGCCCCATGATATTCTTGTAAAGAAGCTGGTAAAATGCGGTCTTGACTATGCTACCACTCAGTGGATTTGTAACTGGCTGACTGACCGAACCCAAAGGGTGCTCATCAATGGTTCCTCTTCATCCTGGAGAAGAGTGACTAGTGGGGTGCCACAGGGTTCTGTCTTGGGCCCGGTCTTATTCAACATCTTTATCAACGACTTGGATGATGGACTCAAGGGCATCCTGATCAAATTTGCAGATGACACCAAACTGGGAGGGGTGGCTAACACCCCAGAGGACAGGATCACACTTCAAAACGACCTTGACAGATTAGAGAACTGGGCCAAAACAAACAAGATGAATTTTAACAGGGAGAAATGTAAAGTATTGCACTTGGGCAAAAAAAATGAGAGGCACAAATACAAGATGGGTGACACCTGGCTCGAGAGCAGTACATGTGAAAAGGATCTAGGAGTCTTGGTTGACCACAAACTTGACATGAGCCAACAGTGTGACGCAGCAGCTTAAAAAGCCAATGCAATTCTGGGCTGCATCAATAGGAGTATAGCATCTAGATCAAGGGAAGTAATAGCGCCACTGTATTCTGCTCTGGTCAGACCTCACTTGGAGTACTGTGTCCAGTTCTGGGCACCACAGTTCAAGAAGGACACTGACAAACTGGAACGTGTCCAGAGGAGGGCAACCAAAATGGTCAAAGGCCTGGAAACGATGCCTTATGAGGAACGGCTAAGGGAGCTGGGTATGTTTAGCCTGGAGAAGAGGAGGTTAAGGGGTGATATGATAGCCATGTTCAAATATATAAAAGGATGTCACATAGAGGAGGGAGAAGGGTTGTTTTCTGCTGCTCCAGAGAAGCGGACACGGAGCAATGGATCCAAACTACAAGAAAGAAGATTCCACCTAAACATTAGGAAGAACTTCCTGACAGTAAGAGCTGTTCGACAGTGAAATTTGCTGCCAAGGAGTGTGGTGGAGTCTCCTTCTTTGGAGGTCTTTAAGCAGAGGCTTGACAACCATATGTCAGGAGTGCTCTGATGGTGTTTCCTGCTTGGCAGGGGGTTGGACTCAATGGCCCTTGTGGTCTCTTCCAACTCTATGATTCTATGATTCACTCCAAAGGCAGCTCGCAGCCCAAAGTGGATGGGCATTGCCCTTCAATTGGTGTGTGTGATTGATTATGCAGGGAGGGGCTTACCCCCCCCATTTTTATTCATGTTAGCAACCCTTGTGGATGCCAAGCATTATTCTCCCACCATTCCTCCATGCAGCTCAAGGATCTTCCCCCTCCTCATTTTATGCTCACAACAACCCTGTGAGGTAGGTTAGGCTGAGAGACAGGAACTGGCCCAAGCTCACCCAGACAGCTTCATGGTTGTGTGGGGATTTGAATTCTGGCCTTCTAGGTCTCAGCCCAACACTCTACCCACTACACCACACAGCCAGACCCCCCTCCCCAGTCTGGAGTCCAATTCCCAGAAGCCCACTGGTTCTATGTTGAAGTACTCTTGAGACCCACTTACTTACTTACTTATGTTTATTTACGGCTATTAGCCCATAAAATATGTACAAACATAAAAGCACAGAAGCATAAAAACCGATACATCGAACGACATAAGAGGAACACCACGATGCAAGAGTGGGACATTGAGCAGTGACAAATAACAGCTTGGGGCCTGGAAAGATCCGAAGGACGGTTCACAGAGAAAGGAGAACTGGAGACGAGATCCATCATGCACTCTCATCTTGAGACCCACTTGGTATGAAGAGTTGGGCCGCCTTGTTCTAGAAGATTGTGCAGGTTTGTCCTCACAGCTTCTAGAGGTAAACTGCATGGTGATATTTAACTATGTTGAAACAGATCATTTGCATTCTCACACAAATGAGAAAGAGGAAGGATAATGGCTAATTAAAGTATCTTCTCCTACTTATCTAAATCCCTCCAAAAGATTATTGGTATAGGAGCTCCAGAGTGTCTGGTGAGAGCCATGTGGTTGAGCTGGAGCAACTAGCTCAACTGTCTCCACACACTGAGTTTTTCAGGTAGACCAGGGGTGGGGGGACAATAGCCTTGATTACCTATTTCCTCCCAAGGTAAGGGGAAGTGACATGGCTAAGATGGCAGGACAGCTTACTCTATGATGTTAACCCCTTCCAGCATTAATTAGACTGAAGCATGTTGTTATATGAGATGTTGGTTATACGAGACTGGTTATCCCACACAACATGCTCTAATGCAACCCATGCACTCCAAGTGAAACCCATTTCCTGGATGATATCAACATTGTGTTTTGTGCCTGTGAACTCCATAGTGAATATTTTTATTAGAAAACAAAACAGCCCAGTGTTTCAGCTTCTAAAAGTTGTTTTATTCAGCACGCTGTTACAGCTTGTCACACCCAAATCATCAAAAGGAATCTGTCAAAGTGCTTTTCCAGGCAAAAGGGGGCAGAGGGAGAGAAACCAAGAACCTCAAATTCACTAGACCAGGGGTGGGGAATTCTGTGACCCTCTAGATGTTGTTGGATTCCATCACCCATGACGGTCGGCCATGCTGGCTGGGGCAGAAGGCCATTGGATCTGGCAATATCTGGGAGCCCACAAGATTCCCTGCCCCCACACTACACAAACAACCAGGCACTCAGCTGTGAGGCATGCCTCTTACTGGAGGGAGGGTCACTCCAGAGGCAGCTGTGGCATGAGGGTGCTGGATCATGCCTTTGTGGGCACATCTGAGGATTAAAGAGGGCCCCTATGAAGCTTGCTTGGAGATCTTCCTTACCACATGGCTCTCCGGCAAAAACACAACTGTACTAGCAGCCATACGGAATCACACCTCAAAGCTGGATCAGATGGTAGGCTACATCAGGAGGAAGTCTGGGGCAGAGGGGCCTAGAGTGGGAGTCAGAGCTGCTCTTAGGGCTGCATGTCTGAAGCATGGGCAGAAATCTTTGAGTGTGAGGTTGCATGGGGCTGTCTCTTTGTGTTTTGGGATGTCAAGCTGCCACCCAGACAGAGGCAGGCAACCAACCAACTGGGTTTAGGGGCAAGCTCCTTTGCAAAGCCAGTCTGACTTCACCGAATGCAATGGCAGAGTGACCATTCGGCCTGTGTTCTGCTTCGCTGTGAAATGGCGTGTGTTCCTCAACCCAGAGAACCTTTCGTTCAACGTCAAGCTCGTCTAAGGAAGAAAAACATACGAGTTAGTCTTGAATCCCCACACACATGTGCTGGGATATGTCAGCACACAGCACATTTAAAGCACATCTCCTCCCACCCACCCACAACCAAAAAGTCCTGAGAACAATTTGTTAAGGGTGCTGGGAACTGTAGCACTGTGAAAGGAAAACTAAGGTTCTTGTTATTCTTTGGAGGGGGTGGAATGGTGAATACACAGCTCTGCTGAACACTGATAGATTTGCTTTGGAGACAACACATGTATGACCACAATCTTCATGTGAGTTCCTGGCGACCTTCAGCTTAAACACACCCTGCTCTTAAGTGAGAAAAATCCATCACACTCAAACATTCCTGCACGAAGCTGCCCATGGCAAGGTTATAACACAAAACCTAGAGATTCTGATGTGCAGGAATGGTTTCCTTGAGGGCATGTGTCATAGGGTACAAAACCCACCTTCTATATTTTGAAGCCCAGGAGTTAAGAGATGAGGAGTCCACCCAACCTCAGTTCAAGCTGGGGGTTGGACTGGAAGGGAGACAAGCTAATGTCCCCAGAATTGGGGGGAAGCTTGGCTAATTTCCAGGTTAAACTGAACTCTTTAGTACCGCCCCCCAGGGCACCATTATGTGGGTCCTCTGAAGCATGAGAAAGCTCAGAATGTAAGAACAGGGCTTTCCTCCCCACTCCTAAGTTCTGCAGGTGGCTAGAGGTGGCCACATGAACACCCCCTACCGCACCCCCAGCATAGGTTCAACTTTTAGCACAATTGAACTTTAACAAAAAGTCTTCAGCCAGATGGCATACAATGCTTTGGCAGTGGCAACTTATCATTTTCTTGATCACTTTCTTCATCAACTTATAATTTTCTTGATTACAAACAATTAAAAAGGCGGACAAACAATTAAAAAGGCAGACAATCTTGCAAAGGAGTGTTGCCATTTAAACTGCTGGTTTGACGTAGGAACCCGAAAAAAGACCTCCCTCTATCCTAAGGTAAAGGTAAAGGGACCCCTGACCATTAGGTCCAGTCGTGACCGACTCTGGGGTTGCGGTGCTCATCTCGCTTTATTGGCTGAGGGAGCCGGTGTACAGCTTCCGGGTCATGTGGCCAGCAGGACTAAGCCGCTTCTGGCGAACCAGAGCAGCGCATGGAAATGCCGTTTACCTTCCTGCCGGAGCGGGACCTATTTATCTACTTGCACTTTGATGTGTTTTCAAACTGCTAGGTTGGCAGGAGCTGAGACCAAGCAACGGAAGCTCACCCCGTCGCAGGGATTAGAACCGCCAATCTTCTGATCGGCAAGTCCTAGGCTCAATGGTTTAACCCACTGCACCAGCCGTGTCCCTCCCTCTATCCTGGTTACAAACAAGAGTTAAGATGTGAAAGCCTTGTTATCACCTCATTCCCTTCAATTAGCCAGCTTCTCTGGCAGATGACATCAGTTCCTTCCCGCTTCCAATATTCCTACTCCAAAAGCCTCCCAATATTCCTGCTCCTAACCTGGTTAGCCATAGCCCGGAAGTTGAATCTCAGGGGAACACCTTTGGGCTGGGAACGGCTCATCTTTTCTGGGCCTCTTCTCCCCCTCGGGAAGGGGTGCTTGGCTCCTGGCCTGTGAAATGCACGCAGAATATAAAGATGCCTTCTTTCCATGGAAGAAGGGTGGAATTTGTTAATCTCCCAAACCTTCCCAAGTCAGAGATGCTGGAGTTGCATCACCTACAACTTCCTCAGGAATCAAGCAGCTAAGAAAAATGAAACATCCCACCTGGGCACGGTTTCTGAGAGAGCAACAGCAGAAGTTCTGTACTTTGAGGGCAGAAAACCCACTCTCTGGAAGATGAGCATTTGCCCAGTGGATTCTGGCCAGTCCATGAGGGCTGCCAGCCCCTTCCCACTCCATCTCAGGCACGGAACACATTGGCTCTGCCACTCCTTGGCTCTGGTGCCACCTACTGTTGGCCTCTTTGCCTTCCACCCTACCAGTCCCAATGAGCACTATCCACCCCTGAATTGGTCCAGAGGCGCAGAGGCGTAGCTAGGTGATCTTGCACTCCTGGCAGAACCATCCAGATTGCGCCCTCTACCTACGGACAAGTTAGCTCTTCTTTCCTTCTCTCCTCCAGCCCCCCCTCAATTCAATTCACCCTCTAGTAAAAACCTTTCCTTATGAGGCAATAATCAATATTTTTATTTATTTATCGACATATTTATGGACATATTTCTAGCTAATTTTGTCCCCCCCCTTGCCTATGCCCCTGGCTCTGAAAGGGGAGCTGGCTGCAAGTGTCACAGGCCTGGTGGGCCAGAAATCCAAAGCGAGGGCCAGTGTGGCACAGTTGTTGGAGTACTGTGCTAGGAACTGGGAGACCAGGGTACAAGCCCCCACTCAGCCAGGAAGCTTGCTGGGATCACTCTCAGCCCAACCAACCTCACAGGGTTGTTGTATGACCATAAAATGTGTGTGCGTGGGGGAGGGGTGGACTCTGCATACCACCTTGAGCAGCTTGGGGGAAAGGAGGGAGATAAATGTGTGAAAGAAAGAAAGAAAGAAAGAAAGAAGGAAGGAAGGAAGGAAGGAAGGAAGGAAGGAAGGAAGGAAGGAAGGAAGGAAGGAAAGAAAGAAAGAAAGAAAGAAAGAAAGAAAGAAAGAAAGAAAGAAAGAAAGAAAGAAAGAAAGGGTGATAGAGCAGGAAGGTGAGATGCACAATAGGTGCACAAAAGGAAGGAAGGAGATGCACAAAAGGAAGGAAGGAAGGAAGGAAGGAAGGAAGGAAGGAAGGAAGGAAGGAAGGAAGGAAGGAAAGAAGGAAGGAAGGAAGGAAGGAAGGAAGGAAGGAAGGAAGGAAGGAAGGAAAGAAAGAAAGAAAGAAAGAAAGAAAGAAAGAAAGAAAGAAAGAAAGAAAGAAAGAAAGAAAGAAAGAAAGAAAGAAAGAAAGAAAGAGTGATAGAGCAGGAAGGTGAGGGCATTGTTTTCACTCAAGGCAACATAACGTACATGCTTGCTTGACTTGCTTGGGGGTTAGACACAGAAACGGTCAGCACACCTCCAGGATTGGGTTCTGGCTGCCACCTAGAGAAAGAGAGACAGGGAGAGGAAGCAAAGAACCAGACTCCTAGCAGCAGGAGCAGCAGCAGGACTGGAATGAATGGAGCACAGCGTTGGAGGAGGTTGAGAAGGCTCCAAAGGTCAGACACTCATCAAGATCCAACTGAGGTGCCCTCTACAATTCTCCTACAAAGTAAGGTCAGTGCAACCCTAGAACCTCCCACCTGGGGGAAAACAGAGCAGGTGCTCTGGTTATGCCAAGAAGGCATATTGCCAGTCCTTACTTTCTCTCCTCCACCACTGCTTTTTCTTCCTTCAGAAAAGGGGGGTTATTTCCACAACTTACCTCCTCCTCTTTAAAGGCTTCCCCTCCACATTGTACTTTGTTTGCTGTAAGAAGGAAGAGAACAACAAGCATGACAGAAACCAAAACTACCAAAGCAAGGAGACTTAGTTCCACAGTATGGATCAAAGCTCTCCACAGACTGTAGCTTAAAGTGGATTCCTTGTTTATTTTGCAAAATCTTAGAACCTCTAAACAGATTACAAAAAGAATAAAGTAATAAAATTATCAGTAAGAAACCACATTTGTTAAAAACTATTTAAGATCCTCTCCTCTGTCTTACATGATTGTTGTAAGTATTACACAGAAAATGTTTGTAGAATACTGTGACTACTTAGGGAAAACAAAATGCAATTTTAAATCCGGTCAGTCTTACAGTTGCCCCTTTAAGAATGGGTTGCAGGGCCAACTGAAGCCAGAGGGCAACGGCAACACATCCCTCACTGGATCACTGAGAGCCAATGTGGTGTAGAGGTGAGAGTGTCAGGTTGAGACCCAGGAGACCAGCATCAGCCATGAAGCTGAGGGGGTGGCCAGGGTTGTTGTTGAGATTGAATGAGGAGGGGAAGGGATGGTGATAATGATAATACCACACCCATCTGGCTGGGTTTCCCCAGCCACTCTGGGCGGCTTCCAACAAATATTAAAAATACATTAAAATGTCACACATTAAAAACTTCCCTAAACAGGGCTGCCTTCAGATGTCCTCTAAAAGTCTGATATATGTTTATTTCCTTGACATCTGGCAGGAGGGCATTCCACAGGGCAGGTGCCACTACCGAGAAGGCCCTCTGTCTGGTTCCCTGTAACCTCACATCTCGCAATGAGGGAACCGCCAGAAGGCCCTCGGCGCAGGACCTCAATGTACGGGCAGAACGATGGGGGTGGAGACGCTCCTTCAGGTATACTGGGCCAAAGCTGTTTAGGGCTTTAAAGGTCAGCACCAACACTTTGAATTGTGTTCGGAAACATACTGGGAGCCAAAGTAGGTCTTTCAAGACCGGTGTTATGTGGTCTCGGCGGCCACTCCCAGTCACCAGTCTAGCTGCCACATTCTAGATTAGTTGTAGTTTCCGGGTCACCTTCAAAAGTAGCACCACATAGAGCACATTGCAGTAGTCCAAGCGGGAGATAACTAGAGCATGCACCACTCAGGCGAGACAGTCTGCAGGCAGGAAGGGTCTCAGCCTGCATACCAGATGGAGCTGATAAACAGCTGTCCTGGACACAAAATTGACCTGTGCCTCCATGGATAACTGTGAGTCCAAAATGACTCCCAGGCTATGCACCTGGTATTTCAGGGGCACAGTTACCCCATTCAGAACCAGGGAGTCCTCCACACCTGCCCGCCCCCTGTCCCCCCAAAACAGTACTTCTGTCCTGTCAGGATTTAACCTCAGCCCCCATCCATCCTCCATCTGCCTCCAGACACTCACACAGGGCCTTCACCGCTTTCACTGGTTCTGATTTGAAAGAGAGGTAGAGCTGGGTATCATCCAAATATTGATGAACACCCAACCCAAACCCCCTGATGATCTCTCCCAAAGGGTGTATGTAGATGTTGAAAAGTTGAGGGAGAGGACAGAACCCTGAGGCACCCAACAAGTGAGAGCTCAGGGATCTGAACACTCATCCCCCAACACCACTTTCTTGACAGAGCCCAGGAGAAAGGAGAGGAACCACCGTATAACAGTGCCCCCAGCTCCCAGCCCCTCTAGACAGTCCAGAAGGATGTTATGGTTGATGGTATCAAAAGCCACTGAGAGATCCAACAGAACTAGGAAACAGCTCTCACCTTTGTCCCTAGCCCGCCAGAGATCATCGCCCAGCACGACCAAGGCAATTTCAGTCCCATGGTGAGGCCTGAATCCCGACTGGAAGGGATCCAAATGGTCTGTTTCTTCCAGGTGTGCCTGGAGTTGTTCAGCAACCGCTCGCTCTATCACCTTGCCCAAGAATGGAAGATTTGACACTGGGTGATAGTTGGCCATATTGGCCAGGTCTAGAGATTTTTTTTAAGAAGTGGTTTAATGACCACCTCTTTCAGCAGGTCTGGGAAGGCTCCGTCACCGAGGGAAGCATTCACCACCCCACGAAGCCCATCACCCAGTCCTTCCCGGCTAGCTTTTATAAGCCAGGATGGGCAAGGATCAAGGTTGGTTTCACTCATCCAAGCAGCCTGTCCATATCCTTGGAGGTAACAGATTGGAATTGATCCCATGCAACTTGACTAGAAAGGACTCTAGCACTCTCCCGCCCCAGCCCTGCTCCCATGGTGGAATCTACCTCTTCCCATATCTGAGCTATGCAAAAGCATTGCAGGAGATCTTGGGGTCCACCAGGCCCTGGTGACAAAGGTGGTTCTGATAGATTGTGAAGCACCTGAAAGAGTCTCCTGCTGCTGTTTTCTGCAGATGCAATAGAGGCGGTGAAGAAGTTCCTCTTTGCCGTCACCGTTGCCACTTGGTAGACTTGACGTTGAGCTCTGACCCATGTCCAGTCCAATTCAGAATGAATTTTCTGCCACTGGCACTCTAGCCGTCTCAGTGATTGTTTCCTCGCCCTCAGCTCTGGAGATAACCACAGGACTGTCCGGGCTCCATGCAATTGGAGAGGGCATTCGGAGCCAGAGAGTTGATAGCCCTGGTTAACTCCGCATTCCACCAGGGAATCCACCAGGGAATCAGCTGAGAAGCCATCAACATGGGATAAAACATCCCCTACCACTCTCTGAAAGCCAATTGGATCCATTAAGTGGCAGGGGCGGACCGTCCAAATCGGTCCCACCTCCCTGCAGAGGGGAAGGGTCGCAGAGAAGTCCAGTTGCACTAGGAAGTGATCTGACCATGGCACTTCTTTTGTTTCACTTTTACTTACTGTCCGATCACCCACGTCACTAGAGGTGAACACCAGGTCTAAGGCATGTCCGTGACTATGAGTTGGGGCAAACTTATTCAGGGACAGCCCCATGGAGGCCATGCTTTCCACAAAATCCTGACTGGCCCCTTGTAAGGTTGTGTTGGCATGGATGTTAAAATCCCCTAAGACAACTAAACTAGGTGTCTCCAGGAGAACATCTGGTATGACTTGAAGCAGCTCGGGCAGGGAATCCTTGGCACAGTGGGGAGGTTGGTACACCAAAAGGAATCCTGTACTGCCCCTATTGCCCAACTTCCAGACCATGCACTCAGAGAGGTCTTCCCAATAGTGACGATGTAAACGACTTTAAGCTCCTTGGAGAAATGGTTGGGGTACAGATGGGGAAAAAAATAGTTGTTGTTGTTGTTTAGTCATGCACTCAGAGAGGTCTTCCCAATAGTGACGATGTAAACGACTTTAAGCTCCTTGGATAAATGGTTGGGGTACAGATGGGGAAAAAAATAGTTGTTGTTGTTGTTTAGTCATTTAGTCATGTCCGACTCTTTGTGACCCCATGGACCAGAGCACACCAGGCACTCCTGTCTTCCACTGTCAAACTCCTGCTGGTAGCTTCGAGAACACTGTCCAACCATCTTGTCCTCTGCCGTCCCCTTCTCCTTGTGCCCTCCATCTTTCCCAACATCAGGGTCTTTTCCAGGGAGTCTTCTCTTCTCATGAGGTGGCCAAAGTACTGGAGCCTCACCTTCAGGATCTGTCCTTCCAGTGAGCGCCCAGGGCTGATTTCCTTCAGAATAGAGAGGTTTGATCTTCTTGCAGTCCATGGGACTCTCAAGAGTCTCCTCCAGCACCATAATTCAAAAGCATGATATAAAAGACAATGAAGAACTCACCCTTCGGTTGAAGTTGAATCTGGATTGCCTCTGGAAGAAAGCTGGTCTTCGGTTTAGCTGGAAAGGCTGGTTACTGAGGGGAAATAAAAGGACCCTATATTAACACAAATTTCTGTGCACACTCAAGCCATAGATACTGTGGTAGATATGCCAGTCTCCAAGTGGTGAGACTCTGTGAGTGATTGTGCTTACGCAGGGCTCCGTTTCTAGGGAATGAAGGTCAGAGTAGGCTGTGGTGTCTTTAGTAAGTATGGCTACATTTACAAAGCATAGGACAGAGGGCTCAGAGCACTCACACCCCAGCAGGTCTTTCTTCCCCATTGGGGTTCCAGGCAAATCACAGCCTTACAGTTCAGCTTCCAGCATCAGCCAAATTCCCACACAAAACTCTGGCTCCTGTTCTTCTACGTTACAAGGCGATGACGTTGTGTCCAAGTAGGTGGCAGGGTGATCTGGATCCTGACCCCCTCCCCAAACATATAAAAATATATTTGCTGAATTTGGAATCTCAGTTGAAAAATTGTCCAGCCATTTGCTACTTGATTTTGCAAATGTTCAGATTCCCCAGGATTGGGAGGCGAAAACTGACACCGTGTCCTGCAAAGTGGCCTGCAGTCACACACACACACTTTTGTGGGAACAGGGAAGCATAGGAGCCAGCTCCTAGGGGTTGAGGTCCCTCTGGCTCCTCCAATAAAATATTTGAGGGGATCGCCCCCTCCCCCCAAAAGTTGATGGGCATTGCCATTCAACTGGTGTGCATGTGCTGCGTTTTGTGATCAGTGGGGCAGAGTAGGGCTTACCTCCCCACTCCAATATTTTATTCAGGTTTGCCCCCCCCCCCCGGCACAGAAGTCTACTCCTCCCAAAACCAAGCTTCCTTACCTTTGGGCGGTTGGTGGAGCAGCCCCTGCCCTTTGAAAGCGATTGACCCTTGTGGGATCCCTCTGCTGGGTACTGGGTGTTGTGCCATCCCTGCTCCCAACCAAGGTAGCATCTTCCTGCTGCACCTATAAATTAGCACAGTTTGCCTCAGGATTGGCTTCTTGAACATAAAGCATCATGGGCAGGGGAACAGCTGTCGAAGCCCAGCCTTCCTCATCCTGGAGTCCGCCAAATGTTGTCGACTACAACTCCCATCCATCCTGTGCTGTCTGGGTTTATAGGAGCTGCCGTCCAAAACTCCTGGGAGGGTATCAGTTGGCAAAGATTGCCATAGTCCTACCTGTTGAGCTGAGCTGGGCCGATTTAGGGGGCTCATGCCTTTTGGCCCAAGGGCTGCTCTCCTCCTGGGACTGGTCACCCCATTCCAGAAAGGCTTCCTGTAATTCTGCTGCTTTTGAAACTCTCCTCTGAACCTGCTGGGTCCTAAAGAGACACACCATGCAGAATGTGATTCCTCGTCAATCCTCAGGTGTCAACAATTTATAATTAAAAACAATGTTTCTCTGCTATTTGCCACATCTGACTCTCCCCTGCCCCTTCCTCCAAAGGGGGATGAGTATGTGAGATTACCTGCACTTTTGCTATTGCATTGTTAATAATAATATATCACTCTTCATCAAAAGATCTCAGGGCTGTTCACAAGGTAAAAGCACAATAAATAGTTAAAATAAAAACAAGAAAACAATAGCACCTCCCCACACAAACACATTTAAAAGGCTGTAGAATATAAATCAGCCAGAGGCCTGGTTGAAGTTGGATCCTGGTCCAACTGCACTGGCTACCACCTAGTTTCTATTCCCAATTCAAATGCTGTTTTTTTAATCTATAAAGCCTTAAATAGCTCAGGACTGCAATAACTCAGGGACCGCCTCTCTCCATATGAACCTATCCAGACCTTGCAATCATCATCTGAGACCCTTCCTTGTGTGCCTCCTCCATGAGAGGTCCGGAGGGTGGCAACTTGAGAATGAGCTTTTTCTGCAGTGGATCCCCACTTGTGGAATGCTCTCCCCAGGGAGGTCAAGCTGGCATCTTTATTATGCACCTTTAGGTACCAGACAAAAATGTTCCTCTTCAACCAGGCCTTTGGCTGATTGACATCTGATGCCCTTTTAAAATATGTTATGGAAGGGAGGGGGGTTATTGGGTTGTCTTTGTTTTTGTGAACCTCCCCGAGATCTGCGGGTACAGGGCAGTATACAAACTTTAATAATGATGATGATGATGTTTAGGATCAGAGTTTTCCTTTTCCTAGATGGCTTGTCCCAGGTTGACAAGCCCCATCTGTCTATCTCCAACATGAAAAGCCTATCTCAATTCAGGAGCATCCCTCCTCTGCAGATCCTTGTTCTCCCACAACACTACTGATCCCGACCTTGATAGATTATTTTCCCACTTCATCAAAGGCCCATTAACCATGAAAGGAGGAGATTCTTTGTTGTGCTGTATTCCTAGTTCTGTGCTCAGTTTGAAAGAGCTGTGTTCAAGTCATACTGGGAGCCAGTTCATGCTATAAATCACTTAAACGTTTTGTCTCTTTTTATGTTCATTATTTTCATTTTAATATTCATTCATTCATTATTTAATATTCATTTTAATGTTCAATTTATGTATCCTCCTCTGGTCACCCCTAGCTAAAGGTACTTGCATGAAGCTGAAGGAGGGGTTGATATCTCAGGATGCCAACCGTTACAAAAAGCCCTACCAACTTATTTCCGGAATTTTGCCAACTCCCAAACCTTCTCTTCCTGTTATTGCTTCTCACACATACCTTGCAGGTTCCTTGGTACCCAGCCCCAGAATCGACGTCTTCTGTTGCTATAGGCTGGATTCCAGTTCTTGAGCGGTTGCTTCCATCTGTTTTCCTTTGCATTTGTCTGGCCTTTCTTGTTGCGCTTTATGATATCATCTAAATTAGGGAAACCAACACACACAGAATACGTCAAGGAAATCTTCTCTTTTGTTTCATGTTGGCCTCCCAGCATTTTAACACAAGAGGATGGAAAGCTAACCCTCAGTATGTGGGGCAAGGAGAGTGTGGCATAGAATACTGCTCTATGGGATCCCAAGTATTCTAAGTATTCCAAAACAGAATTCCAAAACAGAGGGTAGTTTCCAGTTGCCCTTAATAACTTGGGACCAGTTTATCTGCAATATGTGCCCAGTTGGCCTCTTTGACCTGCAGAACTGGCACCATTACAGGTGCCACATAATACCAATTCTGCATTTGTAAGAAATGCATATTTTTGTGTTGCAGCCTCTACAGTTTGGAACTCCCTGCCTGCTCATATCAAGCAGGCGCCTTCACTATACTCTTCAGCACCTGCTAAAAATATTTTTGTTTAGACAACCTAATCCAAATATGTAACGTGTTGGCATATGTTTTAATCTGGATTTATCTTAGGGTTGATTTTCTTTTAATTCGTTCCAATTTTAGTATATGTGCTGCCGAAGCGAGCACAATTTTCTTTTAATTCAACTAGGGAAAATGTATTGCATTAAATGAGGCAAGGATAGCAGAGTGAGCAACAAACTGAGCAGGCATGGCAATTTCTGAGCTGTATTAATAGCATTGTCTAACCAATATAGAAGCGATCAGTATGGCTTTACTCTGAACGCAAGGGCTCCTTGCCTGGAGAACTGAGTTGATTTGCATAATCATAGAAGCATAGGAAGAAGCTGCCTTGTACTGAGCCAGACCACTGATTCTTTTAGCTGAGTATTGTCAACACTGATGGGAACTCTCACTCCAGGGTAAAGGCAGAATTTCCTAGCCCTACCTGGAGATGCCATCAGAGATTGATACCTGGGATCTTCTGCATGCAAAGCAGCTACTCTGCCATCGAGCCAAGCATGATCCTTGAAGTGAATAATTACCACCATTCAAGAAAGTTTGAAAGTATTCAGAAGAGACCCCCCCCCAAAAAAGCAAGTCCTTCAAGGGGAAAAAATGAAGGAAGCTGTCTATCCTTCAGCTTGGGGTGTGGGGATGAGAGGAAGCCAGGAATTGGTTTTCAGTAATAGTATCAAACATAAACTCCCAATACTCAACGTCAGAGAGGGAATCATTAAATACTGGGTGCTGGTTATTAAGTTAAGTCTGATTAAATAACAGTGGATGCCCAAATGCCAACCCTGAATAACAGAGAGCACATTTCCAGCATTCCTATTTTCAGAGGGGGCTTTAGGGAGGCAAATTAGCCAGGCAAGCCAAGAGAGAGTGGACAGATTTTCCTCTTTCTTTCATTGTAATTCTGTTGGACGGCATATTTCCAGATCACTGACTGAATAAATGAGTGTGATGTTTGTTTGCACGAACAGATCTTGTGCCAAGGAAATGATGATTTGCATTGCCCGTCAATGCCATAAATAGACCAAGCATCACATCAAGCTTCTATTTTTGGAGAGGGCCAGTTTATCATGTCCGTGCTGGACTGTGGGGTTTTGAGCTTGGAAAAACTGCTGTGGGGTATGGTGAGGTGAGCCAAAATGTAGCTGTGATTTGAACCTAACAGGCTGCATCTAGATATACCCAGAGTAAACACACTGAAATTAATTAGAATGGCTAAGTAAGGGTCATTAATTTCAATTGGTCTACTCTGAGTAAGACTTAGCTACAGACAACCAGTCCACACTGAGCCATCTGCTTTTCCATAGGCTGTCCATGGTGAAAGGACAGGGATTTACTGAGAAACGGGAAAAGGAGAGGAAGTTGCAGGTGGGGGGGGGGGGTGTCAAGCAGAAGATGGGGGAAAAGACCCCACTTGGGTTCAACTAAGCCAATTGGCCTGTGGAATCAGGAATGGCATAGGTATAGACCCCGTGGGGACCCAACTTTGGGCACCTAAGAAGGCTGCAAGGAATTTGCAAACTTTGCCAAACCTTCCCTGGCCGGACATTTTCTGCGCCTCAGAGAGGTTCATAGCCAGCCTCTCCCGCCCCATATACGGAAGGTATATAGTGCATATTTTTGGGGAGGAGGGGCGGTTCTCACCTGGAACCAGCCCCCTCCACCCCAACTTTGAGAAGTGCACCCAGAGTGGATCTGGTTCCGCGGGGATAAAGCCTATGCGGCTCCGGAGCAAGTCCATGGGGTGGGGTGGGTCCCCGAGACGCTAGGACACACCCAACCAACACCCGACGAGTGTGGAGAGCAGCACCTACCCAGAGACAGATCTATCTCCTCAGCAGCCACCGCCGGCTCCGATCCTGCCCCAGCACCGGCGGCTTCGAGCATCTGCCCGGCCCCCGGCGCTGCCATGGCCTCTGAGGAAAGAGAGGGGTGGCGGCGGCCGGCCGGAGGAAAGCCCTCCGAGCTCCCGCCCCCTGGCCAGCTGTCCCATTCCCATTCCCCGGCGCCGCCACCAGAGTCGCCCCCGCCCGCCCGATGCGGAGGCCGGCCCCGGCCTGTGGCGCGGCTTGGGAGGCGGGCGGGGTCCACCTGCAGACCCGTTCTTCTCCATGGCCTCTGCACCGCTCTCAAAACCCAAAACAGCCTGGATCACGCCGAAGGCAGCGCCGTGTGTAGTCCAGCATGTTGTTCTCATAGTGGCCGAGCAGGTGCTCTGATGGGGAGGACCCGATCCCAGGAGCAGCGCTCTCTTCGCCTGAGGGTTCCAGCAACTCGCATTCAGGAAGGTTACTGTCTCAGACAGTGGAGGTAGAGCACAGCAACCCTTATCTTTCTGCACCCCGAAGCGAGTGTTTCAAGAGGATAGGAAGCGTTTGCTGGAACAGGCAGGCAAGTGACCCATCTAGCCATGTACCAGATGCCTGTAGGCATAGGAGTCAATTCCAAGAGTCCGAGGACCCTTCGTCATCCCCACCCTCATAAAATATTTGGTGGGCATTGCTATTCAGATGGTGTGTGTACACCGCAACACGTTATCAATGATTCAGGACAGGGCTTATCTGCCCCCCCCCCAATATTTTATTCAAGTTGGCACCCCTGCCTGCAGGAAACTTTCAAGCAGGCTCAACCAGTATTCACAAACATTACTGCTTCTGACCAGTGGCTAGTAACCAGAGGCAGCCCTTCCCATTTTGCCACCTGAGGCAAAATTGGAATTGCCACCACTTGCTGTCCCTGCACCAGCACTTCCACTGCTGGAGAACATGGCATTCTGCAAAGCTACTCAGCACAAATATAATATGGGGAAGATCTGGCTTTCCAGTAGTACAGGTGAAAAGGATCTTGGAGTCTTGGGAAACCACAACCTTCACATGAGTCAACAGTGTGATGCAGCAGCAAAAAAAGCTGATACTATTCTAGGCTGCATCAACAGAAATACAGTGTCCAGGTCAAGGGAAGACATAATGCTGCTCTAATCTGCCTTGGTCAGACCACACCTGGAATACTGTGTCCAGTTCTGAGTGCCATAATCTAAGAAGGATATTGACAAGCTGGAATGTGTAAGTTCCACTAGGATCCAGTGCTGTTTTACATCCCACCCCCACCCCTGGCTCCAGGTGTGACACACCCATCATTTGCAGCACACACCTTGATATTTCTATTGGTACTGCTGCCCAGGAATGTGTCACTCTCTATGCTGGTTTGGATGCTAGTGAAAGGAAGAAGTTTACAAGGTCTCCTCCAGATATTGTTCGTTTAGCTAAAGCATTTATATGTCGCTTAATCATTAGTGTTTGTAAGTGGTATACATAAAAAATAAACCATGGGTAGAAGGAGGAGTTACGCTAAGACCAGACCATGTCATCACCGAGGAGGCAGGTTTAGTCGTTCTTTGAGGACTATCCCTTTAAAAAAAAAAAATTACTTTTAAACCTTACAAAAAGGGAAAAAAGAAAAAGAAAGAAAAAGAAAGAAAAAACAATACAATACAATATATAGACAGTACACAACATTAACACATTAAACAAAAGAAACACACAAAGCAAAAACAATTTAAAAACATACATCATGCCATCTCAATATCCTCCCTTTCATTCCCTTGTTTCATCGACCTCCTCTCACCTCCCTTTTTCTATTATTTCACCTCCCTTTCTATTATTTCAGCAAATCCTTTCCATCTTTCTCCATTTTCTGTCATATGGTTATCTTAACATATTTTAACCTTATTTTCCATTAATACTATAGTACTTATTAATTCTTAATTCATTGTAACATTTCTACTAAAGCCATATAATTCCATTCCATCATTTTTCTAACACTCATTAATATTACATTATTTCTATATATAAACTTTCAACTTTTTCCAATATTCTTCCACCGTCTCTTCTCCCTGGTCTCAGATTCTGCCAGTCTTTTCCGTCAATTCCATGTAGTCCATCAACCTGGTGATCTTCTGTCCGAGGCTCTTAACTCTTTTCCAAGTCCCTTCTGCGAGTCTTCTGCATATTTATGCATGCACTTTACTTTGTCTTCTTCTGATCTTATTCTTATTTTCCTTCCTTTGAAGCTGAAGAGTGGATCTCGGGGAAATTCCCACCTGGCAATGTTTTTATTCCTTCTCGACAGGTCAGCCAAATCTCCATAATTAAAACTAAAATTCAAAATATATTTCAGGACATATTTCAAAGTTCCTCCAAATCTGAAGGCCCCCACAACTCCAGTCTCCTCCTGACCCAAGTCCAAGTCCCAAAGGTCAGTAAATCCCTGCATGAAAGGATCTATCCAACTTTCCTTTTCCAGTCCAAACAGGGCTCCAATCCTCAAAATCTGACTTTCTCTAAATTCACTCATAAATAGCCTCAACTTATAATCATCAAATTGCATCTGTAAGGCTGGGACTCTCTCCCCCTCCACTTGTACTGCTTTAGGTTCATCCACAACAACTTTCTCCCCTGCCTTCTCCAATTTGCCCTGTCAAAGTAGATCCCTGTATCGGTTCCTGAGTAGTTTCTGTAATAATGTTCCCTTTTTGTCCCAAATTAGTCATTTTTTGTCCCAAGTTATCAATTTTTATAGTCATGACATCCGTCTTCTTATGGAGCTGTTCCAGTGAGTTATTTATCTTACATAATGCAACCACTAAGGCTTCTTCTGTCAACATTCTTAGCGCTCCAAGGTCAGTCCCAGATTCTCACAGTATTTTATCTTGCAGCTGGAGAATTCCCCCAGCTCAGCTCATGTAACAATTTCAAAGGCTTCCTCTAGGGGGAAACAATTTCTATTTGTATCAATCCTTTTAAGCACAGTTCAAACAATAAAGTTAGTTTCAATTTTCAGTTACTTTTACTCCTTTTTAAGCGCAGAAGGAGACAACGGAAACAATGTATTTCTCTTATTTAACTAGCTGTCAACGAACGATCTATTCACAGTCAATAAGCATTTCCAAAACGTGTCTTACTAGCAGCCCATTTCCAGGTTCAGAGCGGTGGTAAATTGACTTTCTTCATTCTCTCCTGCAGGCTTACACAATCCAAAATTTCCCCCTCTTCTCCTGCTTCCAAGGGGGGTTTAATAATTTTAGCCGATGGAAGTTTAATCCTTTACTAAAGGCTTTCCAAGACTTTAGCTTGCAGCCTCTTTGCTTCAGTCTATTTACAAAAGGGGAAGGCGGACTTCCTGTTTGAAACCTCCCCGTTTCGGTGCCAAATTAAGACGTTTAAGAATCCAATTTTCTGTTCTACTCACGGGTAGTTGTTTTAAAATCAAATTGTCCACAGGAAAAAGTCAGCGCTGTCCAGCAACAGCAATGCGGCTTCACTCCGTGAAAAAAGCAGTCGATTCAAAGCACCGCGCCACTCACCCCATGTCGCTCCGGATCCCCAAATCCGGGTTTCCCCGCGAGTAGGGGAGGCACAAAAGGTGCCAGCCGAATCCCACGTTCACAGGCTTCTCCCGCCTGTGATTTTTGTGGGTCCCCGCCTTCGCCGTGGCGGCCAGACCCTAATTTCCACAGAGCAAATGCCTCCCGATCAGAGGAATTCAGCCATTGTCTGGAGGCGCCAACCCGGAAGTAGATCAGCCTGTCATTGTCGCTGTTTGTCCACCAGGTTTCTGTTACGCACAGCAACCCAGGCCTTGTGGGTGGGTGGTGGGTTGCAGTGATTTTTAGGAAGTCATTAGTTTGCGCCAGGCATCCTATTGGGAAGACCCAGTTTTCTGAGTGCATGTTCTGGAAGTTGGGCAATAGAGGCAGTACAGGATTCCTTTCGGTGCACTGACCTCCCCGCTGCACCAAGGATTCCCTGCCCAAGCTGCTTCAAGTCGTGGTGGATGTTCTCCTGGAGACACCTAGCTTGGTTGTCCTAGGAGATTTTAACATCCACACTGACACGACCTTACAAGGGGCCGCTCGGGACTTCATGGAAAGCATGACCACCATGGGGCTGTCCCTGAATGAGTCTGGCCCAATGCATAGTTGCGGACATGCCTTAGACCTGGTGCTCATTCTGAAGCTGACGGGATACGGTTACAGCCCAATGTTGAGCCTACCAAGTGGCGATGGTGACGGCAAAGAAGACTTTCTTCACCGCCTCTATTGCATCTGCAGAAAACAGCAGCAGGAGACCCTTTCAGGTGCTTCACAATTTAGCAGAACCAACTGCTCCATCGGGACCCAGTACAGGCCACATGATCTCCTGCAATGATTTTGCAAAGTTTATTGCAGATAAAGTTGCTCGGATTCGGAAAGAGGTAGACTCCACCGTGGAAACAGGGCCGGGGCGGGAGAGTGCTAGAGTCCTGTCTAGTCAAGTTGCGTGGGATCAGTTCCAATCTGTTACCTCCAAGGATGTGGACAGGCTGCTTGGATGAGTGAAACCAACCACCTGTCTCCTTGATCCTTGCCCATCCTGGCTTATAAAAGCTAGCTGGGAAGGGCTAGGCGATGCGCTTCGCAGGGTGGTGAATGCTTCTTTCTGTGAGGGAGCCTTCCCCGACCTGCTGAAAAGAGGTGGTCATTAAACCGCTTCTTAAAAAAACATCTCTAGACCTGGCCAATATGGCCAACTATCACCCAGTCTCAAATATTCCATTCTTGGGCAAGCTGATAGAGCAAGTGGTTGCTGAACAACTCCAGACATGCCTGGAAGAAGCGGACCATTTGGATCCCTTCCAGTCTGGATTCAGGCCTCATCATGGGACTGAAACTGCCTTGGTCGTGCTGGGAGATGATCTCTGGCGGGCTAGGGACAAAGGTGAGAGCTGTTTCCTAGTTCTGTTGGATCTCTCAGTGGCTTTTGATACCATCAACCATAACATCCCTCTGGACTGTCTAGAGCAGTGTTTCCCTTCCTTGGGCCTCCAGCTGTTTTTGGACTACAACTCCCATCATCCCTAGCTAGCAAGACCAGTGGTCAGGGATGATGGGAACTGTAGTTCAAAAACAGCTGGATGCCCAAGGTTCGGAAACACTGGTCTAGAGGGGCTGGGAGCTGGGGGCACCGTTATACAATGGTTCTGCTCCTTTCTCCTGGGCCGTGTCGAGAAAGTGGTGTTGGGGGATGAGTGTTCAGACCCCTGGGCTCTCACTTGTTGGGTGCCTCAGGGTTCTGTCCTCTCCCCATGCTTTTCAACATCTACATGCACCCTTTGGGAGAGATCATCAGGGGGTTTGGGTTGGGTGTTCATCAATATTCGGATGATACCCAGCTCTACCTCTCTTTCAAATCAGAACCAGTGAAAGCGGTGAAGGCCCTGTGTGAGTGTCTGGAGGCAGTTGGAGGATGGATGGGGACTAACAGATTGAGGTTAAATCCTGACAGGACAGAAGTACTGTTTTGGGGGGACAGGGGGTGGGCAGGTGTGGAGGACTCCCTGGTTCTGAATGGGGTAACTGTGTCCCTGAAGTACCAGGTGCATAGCCTGGGAGTCATTTTGGACTCACAGCTGCCCATGGAGGTACAGGTCAATTCTGTGTCCAGGGCAGCTGTTTATCAGCTCCATCTGGTATGCAGGCTGAGACCCTACCTGCCTGCAGACTGTCTCGCCAGAGTGGTGCATGCTCTAGTTATCCCTCGCTTGGACTACTGCAATGCGCTCTCTGTGGTGCTACTTTTGAAGGTGACCCAGTAACTACAACTAATCGAGAATGTGGCAGCTAGACTGGCGACTGGGAATGGCTGCCGAGACCACATAACACTGATCTTGAAAGACCTACATTGGCTCCCAGTATGTTTCCGAACACAATTCAAAGTGTTAGTGCTGACCTTTAAAGCCCTAAACAGCTTTGGCCCAGTATACCTGAAGGAGCGTCTCCACCTCCATTGTTCTGCCCGGACACTGAGGTCCTGCGCCGAGGGCCTTCTGGTGGTTCCCTCACTGTGAGATGTGAGGTTACAGGGAACCAGACAGAGGGCCTTCTCGGTAGTGGCACCTGCCCTGTGGAACGCCCTCCCACCAGATGTCAAGGAAATAAACAAATACCAGACTTTTAGAAGACATCTGAAGGCAACCCTGTTTAGGGAATATTTTAATGTTTAACAGACCACTGTATTTTAATATTTTGTTGGAAGCTGCCCAGAGTGGCTGGTTAAACCAAGCCAAATTGGTGGGGTATAAATAAATTATTATTATTATTATTATTATTATTATTATTATTATTATTATTATTACCATACAGAGTATGAAGCAATTAAATAGTCCTCATAACAGCAAGCACATTATGCTGTGAACTTCCCTAAGATTTTCAGGTGAAGGGTGGCATACAAATTTAATAAATAAAATAAAATAAATAAATAAATGATAACTTAAAATGGCTGCTGGAATTTCAGCTTCCATCAGGCCAAGCTAGCATGATCAATGGTTGGGATTAGGAGAGTTGTATGTTGTATTCACATTAATGCCATATTAATCTTTATTTATTGCATTTCAACATACCACAGTTTTCCTGATTTTTCACATTTTATGATGATTGATGATTAATGTTGACCATATATTTTTTTACCCCCCCCCAATTTCATTTCATTTGCATTCCTAAGAATTTGTGTTGGGGGGGGGGGTCATTGGCAACTTTATAAGCTCATCAAAGGGTCCATGAACTCAACAGTTGGAGAAAATGTTGTTTTAAACATATTAAGTAGCCCTATATTGGGTAAAGAAGTAATCACCACTCCCTTAGTAGGTTGTGGACTCTGCTTCCTAGGAGGTTTTTCAGCAGAGGTTGGATGGCCATCTGTCATGGATGCTTTAGCTGAGCTCCCTGTATTGCCAGGGCTGGACCAGATGACCCCTTGCAATGCTACAATCCCATGATTCTATGTTTTGGATAGTACTGTGTTTTCAGAATATTTCAAAAGAGGAATTTCATCCCAACAGGGAACAGCTGGTGTTTGTGAATGGTTATAGCTAAGCAGCAGAGCTCATGTTCCGCCATATATACAGTGGTACCTTGGTTTTTTTTTGGGGGGGACACGGGTGGCGCTGTGGGTAAAAGCCTAGGACTTGCTGATCGAAAGGTCGGCGGTTCGAATCCCTGCAGTGGGGTGTGCTCCTGTCGCTCGGTCCCAGCGCCTGCCAACCTAGCAGTTCGAAAGCACCCCCGGGTGCAAGTAGATAAATAGGGACTGCTTACTAGCGGGAAGGTAAACGGCGTTCCGTGTGCTGCACTGGCTCGTCAGATACAGCTTGTCACGCTGGCCACGTGACCCGGACGTGTCTGCGGACAGCGCTGGCTCCCGGCCTATAGAGTGAGATGAGCGCACAACCCTAGAGTCTGTCAAGACTGGCCCGTACAGGGAGGGGTACCTTTACCTTTACCTTATCTTGGTTTTTGAACTTAATCCGTTCCGAAGTCCATTCTTAAACTGAAACCATTCTTAAACTGAAGTGCGCTTTCCCTAATGAGGCCTCCCACCACCGTTATCCTTCCACCATTCGGATTCCTTTCTTAGACAGGGGTAAAGTTCTCAAACCAAGACACTATTTCTGGTTTTGCAGAGTTTGTAAACCGAATCGTTCTTAAACTGGACTGTTCTTAAACTGTGATAGGTTTGAGTCTCTTCCATCTCAAGTTAGGGGTTAGAAAGGCTTCTAACTCAGGCCCCTGCCAGTCAGTGAAGATCTGGTGTAGCCAGTGCAGCAGTTTCCATATGTTATGAACTCCAATGAATATGTTTTTTAACTGCTTGCTCATTATTAAACATGATCTTGATGCTATGGGGGCAGTCACCCACAATTCTGCTTTTTGCCTGCAAAGGTTTTGGGGTGGCTAGTGGTTACAGTGTCAGAATAGGACCTGGAAGACCAGGGTTCAAATCCCCATGCATCCATGAAGCTCACTGGGTGATCCAGTCACTGCCTCTCAGCCTGACCTAGTGGAGATTACCATGAACACAACATTGAGGAGGGGGCGAACCATGTACACAACCTTAAGCTCCTTGAAGAAGAAGGTGGGATGCAATAAATAAATGAAAAATAAGGGGGTGAAACTGTGCTTCATTTCATATGTGTATATCCTGTAACTTCCTAAATGAACTCCTGTAACGTTTTATACAACAAGTGTTTTGTACTAGAAGTGTTCTGGTTTATTTTTATCTTGCATTTGTTGTGCTATTTCTTTTCCAGATAGCAATAATGTAGTAGCTAATCACTAACCAAACTAAAGCAGAGAAAGCCACTATTCATCTGATTATTGCTGGCATCCGTCTGTTTCGGGAATCAATGTAGAAGTGCACCTTTGGGGGTGAAGTCAAACGGTTGGAAGGTTACAGCATTGACCGATGAGGAAGAAACATATTTGCTGCAGCTGGACAGCAAATGCACCATCAGCTTTGGTTGGTGGCTTAGACATGGGCCCCTATCATGACAGGGATAGCCTAATGTCTGTCTTCAATGCTCTAGTAACTTCTAGGCTAGATTATCGTGATATGTGGGGCTGACTCTGAAGATGGTTCAGAATCTTCAGCTGGTGCAGAATTCAGTAGCCAGATTCTACACTGGAGGAAGACGTTTCAGCATATAGCACCAATCCTGCAAATAGTTTCTGAGCTCAATTCAAAGTGCTGATTTTGACCAATAAAGCCTTAAGTGGCTCAGGAATGCAAAACCACTTTTCCCCATATAAACCAACCCAAACCCTGTTTGTGGGATGCTCCCACTAGCGAGCCAGCCTTGTTGGCTTCATCATTAAATATCTTTAGGCTCCAGATGAAAACATTCCTCTTCTCCCAGGCCTTTGCCTAATTAAACAATCTATGGCCTTTTAAACTGGGGTGTAGGTATTGTGTTTGTTACTATGTTGTGTATTTTTGTGTTTTTATATTGTAAACCACCCTCTGATCCTTGGATGAAGGGCAGTATAGATAAATAAAAATAAATAAAACAGACCACTTGGGGATCTACTTTGGATGAAGGGTGTTTTAAAAGTTGAATGAATGAATGAATGAATACTGTCCCACACGTTACCCACATGCCTGTCAATACCCCGAAGAACTCTCAAAATTTAGTGAGATAATATTGACTTTTATGATGATGATTATTAAGGCAATTACTATACCAACCTTCTAAATGAAAAGATATCTCTAAGCAGTTTGTAAAATAACAGCAATGACATAAGTTTCAAAAAGAACCCATAGAACCATTCATGTGAATTACTAATCAATACAGCAATAAATTTGGAAACCCATTCCCACAAACCACCTCTCAGTCTCCTGACTCTCTCCCAGGTCTTCACTCATCCACCCTGGCTCTCACACGAGCAAACTCACAGATCACCACCCTCAAAATTAAAAAAAAAAAAAAATCTCACAAAGAAGAGGGTTCTTGCAATCTGCTGGCATCTCCCCAGTCTCTCGCTCTAGGGATGATGGGTAGGCGCCCAGGACTGATAAAACTTTTTCAGGCAGGCAGCTTACAACAGTGTCCTCTTCTGCTGCACCACACACACACAATTTCAGGCTACAGCAGGTTGGGTGTGATGAGTTTTCTCAAAGGTACCAAGGATGGCAAATATGGCACCCCCTCCACCCATAGTTCATTTGCTGGGCTCTGCACAACTCTTCCAGAAGCTCTTCTACCTTTGCACAGTTGTGGGGAGCCTCCAGCAAATGGGCTAGTCTTGATTGGCCAGAGTGTCCCAGTTGTCCTTTGCAGCCATTTTCCCCAACCCATGCCCACCAGACTCAAGAACTACCCACCTGCTTTTCCAAGTCAGTTTGTTTCCCCCATCCAGCCCACCAGGTTACACACCGGGATGCTGGAATAAAGAAGTGAAGGTTCCTGCCCATTGCTTGAAATGAGAGCCCAGCTGTCACCCATATTCATCATATGACTTCAGCGGAATGCACAGAACACACTAGTAGAGACAGGCACTTGTTATATCGGCATATCCTGAGATTACTTTTTGATGGTGTATAAAATAAGAGAGGAGCATGACTAAGATGATCAAGGGTCTGGAAACCAAGCCTTATAAGGAGCAGTTGAAGGAGTTGAGTATCTTTAGCCTGGAAAAGAGGAGACTGAGAGGAGATATGATGTTGTTGTTGTTGTTTAGTCGTTTAGTCGTGTCCGACTCTTCATGACCCCATGGACCAGAGAACGCCAGGCACCTCTGTCCTCTACTGCCTCCCGCAGTTTGGTCAAACTCATGCTGGTAACCTCGAAAACACTATCCAACCATCTCGTCCTCTGCCGTCCCCTTCTCCTTGTGCCCTCCATCTTTCCCAACATCAGGGTCTTCTCCAGGGAGTCTTCTCTTCTCATGAGGTGGCCAAAGTACTGGAGCCTCAGCTTCACAATCTGTCCTTCCAGTGAGCACTCAGGGTTGATTTCCTTCAGTATGGAGAGGTTTGATCTTCTTGCAGTCCATGGGACTCTCAAGAGTCTCCTCCAGCACCATAATTCAAAAGCATCAATTCTTCGGCGATCAGCCTTCTTTATGGTCCAGCTCTCACTTCCATACATCACTACTGGGAAAACCATAGCTTTAACTATACGAACCTTTGTTGGCAAGGTGATGTCTCTACTTCTCAAGATGCTGTCTAGGCCTGTCATTGCCCTTCTCCCAAGAAGCAGGCGTCTTTTAATTTCGTGACTGCTGTCACCATCTGCAGTGATCATTGAGCCCAAGAAAGTAAAATCTCTCACTACCTCCATTTCTTCCCCTTCTATTTGCCAGGAGGTGATGGGACCAGTGGCCATGATCTTCGTTTTTTTGATGTTGAGCTTCAGACCATATTTTGCGCTCTCCTCTTTCACCCTCATTAAAAGGTTCTTTAATTCCTCCTCACTTTCTGCCATCAAGGTTGTGTCATCTGCATATCTGAGGTTGTTGATATTTCTTCTGGCAATCTTAATTCCGGCTAGGGATTCATCCAGCCCAGCCTTTCGCATGATGAATTCTGCATATAAGTTAAATAAGTAGGGAGACAAAATACAGCCTTGTCGTACTCCTTTCCCAATTTTGAACCAATCAGTTGTTCCATATCCAGTTCTAACTGTAGCTTCTTGTCCCACATAGAGATTTCTCAGGAGACAGATGAGGTGATCTGGCACTCCCATTTCTTTAAGAACTTGCCATAGTTTGCCGTGGTCGACACAGTCAAAGGCTTTTGCATAGTCAATGAAGCAGAAGTAGATGTCTTTCTGGATCTCTCTAGCTTTCTCCATAATCCAGCGCATGTTTGCAATTTGGTCTCTGGTTCCTCTGCCTCTTCTAAATCCAGCTTGCACTTCTGGGAGTTCTCGGTCCACATACTGCTTGAGCCTTCCTTGTAGAATTTTAAGCATAACCTTGCTAGCGTGTGAAATGAGTGCAATTGTGCGGTAGTTGGAGCATTCTTTGGCACTGCCCTTCTTTGGGATTGGGATGTAGACTGATCTTCTCCAATCTTCTGGCCACTGCTGAGTTTTCCAAACTTGAGGAGATATGATAGCCATCTTCAAATACCATAAGGGCTGTCACATGGAAGAGGGAGCAAGCTTGTTTTCTCCGGCTCTAGAGGGTAGGACCCAAACCAATGGCTTCAAGTTACAAGAAAGGAGATTCCGACTAAACATACAGAAAATATTTCTGACAGTAAGACCTCTTTGACAGTGGAACAGTCTCCCCCGGGAGGTTGTGGACTCGCCTTCATTGGATGTTTTTAAGCAGAAGTTGGGCAGCCACTTAGATTCCTGCATTGCAGGGTGTTTTGGGCTAGATGACCCTCGATATCCCTTCCAGCTCTACAAGCAGGAAACACCATCAGAGCACTCCTGACATATGGTTGTCAAGCCTCTGCTTAAAGACCTCCAAAGAAGGAGACTCCACCACACTCCTTGGCAGCAAATTTCACTGTCGAACAGCTCTTACTGTCAGGAAGTTCTTCCTAATGTTTAGGTGGAATCTTCTTTCTTGTAGTTTGGATCCATTGCTCCGTGTCTGCAACCTTTCTCCCTCCTCTGTGTGACATCCTTTTATATATTTGAACATGGCTATCATATCACCCCTTAACCTCCTCTTCTCCAGGCTAAACATGCCCAGCTCCCTTAGCCGTTCCTCATAAGGCATCATTTCCAGGCCTTTGACCATTTTGGTTGCCCTCCTCTGGACACGTTCCAGTTTGTCAGTGTCCTTCTTGAACTGTGGTGCCCAGAACTGGACACAGTACTCCAGGTGAGGTCTGACCAGAGCAGAATACAGTGGCACTATTACTTCCCTTGATCTAGATGCTATACTCCTATTGATGCAGCCCAGAATTGCATTGGCTTTTTTAGCTGCCGTGTCACACTGTTGGCTCATGTCAAGTTTGTGGTCAACCAAGACTCCTAGATCCTTTTCACATGTACTGCTCTCAAGCCAGGTGTCACCCATCTTGTATTTGTGCCTCTCATTTTTTTTGCCCAAGTGCAATACTTTACATTTCTCCCTGTTAAAATTCATCTTGTTTGTTTTGGCCCAGTTCTCTAATCTGTCAAGGTCGTTTTGAAGTGTGATCCTGTCCTCTGGGGTGTTAGCCACCCCTCCCAGTTTGGTGTCATCTGCAAATTTGATCAGGATGCCCTTGAGTCCATCATCCAAGTCTTTGATAAAGATGTTGAATAAGACCGGGCCCAAGACAGAACCCTGTGGCACCCCACTAGTCACTCTTCTCCAGGATGAAGAGGAACCATTGATGAGCACCCTTTGGGTTCGGTCAGTCAGCCAGTTACAAATCCACTGAGTGGTAGCATAGTCAAGACCGCATTTTACCAGCTTCTTTACAAGAATATCATGGGGCACTTTGTCAAATGCCTTGCTGAAATCAAGGTAGGCTACATCCACTGCGTTCCCTTCATCTACCAGGCTTCTAATTCTGTCAAAAAGCGAGATCAGGTTAGTCTGACATGACTTATTTTTCAGAAATCTATGCTGACTATTGGTGATCACAGCATTCCTTTCTAGGTGCTCACAGACTGTTTGCTTAATGATCTGCTCCAGAATCTTCCCTGGTATTGATGTCAGACTGACTGGGCGGTAATTATTTGGGTCCTCTCTTTTCCCCTTTTTGAAAATAGGGACAACATTTGCCCTCCTCCAGTCTGCCGGGACTTCGCCTGTTCTCCAGGAATTCTCAAAGATGACTGCCAGTGGTTCTGAGATCACATCTGCCAGTTCTTTTAATACTCTTTGATGCAGTTCATCTGGCACCGGAGACTTGAATACATCTAAACTAGCCAAGTATTCTTGTACTATTTCCTTAGTTATTCTGGGCTGTGTTTCCTCTGCTGAATCATTTGCTCCAAATTCTTCAGGTCGGACATTGTTTTCTTTATCGGAGAAGACTGAGGCAAAGAAGGCATTGAGGAGTTCAGCCCTTTCTGTGTCCCCTCTTTGCATTTCACCATCTTCTCCTCTGAGTGACCCCACTGTTTCTTTGTTCTTCCTTTTGCTACGAAAATACCCATAAAATCCTTTTTTGTTGCTTTTAACCTCTCTAGCAAGCCTGAGTTCATTCTGTGCTTTAGCTTTTCTGACTTTGTGTCTACACGTGCTGGCTATTTGTTTGAATTCCTCTTTGGTGGTTTCCCCCCTTTTCCATTTTTTTGTACACATCCTTTTTTAATCTTAACTCAGTTTAAAGTTCTTTAGATAGCCACCCTGGCTTCTTTAGGCACATTCCATGTTTCCGTCTCATTGGTATTGCCTGAAGTTGTGCTTTTACTATCTCCCTCTTAACAAACTCCCAGCCATCATGAACTCCCTTTCCTTTTAGTATTACTGTCCATGGGATCTCACCCAGCACTTCCCTAAGTTTTATGAAGTCGGCTTTCTTAAAATCAAGAAATTGAGTCCTAGTATGCTTGGCTGCTCCTTTCCGCTGTATAGTAAACTTCAGAAGAGCATGATCACTCGCGCCTAATGATCCTTCCACTTCTACCCCACTAACCAGGTCATCAACATTGGTTAGGACCAGATCTAAAATGGCTGTTCCTCTTGTTGCTTCTCCCACTTTCTGGACAATGAAGTTGTCTGCAAGGCCAGTGAGGAATCTGTTTGACCTTATGCTCTTGGCTGAGTTTGACATCCAAGAAATATCCGGGTAATTGAAGTCCCCCATTACTACTATCTCCCTTCCTTTTGCATGCTTGGCCATCTGTTCCAGAAAGGCATAATCTATGTCCTCCGTTTGGCTTGGGGATCTATAGTAAACTCCCACAATGAGGTCACTGTTATTATTCTCTCCCTTAATTTTGACCCAAATGCTCTCACTTTGGCTTTGAGGTTCTAAATCTTGGATCTCTTCACAGGTATACACATCCCTGACATATAACACCACTCCTCCTCCTTTCTTGTCTGGTCTGTTTCTCTGAAATAGATTGTATCCCTCCATTATTACATTCCAATCGTGGGACTTATCCCACCATGTTTTAGTGATGCCTATTATGTCATATTTAGTTTGCTGTACCAAGAGCTCAAGCTCATCTTGTTTATTTCCCATGCTTTGCGCATTAGTGTACAGACATTAAAGTCCATTAATCATTCCCCTGTGTCTCTCATTTAAGGATTTTTTCCTTCCACCACTAGGTCTGCGTGCTGTTTGCTCCATTTGGTCTATGACATTTGGATGATCATCTTCATCAATTGATAGACTCCTACCTTCAGGAGCACTGTCTCCCTCCCCCACATTAGTCAGTTTAAAGCCCTCCTGATGAGGTTTCTGAGATTTTTGGCAAAAACATTCCTCCCAACCGTTGTGAGGTGCAGCCCATCGCTTGACAGAAGTCCATCTTCAAGAAACGGCAGTCCGTGATCTAAGAATCCAAACCGTTCCTGTTTACACCATTTGCGAAGCCAGCTGTTCACTTCCACTATTTTTCCCTCTCTCCCTGGGCCACGTCGTTCAACTGGGAGGACAGATGAGATGACAATTTGTGCATTTAATTGCTTCAATTTCCTGCCCAGAGCCTCGTAGTCTCTTTTGATCTTCTGGAGGCTGTTGCTTGCAGTGTCATTGGTTCCCACATGAACCAAGAGGAAGGGATATTTGTCAGTGGGTTTTATGATTCCTTGCAGTCGTTCAGTTACATCTTGGATCTTAGCCCCGGGGAGACAGCACATTTCCCGAGACATCTTGTCAGGCCCACAGATCACTGCTTCTGTTCCCCTCAGTAGGGAATCCCCTATCACCACTACACGCCTCCTCTTAGGTTTGGTTGGGGTTCTTCTGTGAGCTGTCCATTCCAAGGTCGCTTGCACATTCCCTGAGGACTGCCTTTGCTGCTCGTCTTCATATACCTGATTGACTGTAATGATGGAGAGATCCTCAAATGGAGTCTGCTAGGGGAGAGGACCTCAAAGCGATTGTGTATTTCTAAACAATCAGAGCGAACCCTGGGCCTCCTACTTCTTTGAGTCACGTTTCTCCATATATCTGTCTCCTGTCTTGGTGAACTAGCCTCCTTCTCAGGGGAGTCCCCTGTTTCCTCCTTGGTGGAGATGGTGTGCTCTGTTGCTTCCAAGAAGAGCTCCAGCTCTCTAATTCTTTGGAGCGTAGCTACACGTTCCTCCAGTTGCTGGACTTTGTCTTCTAAGAGGGCAATCAACATGCAATTGCTGCAGGTAAAGCTGCCTGCAACCTTGGGCAAGATGGCAAACATTGCGCAGGAACTGCAGGCGACTGCAGCTGTTCCCTCACCCTCCATCTACAGCAGTCCTCCATCATAAAAATCGTGAAGACAGGACAAATAACTCCCCCCCCCGAAAAAAACCTAGGTCTCCCCCAACAAACGTTTGAGACTAGCTCCCCTAAATCTAAAAGATGGATCAAACTGTGCGCGCCACTGCCCTGCAAGCTCTGATAAGCTCCTCCCACAGCTAATCACCTGCCTCAACAGAAATCCTGCCCCCTCTGACCTTTGCACAGGGAGAGCAGCTAATCAGCCACAAAGAAATACACACACAAGAAAACCCTTTTTGCTCCTTCTTCAACTGCTGCCCTGCAAGCTCAGGGACATGGCGTCCCAATATTGTGTGTGTGATGTCAGGATGTTAGAGAAGCTGGGTGCGGAGCTGAAAGCAGTGGCAGTGCAGCTTCAATGTCCACGGCTCCTCCTCCTGACACCACCGAAGGAGCTGGCCACTGAAGCGGCGCAGTGCTTGGTCTCTTCCTCCACTTTTGAACATGGGGGCAACCCCCCAAAAATATATATTGGGGTGAACCAAAAGGGCTCAGCCTCTAGGAGATTCCCCCCCTTGCTTTGCTTGATGGAGAGCCCTGGACTTGGAATCTTGCTATTTTTATGACATTTCAGCTATACAGCTGCAAATAAACATTTTGTGTTTTAAGTGCAATATACAATGTGACACTAGATGGCGAGCCTTACAGAAAATTCAATGTATTTTTAAAAGACACTTAAAAAAAAAAGATTTTTGGAATGGTTTTTATTATATGTGTGTAGATGCTACCATTATGTCTGGTTTCCAGCTAGGTTTTTTGGAGGGTTGTTTCTTCTTCTTTTTCTGGATTAGCACAGCCTTTTCTATATTTCTACATAAATCCACAAGCTCTGTCTGAGCAGAAAGGACAATCTATGCAGAAGGTAAAGATGATGGTGGTGAAGATGACAGTTCTCCTTAAATCCCCAAGCGCTGACTACCAGCAGAGATGGATGGTGATGATTTTTCATATAAGCCAGCAAGGAAAAAAAGAGTAATAACATTTTCTTTGCTTTGTTATTAAAAAAAGTAATGCCATATGACTTTTTGTTTTTGCTTTGTTATATATAAAATTAATATAAAAAAATGTAATGCAGCACTTTCCATTTATAAGAAAACACTGAAGCGGTTTCAATCACATGACAGCAAAAATTGCAAAACATGTTTTAGTAGGGGCAATTAGAATAAGATCTATCATTTGATTACAAACCACCAGAATGTATTTTGTATAGTTAAAGTTTTTACATTTATGTTCAGAAGTAGTTGTTTTTTATGGCTATGGCTAGTGGCTGGATATGGAAACGCTACAAAACCCATGTCTAAAAATAAAATGAAATAAAAAGTGTGTATGAATGGGAAATATTTTTTTGGGGGGGGGGAGGAGGTATGCGTTTTCTCTTCACAAACCCACATTGGGGGGGGGATTTGGTTGATCGGTTTGCCAACTTGAATGAAAATTTTCCCCCTTCTTTTTCTTTGGTGATCACTCGTAGCAGAGTAAGATTGTCTTCCATAAACACAGTTTTAACAATGAGTCCGTAAGTGACTGTGGAGGCCAATTCTAGATCCATACGTCCTTCCACAGTGGAGACATTGGTTTCTGGGTGGGAGTTGATCACGGTGTGGATTTGCCAAGCATGCCTTCCTCCTAACATGTTCTTGCGTCCTGAGTTTGAGTGTCTTCAAAGCCCATGACACTTTTGGTAAAGGCTGTTCTCCAACTGGAGTGCTTGCAGGCTAGTGTTTGTCACCCAGTTGTCAGTGTTTATACTACATTTTTTTAGATTTGCCTTGAGACAGTCTTTAAACCTCTTTTGTTGACCACCAGCATTATGCTTTCCATTTTTTAAGTTTGGAATAGAGTAGTTGCTTTGGAGGGCGATCACAGGGCATCTGCACATGACCAGTCCAACAAAGCTGATGTTGAAGAGTCATTGCTTCCACACTGGTGATCTTTGCTTCATCCAGTACACTGATATTAGTTCGCCTGTCTTCCCAAGTGATGTGTAAAATTTTTCGGAGACACCATTGATGAATCTTTCAAGGGGTTAGAGATGGCGTTTATAAGTGCTCCATGTTTCACAAGCATATAGTAAGGTTGTTAGTTAGCTATGTAAACAAGCATTTTAGTTTCCCTGCAAATGTCCCGGTTCTCAAACACTCTGCACTTCAATTGGAAGAAAGCCACACTCACAGAGCTCAGCTGGATTTCAGCATCAGTGTTGGCCCTTGTGGAAATATAACTACCTAGGTAGGAGAAGTGATCCACATTTTCCAACGTTACCATTGAGTTGGATTTGTAGCGCTGCAGAGGGGTTATTTTGCACTTGTTGGTGCATCACTTTGGATGTTGAGTGATAGGCCAAGCTTTTTGTAAGCTTCTGCAGATATTTTGGATGGTTTGGAGGCCATCCTCTGAGCGTGCACACACTACGTTGTCATCAGCATACTGAAACTCTATGACAGAAGTTATGGTAACCTTACTCTTTGCTTTCAGCCTGCTCAGATTGAAGAGCTTTCCATCTGTTCAATATATGATTTCTACTCCGGTGGGGAGTTTCCCTTCGACAAAGTGTAGGATCATGGCAATGAAAATACAGTGGTGCCCCGCAAGATGAACGCCTCGCAAGATGGAAAACCCGCTAGACGAAAGGGTTTTCCGTTTTGGAGGCGCTTCGCAAAACGAATTTCCCTATGGGCTTGCTTCCCAAGATGAAAATGTCTTGCGAGTTCCTGCGGGGTTTTTTCCCTCCCCCCTTTTCCTAAGCCGCTTATCAGCTGATCCGCTGATAAGCCGCTTAACAGCTGATCGCTAAAAGCCGCTAAACCGCTAATAGCGCTAATCCGCTAAGCTGTCAATGGGCTTGCTTCACAAGACGAAAAAACCGCTATATGAAGAGCCTCACAGAATGGATTAATTTCATCTTGCAAGGCACCACTGTAATGAATAGAGTTGGGGCAACACAACCCTGTTTTAACACCTGATCCCACTGTGAATGGTTCACTTTGAGAGCGATTGTTATCTGCAATTGTTGCTGTCATATTATCATGGAGGAGCTAAATGATGTTTACAAATTTATCTGGGCAGCCAATTTTCAGAAGGACAGTCCACAGGACATTACCATTTACAGCGTTGAAAGCCTTAGTCAGGTCAATAAACGCCATATACAGTGGTTGGTTTTGCTCTCTCCGTTTTTCTTGAAGCTGTCGAGCGGTGAAAATCATGTCCGCTGTCCCCCTAGAAGACTGAAAACCATTTTGGGATTCAGGAAGGGTCACCTCGGATACTGTTATGAGAAGGTTTGCTAAGATCCTTGCAAGAATTTTGCCGGCCGCAGCTAACAGAGAGATGCCTCAACAGGTTCCACAATCCGTTCTATCACCTTTTTAAAAAAGAGGTTGGTAATTGTGGCATCTCTAAAGTCTGCTGGGATTTCTTCTCTTTCCCAGATTATTTCGATGAGCTTGTGAAGTTGTTGTGTAAATTCAATTCCGCCCACTTTGAAGACTTTGGCAGGTATCCCATCAGGTCTGCTGCCTTTGTTGTTTTTCATTTGGTTAATAGCTGTACACAGCTCTCCCAGATTTGGAGATACCCCAAGTTCATCTCTAACTTGTTTTGGGGGAAATTGGGAGAGGACCCCAGCAGCTACTGGGGAGTGGGGGCGGGTCAGGTAAGCCCCTCCCTGATGACATGAGGTGGCGTGTACACCCACCCTCTGAATGGCAATGACCGTCAACTTGCGCCCCCCCATATATTTTAACGGGGCCCCCCTAAAACCCCTCGGCCCGGCTCCTCAGATGTTCTGACGGCAGAATCGGGAGGCCGCCCCTGAATCCCCGAGGCGCCTCCTGAGGAGAAAACGGCCTCGCCTCGCGCCCGCCCGTTCCCGCCTCAGACAGGCGGAGACGCTCCCGCCCCCTTCCCCCCCTTGCCTGCTCTCTCTCTCTCTCGCGGCCCGGCCCCTCCCCGGCGCCTGCGCAGTACCCGCGCCGACGCTGCTCCCTCCCGCCGCCGTTTGTTATTATTGTGGGTCGCGCGGCGTCGGTTCTCCTCAGCGGCATCGATGGCGGCCGGGCAAGGCGGAGGCACCACGGGCGGAGGCGGCGGCGGCGGCGGAGCAGGGGGCTCCGGGCCCAGCTCGGGCCCCGCCGGCCCTCCGCCCTCGTCCCCGCTGTCCCTGCCGCCCCTTCCCCCGCCGCCCCCGCCGCTGCCTCTCCCTCCGCCGCCGCCCTGCTCGGAGTTGGGCCTGCCGGGCTCGGGGTTCTTCGGGCTGCCGGCGCACCTCACGCTCTCGTACCCGGGCACGGGGCCGGCCTGGGCGGCGGGCGGCGGAGGCCCTTCGGGCGGCGGCGGCGCCTCGTCGTCCGCGTCGTCTTCGTCGTCGTCCTCCCCGGCGCCTCCCTCGGGCCGCAGTCTGGAAAAGGCCCTGGAGGAAGCCGGCAGCTCCGGCATCCTCTGCCTCAGCGGCAGGAAGCTCCGGGAGTTCCCGCAAGCCTCCGGAGCAGCGCCCGGGGCCGCCGCCTACGACCTCAGCGACACCACCCAGGCCGGTGAGGAAAGACAGGTGGGGCGGGGTGGGGGCGAGAGGGGATCAGGGCTCTCTCTTGGGCAGGGGGTGTCTCTTGGCAGAAGGGGCGCGCAGGAGAAGGGCGCGGGAAGGGCGGGCGGCGGAGTGAGGGGTGCGAGGGGAGGGGGAGTTTTCGGATGAATGAATGGGTGGAATGGAGGGGGGACAAGAAGAAGAGGAGCCAGCGTGGAGGAAGGGGGGGAGAAGAAGGTGACGGATGTGGGAGTGGGGGGGGGTGTCGGTCGTTGCATGGAGTGGGGGTCGCCGTGGGGTGGGCTGATTTTGGGCCAGTCACTCCGCCTCACCTGCCTCGCAGGGTTGCGAGGTTGTAAAATGGGGAGGAGGAGAGCACTGCACTCAGCTGTCATCTGAGGGCAGTCATTCCCCCAGGCTTCCTCAGTGCCACATTGGAGTTTTCTTTCATTTCCCTCTTCCTTCCTTTCCCCCCCTTGTATGCTGTATTTTTGTTCATTTGTTTGTTAGAATGTAAGCCTGCAGGTAGAGAGCGTCTTGTTTTGACTTCATGTATGTAAGCTGCTCTGGTAGCCTTTTTTGGCAGAGGAATTGGGGGTGCAAGTGCTCCAAATAATGAATGAATGAATGTGTGCCACTTTGAGCTTGCTGGGGGAAAGGTGGGCTTTATAGTGGTACCTCGCGTTACAGACGCTTCAGATTACAGCCACTTCAGGTTACAGACTCCGCTAACCCAGAAATAGTACCTCGGGTTAAGAACTTTGCTTCAGGATGAGAACAGAAATTGTGGCGGCGCAGCGACAGCGGGAGGCCCCATTAGCTAAAGTGGTGCTTCAGGTTAAGAACAGACCCCCAGAACGAATTAAGTACATAACCTGAGGTACCACTGTAAATGCAATCAGTCAATGAAGAGGATGCATCAGACATGAGGGTAAGATAAAAAAGAAGAGTTGAGGGGAGAAGAGTTGGGGGCTTACGGTTGGAGAGGTGCCTGCATGCAAGGAGAGGGGATTGCAAAAAAGGAAGGATGGAAAGGAATGGAAATGGTGTGTGTGTGTGAATGAGTGAAGATGGAAGCAGGGTTTGTATAAAAGGGTACAGGTTTCAGAAATGGTATTTGTGATTTAGGGGTTTGCTACAGGGGCAGCTAGAGCTGGTTGCAGAAAATGTTGCTGGAGGTGGAAAAGGAGAAGTGGGAGGAGGCTTGTGTACATTAAGGGAGAGGAAGGTGAATGTGACAAGGGGGGAGTAGATGCAAGTAGGGGGGCTGGGGAAGATCCAGGCCTCATGAGGAGGAGGGTGCTATGTGCAAGGAAGGTGTTGGGCATGCTTGGGGAAGGAGCAGCGTACGAAGGGGAGGGGGGCTGAATTGGCTTTATTGTTTGCTTCTGCAGGAGAAGAAACTAGGGTGGCAGAGGGCTGTGCTGCCAAGGGTGGGGAAGAAGCTTGTGAAGGGGAATCCGTTTTTCTCTTTAGGAGAAGAAGTTAAAGAGAGAGGGGTTGAGTAATGGATGCTGACTTGAGAAAAGTGGTGTTTTGGGGAGCAAGGTCAAAGCTGCCTTTCTGTGACTGAGTATGAGGGAAGGGTGACAGGATTAGCATGTGGCTGGATTACAGGGCTAGGGGCCTAGTTTATTTGTTTACTTTTCAGGAGAGGTTTATTTGTTTACTTTTCAGGAGATGGTTTGGAGCAATTTAAAATCTATCACAAAGGTACCATGTAGGATGCATGGGATGTTGGGCTGTTAGGTTAGGCCTGCCCTGCTGATAGAGCTGCAGTGGGAGGCAGGAGCATACCTGCGGGGCTGGCATTGTTGCAGGGAGACAGGGTGTGCGGGGTGACATTGTGGGGATGTGAGGACAAGGTTGGATTGAGAGTGGAGCAAGATATTGTACAGCTCGTGGTATGTTGTTGGGATTAGAGCTGCACTTTTGAAGCACAGGGCAGGGGGATGGGGCTGCATTGAGAAGTATGTGTGGGATATGCGATAATGGATTTGGGGGTAGAGAGGAAAAAAGAGGAGCGCAGCTTGCTGCCAGAAGGAGGGCTGGCCTGAAATGTCGCAGAGCATTTGAGAAGTTCATTGTAGCAGCACAAGATGGAGAGGCTGTGGGGTGGGTTGATATTCTTTTGTAGTGGATGCACAAGGTGTGTGGGAGTGGGTGGGGGATGGGTTTTCATGGGAGAAAAAACCCTGGTACTTTGTGGATTAAGGCTAGGGTTAATCCAAAATGCTACAGAGTTGCTACAGGGATGCTACAGTGAGATAGATTGCAATTGCAAGTCAGACTTTGCCAGAGAGAGATTCATTCTCTCTCTCTCTCTCTCTCTCTCTCTCTCTCTCTCTCTCTCTCTCTGTGTGTGTGTGTGTGTGTGTGCGCACACGCGCTCACGTGTGTGTAAATGGGATAGGAACTGGGTGCACTGCAGTTGCAAGGTGAAGCTTTGAGGCACAAGGATAGGTTGAGAGAAGGGTTGGGGAATTAGCATAATAGGGATTAGGTTAGTTGGTTAGATTTGCAAGAGAAACAGAAGCTGGCCGATAGGTGTGATCATAGGAGAATCATGACAGATTAGTGTCTTGAGTGTGGAATGTCAGATACAAGTGACTGCTTTTAATGGGTTGCTTCTTTTATAAATGATTTGTTTGACTGGGGCACTCGCTTGATGTTTAAATATGCTAATCCAGAGAGGTACAATGCCACAATGCTTCTAGAACATTAAGAAATACACATGCTGTTGTTTTGTTTATAAATACAAGCAAAGCAGCATATTGGCTATATGTAGATACTTATTAAATTATAATGCAGAGTTCTTATTTGAGGCACTCTTGGGACCAATGTAAATTTAATGGGATTCATAAGCTTCAGGAGTAGTCTTGTAGGACTATCCATCAGAGCTGTAAACATTTATGAAATCTTGCTTGGTATTCTTCCATTTCTCAAAACTGAACATTAATGATAGCTTGGAGATTGAGATGGTGGCTTAGAGTGCAGAGTTAGATAATTGATTTATCATTCTGGATGCAAGACTACAGCACCTGTGACTATTCTGTGATCCCATGGTCACTGTTGAGTCCTCATTCTCCATTAATCTCTGTTGAGGGCTGCATTTTGGATCTCTGTTAAGTTCTCTATTAATTGGAAGGAGAAAATCTGGAAGGGCAGATGTGAAATTGGACAGTATTTTGGAGTAATAACTGTTGAGTTTGTTTACCCATTGCATATAAATTTTAGTTGCCTTAGAAACAGTACAATTAAAGCAAGAGATAAAATTAATGAATGTCTCCTGCCTATAAACAGATTCTACTTAAGTATTTTCAACACACTAAGATCATTACTATATATATAGTGCTATCAGTATTCTTCAATATAAAGATCTTCTGTATAAAATGTCTGTCATATAGCAAAGCTTAGGTCCCCTAAAGAAGTTCATTAACTTGGCATATACATAGTTAATATGCCAAGATGTTTAGTATTAATAATAGGTGGTTTGTGAATAACTGCTGTTAATAACATTATCACTGTTAGTACTTTCTGCATTTCATTTCCTTGCTTTGTGTGGACTCTAGGCCAGGCATGGGGAATCTCCGTGTGTGTGTGACAAGGCTGTAGGTATAGCTGTGGTTCCGATGTTCATTTAAGCCTCCTTCCACCCTCAGCAACCTAGGTTAGGATCACACCCTTTGATTTGTACTAGTTCAACTTTGTTGTGGAGTGGCAGGGTTGGGCATTTTGTTGACCAAAAAGATTTGATTGGTCAAATTGATATTTTTTAAAAAACCCAACAACCCCAGAAACTTTATTGCAGTAGTAGAAAATGTACTTTAATAATCACATTAGATAATTACAAATTTTGTTTTACATAAGTTAACTGTAAGATACACTAAAAATATAGAAAGGGTTGAGAGCATATATGAAACTGGTATTAAATAAATTAGCAGATACTTAGCTTGCAAAAACTTGGCAAAAGGCAGCCAAGGAAAGGGTTGGCCTTGTTTTACAAGGCCAAGTAGGAGGGACACAGAGAAGGGCATCTCTTTCTGATCTTAGGAAGAGCGTAGAATGATAAGGGAATAGGTATATTATCAATTTTCCTGGACCCAGGCCATATAGGCTTTCTAAAGTAGTCACAACCACTTTTAAGGGTGCCCAGAAGAAAATGGGCAACCAGTGCAGGTGTTGCAACATAGGTATAACATGCTCCCATTGGTGCATGTCAGTAACATGGTTGGTTTTGTTTTCTGGACCAATAGCACATCCCAAATACTTTTTAAAGTATGAAATAATTGCAGAATATTATTATCTTTGACTTTTATCCTGACACATCAGGCTCAGCAAAGTAACAGCAACAAATAAGTGTTTATAATCTTTTAAAAGGCAGAAGTGTCAGGATTGAAGCTCGTTAAAGATCTTGGCTTGTTCTATCTTGGCAAGCATAGTTTCCTGACTTGGACATAACGGGATGCTGATTTTTGATTAAAGACTTCCTGGATTAATCACAGTATGCTGAGGAGGGTTGAGGTGGCAAAAGAACAGAATATGTGGACACAAGGCTCATATTAGGTCACTATATGTATTTCATAACGGGGTCACTTCCTGGTTCTGCAGTAACCCAGGACTGCTCTCTTAAGCAGGAGAAGTTGTGGAGAACAAATGACACTGTGTTCTGTTGTGAGAAGGGTGTGCATCTTTCCCCTGAATTTTTCCAGGATATTCCATATTTCATGAATACATTTTTATTAAAATAGGGCATAAATCCTTAAGGTAGAGTCCAGCAGAATGTGAAAGCCTCAGCTTATTATACAGGCAGATACACTTCGTTCATGTTCTCCCTGTTTCTTGTTTAACAGGAATAGAATGTGGCTTCCTGAGTACTGCTTTTTAAAACTAGGCTTATAACATTCATAATTGCAAAGAGAAAAAATGTGATGCGTGGGCGATGTTGGCTTAGGGCGCAAGGAGCAAAATGTAGCTTGGGCTGCCCATGGTTAGAGGGCTCTTGAAATGAAGTGGTGAAATATAATTTAACGATGCATCTTGCATGTTTTGGATGCCAAAACTTGAAAGTTATTTCATTTGCTTTTTGTTTGGAGGATTGCCCTGCTTGTGTGATGTGCCAGGAGAAATAAGTTCAAATAAACCTCTTCAGAGCCTTGTATGGCAGTCATGGGATTTTGAGGCTTGGAATCCTCTTCAGTGCTGCAGACACTTGACTAGTTACCCTCAGTCTTGTCAGCTATCAATAGCAAACTATATAATTGTTAAATAAATAATCTTAAGTATTTTCTTTTCACTCTGGAACATGCAAAAGAATGGGGGTAAGCCGCAACCATATGAGAAGAAAAATCTGGACTTCTGCCATTACGAAAATCACACAAAAAACAGACTAAATTCCATGCTTACATTGTATTCAGCAGCAGCTTCAGAGATAAACTAGATCTTTAGTCTTTAACCTTTTCAAACTCAGGAATCTTCTTCAAACCAACCATGTATTTGGAGACCCTCTGCCATTTATTTGCATGATGGTAGTGCTGTTGTGACTCTCTTTAAATCAGGCCGTGACGCAGTAGTGCAGGGGTCGGCAAGGCTTACCGGGCATGGGCCGGATCATTCCCGCGGAGATCTTCCATGGGCCGGACTGGTGCAGCTTGACGCCGGAAATCGCATCTGCTCATGGCTGTGGCGCCAGAAATCGCTTCTATGCATGCCCAGATGCCAAAAATTGCACCTGCGCAGAAGCAATTTTCGTTATCTGGGCATGTGCAGAAGCGATTTCCAGTGCTACGGACATGCACAGATGCAATTTCCGGCGTCTGGGCATGCGCAGAAGCGATTTCTGGAGCCGCAGAAGAGAGTCCCTGTGCCACGCTGTGCCAGTTTAGCGCTGCGTGTGGGGACTTGCTGAGCAGGCGGCTCGGTTCAGGGGTGGCTCTTGGGCTGGTTAAACAGCCTCCATGGGCCACTTCCGGCATGGGCCTTAGGTTGCCTAACTCTGCAGTCGTGGTTCCAACCCAGCAGTTAAAGGCCACTAATCTATACTGCTCCCCCCTTTTCTTTTTCTCTTTCCCCATAAAATTCTATTAAAGCTTTTTCATAGTACAATAAGATACAAGAAACAAATCTAGATAGAAACGAAAACAGAAATAAAAAGAATCCCTGACTCTCACACAGGGTCTTTCATTAGCCATCTATTACCTTCACATGTATACAGTCCCTTCAGTGACCCGGAGTAGAGGACACACACACATACAGTGGTACCTCGGGTTACAGACACTTCAGGTTACAGACGCTTCAGGTTACAGACTCTGCTAACCCAGAAATAGTACCTCGGGTTAAGAACTTTGCTTCAGGATGAGAACAGAAATGGTGCGGCAGTGGCACGGTGGCAGTGGGAGGCCCCATTAGCTAAAGTGGTGCTTCAGGTTAAGAACAGTTTCAGGTTAAGAACGGACCTCTAGAACGAATTAAGTTCTTAACCCGAGGTACCACTGTATACAGTTTTCCACCAGCACCATGCAGTACTTTCAGTCCACCTCAGATAATCATATCAAAAGCTACAAAGAAGCCCCGGTGAATTAACAACTCCCCTTTTCTTTCTCATGACATTAGTCATCCTTCAGGGCTTTGTGCAAGTACTCTTTGGTTGCTGTCCTGCCATCCTGTTGTTGTTTTGTGCCATCTTTCAAAGGAACACTTTGAGGTTATATAACATGTTTCTCCCTGCATTAATAAAATAATAATAATATCCATTTATGTCTTTGTTCAGTGGACCTTAAACCCTCCTTCCTCTTTGTGAACAATTAAGGCAAAGGCTTTAGTCATGATTTACTTTCATCTGCTGAGAAGTAGTACAATTAGTGCCCCAGAAAGCTGGATCCTCATGTCTGGCCCAAAGCATACTTTTCTGTTTAGATTCTTTCTCCTTATTTGAAATATTAATGGAATTCGGACCGCTGGTGGCCGTTGAATAGCATTTCATTTTCTAGTACCTTTTTCTGTTAAGGAGCCTTCTTGCGGATCATGTTCACATTAATTATGTTCTGCTGGGTCTTTTAGTTGGTTTCTCTAACTCGTATTCTGTGGCAAACTACTGGCAAATAAACTGCTCCATTATCAGCCTCCTTAGATATAATGGCCGTCATTAGGTATAATGTCCAGACAGACCTTTGCCAGAATTGTGCCTATTAGAAGCACTAAGAAGTTTTGCTAAGGTCTTTCCGAGGCATGTTGCCTTTCTATGAAAACATTGGGTGTGGTAATGTTCTTTTTGAGTATAGCCTAGCAAACCAAAAGTATGTAAGATTCCCTTAAGTATTGTTTTTTTCAGAGAGGGGAGAAAGAAAAGCAGTATAATCTTTATACTGTATGGTACAGTTTTATTAAATATACAAATGAAAGAACAAATGAAATAGAAATACCCACAACATATATTGCAATATGGTATATTGCAATACCCTTTAGTTCACTTCTATTATTTGTGTTTTCCAAGTTGATTGACTGAAGAATCCATAGAACTGGTTTACTGTAATCACTTCATTATTATGTATTTTTAAATGATATATTTTGTATTTATGTCCCCCCTATAATTCAGTTTTTGTCAGTTAAGACATGTTTTATTATTTATGTTTGGACAAATTTGTAAATATGTCAATAAAATTTGTCAATAAAATATAATTTATGCTGGTTTTGGCACTGGTGCAAGGGAGATGCCTTCAGTAACAGCAACAATAGAACCTGGCATTATGGGCTTTTTCTTGAGATTAGTTGAATCACTGACATGGTGCTTACATACTAGTATCTCCCCACCCCCACCCCCCTTACATAGAAACATAAGCCCTATCCCTTAGCAACAAGAAAATATAATTTCCCTTCTTTGAAAGTGAATTAATATCTTTCTCTGACATTGCAACTGAGTATTGTGAAAACGACAGATGTCAACAAATGAACTATTACGGCTTCACAGTCTGAGCATAAGCACATAGAATAGATCATTATTCAAGGTCCTTCTGTTCTGGTCCAGGGTAGATAAGCCAGCAAAGAAATAGACAGATTTTTCAAATGTGAGTTCTTCCAATTCTTTAGGAATGAACAGTGCTGGATGACAAGAAGCCTCAGATTTAGTTGTGTACTTCCCGCTACAAGAATGTCTGTGTTTGAAAGTGCCCTCTTGACCCAAACATAGTGTTCACCAAATGCCATGAGAATCTACTGCAGCATAGGCAGGAAAAAACAACCAGCCAGCCAGAGCAGGGATGAGGGTGGGAGGTGGATGAACCACCAAATCCAAAACCTTGTCGGGCTCTTGCCACCAAGGTGGAAGTTGTGGGGAGGGAATTTTTATTCTTCCCCTGTTCCTTTCTTTGTTTTAAATAGATTTTATTCCTGTTGAGGCTAATGAGGAGGAAAATCTGTATGTTGATCTCAGGGCCAACATACTTCCCCAACATTCTAGGACTATTTTGAGAGAATGAGAGGGGTTTGGAACCCCAATCCTAAACGGCCCATTTTTGCCCTTTCCACCATTGGAGCTCTAAATGCCGGGAAGCACCAGCAATGGTTCATTCCATGTTGGCAGGAAATAAGTTTCCAAGGGCATCCCCTTCTCTACCTGAAGAGGGTGAGATCTGTAATATCCCATGGCTCCTATGGTGGAGTGTTAGAAAATCATTCATATATCTATTGCCAAACAGCACCTTAAACCTGGGTTATGGTCGCCAGTGAAATTTCTTACTATAATTAATTTCATTCCATATACTGCTTTATATTTTAAAGAGAAAAAAATCTCAAGGCAGTTTACAACACATAGAAACATCAAATTAAAAAATCCAGAATAAAACAAATCCAGGCTTCAAGGAGAATATTTCAGAGCCTTCTCTAAGTGACATTTTGCTTTCTCCATATTTATTTATTTACCTACTAAATTTATATGGCTGCCCCATAGCAAAAGTACTCTAGGTACCAAGTGTGGTGCAGTTGTTAGAGTGTTGGATTTAGACCTGGGAGATTAGGGTTCAAATCCCCATGCAGTCATAAAGCTCATTGGCTGACCTTAGGCCAGTCACAGCATCTTAGCCTCACAGGGTCATTGTAGGGTTTAACCAAGGAGCGGGGTGAACTTGTACTTCTTGGATGAATAGGTGGGATATAAATGCTATAAATAAGCCCTTCTGCTTACCTGCGTAAGAAAGCTGGAGGGGCCTGCCAGATGGGATGTCAGTTGCCAACCTGGCACCCAGAGATCTCCATGTCACAATTGGTCTTGCACCAGTTGCAAAAACACCTGGCGCTTGAGGAATTTCGAACACTGCTAGGATGCTCTCCTAAAGACTATACAATTGTGCCCCAAACTTCCTCTTTCTTCCAGCAGTATGAGGAAGGCATGAATGCCAGGCATACTATAATGTATAGCTACTTTATTATTATTATTATTATTAGTAGTAGTAGTAGTAGTAATAGTATAACATAACATCCTTCATCTGACGATCCCGGGATGGTTCACAACAGAAAAAACTTCAACCCCTTCATACTATAGAAGCTTTTCAATAGGACTTGTTACCCTTCGTTTGGAACCAAGTTATATTTGTTTACCATTAAAATATCAGATTCAGGGAATGATAGGTACATGCCTCTCATCCCTTATTGTGGATAACCAATCTTCTTCACAGTCTTCAATAGGGTTTATGTGTTGCCAGACCAACTAGTGACTTAAGATTCTTTCTTGAGCGTTCTTTTTAACCCTCATTAAAGAGCAAAGAAATGGACTCAAGGTAAGCAAACTGTGTGGCACTGTTTTTCTGTAGCAGCCTCAAAAGACTTTATCTAAAAAGAATAAAAAAGTACCATATTGATTCTTCTGGAAGGGTAAAACTTCACCTCAACTCACCCCTCTGCCTTTCCCCTGCAATTGAATAGCAAACTTGCTTTACATCATAACAAGTCTTTGCTAGAGCAGTATATAAACTCTGATAAAGATTGCCAGATCATATTTCTAGGCTAAGCTAATAATCACTTGACAAATAGCCAAGCTTTACAAGAAATGGAATTCAGTAGGGCATAACTACCTGCTTAAGAACAGAAACTCCTCTTTGATGACTTCCTTGGAATTTACACTATGTTCAGTATATTGCAAGTTTTTTAATAACTGAAAGATAGGATTAGTATCGAAAAGAATATGGTCTGTAGGTCAATATGCAAAGCAGGATACTCCTTAGTGCACATCTATGATGACCACCTTAAATACAGCAATATCTTTTCTTCCTTCAGTTTGAATGGATTTCTTTAGCGGCCCAATCCTGATCTGTGGCTTCGACAACATGGAAAGATATACAGTGGAACTTTTCAGTTTGAGTGATAAGCAAGCAGCATATTTTGACATAATTCGTGTGTGTGTGTTCATGCTCTGAAACTCCAAACCCCTTAGCAGCCAGAAAGTTAACCTTACTAATGTGTAACACTTTTGCTGCCATTTGAGTGATAGACTTTTTAATTGTAAATCCAGAGATTGTGTTGTGTGGAACATGAACCCTTGCCATTTTTTGTGTTCCATGGATGTGTTTTATTTCCCCCAAATTTTTTTTATTGATTTTCACAAAATTATAAACAAACAAACAAACAAACATAAAACATAATCTTATTAAAACTAATCTTATTAACATTTTTAAGTGACTTCCTCGTATCCCCCTGGTTAAATTTCAATGCATATCATTTTAACGGTTTTCCAAATCAGTATTCTTATAAAATTAACTTAATCACTTAACATCTTTCTTTCTTTCCAGTTCAGCATTAAACATATTAATTAATCATGTTACATATTTAAATCCTAAGTCTATCTGGTAATTGCAAGCTTTTTCCAATTAGTTTAACTTAACATATTTAACTAAATAATCATTAAATTTCGTACATTTTTCCTGGTAATCCTCCTCCTTCTGGTCACGGACTCTTCCAGTCATGTCGGCTAGCTCTGAAAGATCCATCATCTTCATCTGCCATTCTTCCACTGTTGGTACTTCTTGCGTTTTCCACTTCTTAGCTAATAAGATTCGAGCAGCAGTTGTGGCATACAAAAATAATTTAACATCTTTCTTGGGCAATTCCAAACCTTTTATTCCAAGGAGAAAGGCCTCTGGTTTCTTTATAAATGTATATTTCAACTTTTTTTCCACTTCATTATAAATCTTTTACCAGAAGTCTTTCACCTTGGGCCAGGTCCACCACATATGATAGAAGGTACCTTCTTTTTCTTTACATTTCCAACATAGATTATCACAGTTATGATAAATTTTTGCTAATTTAACAGGGGTCAGATACCATCTATACATCATTTTCATTATGTTTTCCTTTAACATTGTACATGCAGTGAACTTGACCCCTTTCTTCCACAATCTTTCCCAGTCCTCAAACATTATGTTATGTCCTACATCTCTTGCCCAATCTATCATCATGGATATGTTTTATTGAGGAAACGGGGAAGACATGCACACATTTGGAAGTACTGCTTCCAAGTGGTTGTATTAATGAATGCAGTCCTAAATTGGTGCTAGTGTTCCTGTGCACATGAGGCGACTTTGAGGGTTGTTCAAGAATACAGTTGGGAGGTTGCCCCTGCAATGTGGGATGCAAAATTTATATGCTTGAGCACTGGCCTTCAGACAGCACTGAGATGGTGGACCTCCAAGGCTTTGAAGTAGGGTAGATAAAATCAATGATTTTTTTATTATTTTTTAAAAATCTGATTTTTTAATATATATAAATCAGATTTTTTAAAATTTAAATCAGATTTTTAAAATAAAATACTTTTGGAGGAAAAATCTTTCTAAAGATAGTTTTTTTTATTTAAGCTACATCATAGTCCAAAGGCTATTCATCAGGAAATAAGGATTTGTTTTAAGTTCTTCATGTGTACTAAAACTAAAAAAACCACATGTTTAACCACATCAGTTAATGAACATGGATACGTATGCTATAATGTTATTGCTTTAGTTAAATAAATTGTTTAAATTGTTATTAAGGAAATTATTACTTTTTTCCTTCCAATAAAGTACAGCAGAAAAGTTGTCCAAATATAAAGAGTTAACTTATTAAACTTCATAATCATTTCATAATTATCTGTCTATGTACGGTATTTCTAATAATATGACCAAATCAGTAATTTTTGATATAACTGTAAAAGCTACTCTGAAAATTTATTATTCCAAAAATGAAACCTTCCTCTGGTTGTAAATATTAAGAATGTAAAAAGCAAGAATGTAAAACAGAAAGAAAGATTTAAATCAAGTCTTACTGACTAGGGATTTTAATCAAGTCTTACTGACTAGAGATTTAAATCATGATTTAAATTGATTTGATTTAAATCAAATCCATGCTGCTTTGAAGTAACTTGATTATTGCTACTGGGGATGCCTGAGAGCGGAAAGGATTGTGGCTTTGAAGAGACTTTTGCTGAGTCTGGATTTAAGGGGGAAGATCAGATTAAGAAGCACCATTGAGGGGTTTGGGACAAGTGAATAGACGATAGCATTTGGGTTGGTGTTTTCCTAAGCCAGCTGTATCTGTCTCATTAAACAAAACAGTTACCTACTTACACACATGTAATGCTTTCATGACACACATGGGCTGTGTAGCATGAGAATAGACGCCTGCATTCCTGAGGAACTCCTGAAGAGTGCTAGATTAACTGGATAACTACTTTGTAGAGTTCCACACCCCTACCACCCAGTTGCTCTTCTGACCTTCTTTGCAACATGCACATGCTGTAAGCAAACTATCATTATTTGTATGCTGGAGGTAGTTGCATAGTTCACCTGAAGAACAAAGACATGCATATTTGTAGATAGGTTAATATTAGCCAGTGTGCCTCATTGCAGTAGCAGGTATTTGGAAATGTTTGGGATAAGGTAAAGGTACCCCTGCCCGTACGGGCCAGTCTTGACAGACTCTGGGGTTGTGCGCCCATCTCACTTAAGAGGCCAGGGGCCAGCGCTGTCCGGAGACACTTCCGGGTCACGTGGCCAGCATGACATCGCTGCTCTGGCGAGCCAGAGCCGCACACGGAAACGCCGTTTACCTTCCCGCTGGTAAGCGGTCCCTATTTATCTACTTGCACCCGGAGGTGTTTTCGAACTGCTAGGTTGGCAGGCGCTGGGACCGAGCAGCGGGAGCGCACCCCGCCGCAACTCTACCATTTTATTAAGAGGTTTAACATTCAGGGCAGAAAGTAATTAGTGTGTGGCTTCCTGCAATGCAGATTGATTACTATGATTTCATCTTTTAGGCCTTTCATTGTGTCTAAATGACCTTTACACCATCTTAGTTATAATCCCGTGTCTGGCACAGTATGGGTTAGCTGATTCTGTGTTGCAAACCCCACCCCTACCCTGCCACGTGCAGTGTTTTTATTACAAACATGGGATTTGTAACTGTGAGAGCATAAGAAGAGACCTGCTGGATTAGACCATAGGCTGATTTAGCTCAGCATTCTGTCCCCAACAGACTTCACAGATGCTTTTTGGAGCTTCCAAACAAGGGGTGAAGAGACCAGACCTCCTCCATTGGCTTTTATGCAGCAGCTGGAATTTGGTGTCCTACTGTGCCTGGACATCCAAGATGCATTTTGCCATTGTGGCTCATTATAAGACCAATTCATTTGTCTAACCCCTCTTTAAAGTGATCTGAGCCGGTGGTGATCTCCACAATGTGTGTGACAGTGAAAATTCCATAAATTCTGCCCTCTGAAGTACTTTCTTTTGTCTGTTCTGCATCTGTTGTATGGTCTGAAAATACTCCCTATCCAATTTTATTGAGTAACCAGGAACGTAGGGTTATAAGAGATGTAGGGGCGAGTATTTATTTCGTTCATGCATACTTTTATAAGTCCCCCAATTATGGTATGTTTCCCCAGCCACCTTAGTAAAGACCCCAATTGCTCCTGACCCTTTGATAATTTGGTTTCTCTTTTCTTTAGAAATGCAGTGACCAAAGTGGTACACAGTACTCCAAAATGAGCAATAGACTGATACAAAGGCGTACAGATGTGGGCAGTTCTGATTGCAACTTTGTAATAATCCCTAGTAAGGAATTTGCCTTTGCACAATCCTCTCATATGGAATTTATTATTTTGATCCACTACACCCACAAGATCTTGCCTAATACAGTGGTACCTTAGGTTACAGACGTGTCAGGTTACAGACTCTGCTAACCCATAAATAGTACCTCGGGTTAAGAACTTTGCTTCAGGATGAGAACAGAAATCGTGCGGTGGCAGCGGCGGCGCAGCTGCAGTGGAAGAGGCTCCATTAGCTAAAGTGGTACCTCAGGTTAAGAACGGACCTCCAGAACGAATTAAGTTCGTAACCAGAGGTACCGCTGTAAGTCACTTGCCTGTTCAGATCCCATCAGCTTCCATATATGAAGTTTGGACCATTTCCCTCCGCACCTATCCAGTTATTTGACACCCATTTGCAGTTTTGTTGCCCATTCAGCTAATACAGTGGTACCTCTGGATACGAACAGGATCCGTTCCGAATCCCCGTTCACATCCTGAAGCGAACGTAACCCGCGCCTGCGAAAGCCAGAAGTAATGCATTCTGTTACTTATGGGTCACCGCAGACCACAACCCCGAAAGCGCTCAACCAGAAGCATATTTAACCCGAAGTATGACTGTATTGACAAATTAAATTAAAGGTGCCTGAGAATTTCTGTTAGCTATATTTGATGTAGTTGTTTAGATGCCCACTTTGGAAGAAAACCTGAATTCATGGGTATCTGGTTATCACCTTCCACAGCGAAGAGGGGTGGGCGCACACATGCGCAAACACACAAAACTGCAGTTTTGCAGTTTCCCTATTCCACTTTAGGAACACACATACGCACACATGTCTTGTGGTCTGACAGATATTTCTGATAGATATTTAAAGAAATGTGCTGACCAGGCCCCAAGTTGATCCGCCAGTGGAGTGGCTTTAGCTGTCAGTGCACCATATTTTTCACTCCATAAGACGCACCTAGTTTTTAGAGGGGGGATGCAAGAAAAAAAAATTCTTTAAAGGGAGCGCTGAACAGAGCCTGTATGTATCCCAGGCTCTGGTCAGCAGAGCCGCGTGGAGCATGTGTGCGGCACTTGCAGGATTTTCCCCGAGAAGGGAGAAGGGCAACCTGTCAGTCCCTTCTCCCTCCTTGGGGAAAAGCCCCCAAGAGCTGCATACACACTCCACGTGCTATTTAACGGGAGCGCGGCTCTTGGGGGCTTTTCTGGGAGGTGGGGGAAGGGACTGAGGGGCTAAGCCAGAAGCTAGAACAGCAAGAGGGAGCACTGCACAGCGATCCCTCTCACTGCTCTGGCTTCTGGGATAGCCGCTCAGCCTGCACTCGCTCCATAAGACGCACACACATTTCCCCTTACTTTTTAGGAGGGAAAAAGTGCGTCTTATAGAGCGAAAAATACGGTATATAGAATTTTTAGACTAAAGTTCTTAACGATACATTGTGAAGTGTTTTTACATATGTTGCTGTTGCTAATGTGTGAATGGTAGGAAACACACACACAATGCATTTAGTAATTTTTGTCTTGCAGGTAGTTGACAATTTTATCATCATGGTTTACGATACACATGGTTTCAAATACACATGGTACGAATAAAGGTTGGGGAAGAACAGGGAGGATAGAAGAAAATAATTGAATGTGGCTACCCAATCCTGTGACCTCTAGCATTATAAAAGCATTTCCATCCGTAGTACATGGAGGAGTGTCTGCCACATGAACCTGCTAAAGTGGCAAATAAAAGAAAAGGGCCTTTCTGGTTATGGCTCCCTTTCTAGAGAAGGTATTTTTGGCATCAGCTATTCTCTGGGAAGTTTTAACCTCTCTTTCCTGCTGTTATGATTTTATACTTTGCACTGCAGCTGATTTGTTTTCTTGACTATGACTAGCTGTATATTTAAGCACTGGCCTGGCAGCCATTAGTGACAAGGGATCAAAGACACCACCTTGTGCCATCTGTCCATGCATGGCAACTGAGCTCAGATGACGCAATGCCAGGGTACTGCTTGCCTCAGAGGTGTACTTAGTACACACTAGAAATTTTGTATATTTTATTTTATTGTACAGCACTTGGTAACTGATATGAAGAAGTTTATAAATATGCAAATAAAATAAATAATTGCATGCAGGTAACTGAGTGGGCTGACATAAAATAATTGTGTGCACGCTAGAGGGCGCTGGGGGTGGTGGAAGGTAGAATGCTCCGTCAATCCTCTTCCCACCCAGCATGGAGGCCAAGTGGGCTGATAGAATAAAAACTAAATAGGCAGGTGGAACAGGATTTTCCATCCCTCCCCAGCCACCCTCCTGCAGGCAATGTGACATTCTTGAAAGCTAGTTGGGCTTATTTGCACGGCTAGTTATGACTATTTAAAATACAGTGTTGTTAAAAACAACAACACCATACCTAGCTATCCTGGAGAAAGTTACCCTAAAAATCTTTGACATTGTTAGTGAAAAGGTTTATCATATTTGATGGTAAAATACTAGACTTATTGCAAAAATATTTTTCTTTGAATTTACACTCCAAGGTGTCTTCCTATATAGCCTCAGGCAAATGACTTTTCTGATTCTGTACAAAGCTGTGATTTTTCTGTGTGAAACAGGAGAGTACTTATCTGTTCTCACTTCCGTGTTTCTGGCAGAATAGAATGATGTCTGTAGTCTACAGACAAGGAAGGAAACACTGTGGCTTTAATAATTATTAATCAAGCTTTTGAGGTTATGTGACATTGGAGAACACAAAGGGATGAAGTCAAAGAAGTATTTCTTATTTATTTCACATGTAAAAGTTAGTATGCAGCAATACTTGATCCCATAGTTCTTCTGATGCTTTCTCCCACCCTTTGAAAAGAACTATTAAACTAGAAGAGACACAGAGGAACTATCTACAAAGAATCATTTTAAAGATATGCACAGCTTGAGTTTTCCATAGATAATGTGGGCATTTCATAGCCTAGTTTTGTTCTCACGCGCATCTCTCATACATTTTATTCCAACAGTTTTTGCAGAATATCTTCTTCATGCTGAGTATTATGTATCTGTATACATCAGTGTACACTGTTCTTTACAGAATATCATGTTCAAATAAGATTTAGGTGCTTGCCTTATCCTCAAGCAACAGTTGTGGAGGAGGGAGGATAAGGAGAATTGGTCATGATGGTGGTAGAGCAGCACTTGTAACAAATATGAACACAACAAGTTGCCTTATACTGAACAAGACAAATGGTCCATCTAGTTTAGTTCACCGTTTGAAACTCCGATATATAAGCCAGACCCCAAATGGTTCCTTAAACCAGGGTCACAGTTGCCAAAACAGAATGTCTAGTTGTCATTTTTGGACCAGATGGCTCAATAGTTGTATTTTTCAATATGACCTTTGGGTTCCTAACATTTGTTCTGATTGTGCAGATAAAATATAATGGATGGAATTACAGGATGTGTTGCTAGTGTGTGAAAGCAGTCAAGATCCAAGGATCTCCAGGCATGCACTTCCAGATGGTGGAGACTTCAGGCTCCATCCTGGTGCCTATGCATCTTCACTTGGTCACAACTGGCTGAAAGCCATGTGCAAAATGTGTCTGGCACCTGGCGAATTTTGAACACTGGTTTAGTGTTGTCTACATTGACTGGCAGCATCTTTCCACCTACCTGGAGATGTCAGGGATTGAACCTCAGACTTTCTGTATGCAAAACAGATGCTCTACCACTGAGCTATGTCCCTTTTCCTAATGTGATTATAAATACAAGAACAAAAATTGTACTTAGTGGATCAGGTCAACTAGTTCAGCATCCTATTCTCACAGTGGCCATCCAGGTGCTTGTATGAAACCCACAAGCAGGACTCGAGTATAAAAGCACTCCCCCTCCTGTGGTTTCCAGCAGTTGGTATTCAGAAGCATAACTGCTTCTGACCATAGAAACAGAGTACTGTAAGCCTGCAACATAGATGGGGGTTATGTTCCTGGGATTGCACCGAAACTCAAAATTGCATGTAGTCAAAACACATTGGGTTCAATGGCATGTGGAGGACCTGTTCCCTGCTTGAAAGGCCGTTTCCACTTGGCCTGGTAGGGCAGGTCCCTAACTAACTGCAGCTACAAAAATCTGAAAGAAACTCTTGCAGATGTGGCACTGTCTGTGCTGGACCATTGTCTTGCCTTGGTAATGGACTGGATGAGAGTCAACACACTCAAGCTCAATCTTATAAGACTGAGGCACTGTTAGCAGGTGTTTTGCTAGATTGGATGGATGGGAGGTTGCCTGCTCTGGATGGGGTCGATCGGGGGTACTTCTGGATCCTTTGCTGTCTCTTGGGGTTCTGATGTCCTTGGTGGCATGGATTCCCTTCATCAGCTTTGGCTGGTGGCCCAGCTGTGCCCCTATATGTACAGGGATAGCCCAACTTCTGTTGTCTATGCTTTGGTAACCTCTAGGTTATATTACTGCAAATAATGTAGGGCTGCCCCTAAAGACAGTTTGGAAACTTCAGCTGGCACAGAATTTGGCAGCCAGGTTGCCCGCTGGGGCAAGATGATTAGAGCCTATTGCACCAATCCTGGCTTGACTGCACTGGTTGCTACTGTATTTTTCGCTCTATAAGACACACCAGACCACAAGACGCACCTAGTTTTTGGAGGAGGAAAACAAGAAAAAAAATATTCTGAATCTCAGAAGCCAGAACAACAAGAGGGATTGCTGCTTTCACTGCGCAGCGATCCCTCTTGCTGTTCTGGCTTCTGGGATAGCTGCGCAGCCTGCATTTGCTGCATAAGACGCACACACATTTCCCCTTACTTTTTAGGAGGGAAAAAGTGAGTCTTATAGAGCAAAAATACAGTAATTATGTTCTGGGCCCAGTTCAAAGTGCTGATTTTTACAGGCCGAGGAAGCCGGCGTTTGTCCACTTTGCAGACAGTTTTTCTGGGTCATGTGGCCAGCATGACTAAGCCGCTTCTGGTGCAACGGAACACTGGCACCAGAGCAACGCACGGAAACGCTGTTTACCTTCCCCCCGGAGTGGTACCTATTAATCTACTTGCACTTTTGGGCCTGCTTTCGAACTGCTAGGTTGGCAGGAGCTGGAACCTCAATGGTAGCTCACAACTTTTTGATTGGCAAGCCCAAGGCTCAGTGGTTTAGACCGCAGCGCCACTCGCGTCCCTACGTCAAGGACTGTCTTTCCCAAATGAACTGACCAAAGCCCTGCAATCATCATCTGATACCCTTCTTCACGTGTCTCCTGCACAAGTGTTCCAGAGTGTGGCAACATGAGAACGGGCTTTTTCTGCCATGGTTTCTCATTGGAATGCTCTCTTCAAGAAGGCTCGTCTGTCGGCTTTATTATGCATCTTTAGGTGCCAGACAAAATATTCATTTTCTACCAAGCCTTTGGATGATTAATATTCTACACCCTTTTAAATAAGGGAGGGGGGTTATTGGTTTGCTTTGCTTTTACTATGCATTTTGTGTTTTTATTTTGTATTTTATTTTATTTGCTGTGAACCGCCCTGAGATCTTCGGATGAATAAGGTCTCTCCCCCCCATGCCCACCTTTATGCTCACTTTTTATTTATTTATTATTATTTTGCCAAGTGTTTAAAGCTGAATGTGCACAATTAAATGCACATAAATTGTGGGCTTCACTATCCAAGTTGGTGGCTGTCACTGCCTCCTGCAGGAGTGAGTTCCATTGTGTGTTCTTAGGCTGCTCTTAAGTTTGAGAGAAAGATTAAGTGGCTAATCCAAATCCAAATGCTTCATGGAAGAAATTGGTTTTTCAGAGGTGGATGCCTTTTCTTAGGACAAATCAATTGCTGATGGAACAAGAGTTTGCTGGAGTTGCTTTGCTTGATGGGTTACTGAGAGGGAACAGTGGCTCCTTTCTTTCCTCTCCAAGAACATTGGACAGGCAAACTTCAGGCTTGCGGGATTTCCTTTGTTCTTTACTAGAGCACTGAAAGTGCAAAGTACTCACTTGGCGGGAGAATATTTTTAGAATTAAGGAGAAGTGTGCCATATTACATTTCACAAAAGCCTATCTTACCTACTTAATTTATCTAAATACTGGTGGAAGGGAGTTCCCTTCTATCCCCAGAATTTGAAATGAGCAGAAGATGATTCCAATCTATATAGACTGTGGATGCTTGATTTTTTTTCATCTATCTGTGCTTTAATTTCCAAAATAAAATTGCCTAACAATTCTACTAAAGCTTTTGCCGTCGTTTAAGAACAGCACATTTCTTGCACATCTCTCAAATGTAAACTAGAAGACTGAGCCGTGGAAATGTCTTTTCTCCTCCTCTCTTTTTTTTAGATCTCTCCAGGAACAGATTTACTGAAATTCCTCCTGATGTGTTGCAGTTTTCACCACTTGAGACATTGAACCTCTATCACAACTGCATCAAATCAATCCCTGAAGCAATTAAAAATCTGCAAATGTTAACATATCTCAATATCAGGTAGGTAATATTTTCCTGCTTCCTAAATGTAATTGCTTGTCATCCAAGGTAGCCTGTTTAGCTCATGACTGTATCAGGGTCCTCCTGTGGGTGACAGTTGACTGAAGAACCACTTTCCAGTCAATAAGTCAAAAGGTAGAGCATAAGGAAGTCTAACTTTGTTCCTGGTATTCCTTTTTTCAGATTGTGATGTTTGAGAGGCAAAGGTAAAAGTTTTAAATTTCAGTTTGAGCTTCTAGGAATGCTAAAAGAGGTTTGCTCATTCTGCATGCCTGTGAAAAATTTGCTGGACCAACTACAACACAGGAGAGATTGATGATGGGTTGTATCCAATGTTAGTCATACTTGGAGTAGCCACATGCCTCACTTAGGTCTATTAATTTCAGCAGGTCTACTCTGAGTAAAACTTAGTTGGATACAGGACAGTGTTTTCTGAAATAACATTAGTGTTCTCTTTGTGTGTGTTGTGTTTGATTATTTTTGAGTTGGAGTACTGAGTGTTAGACACAAGTGTAGCGTGAAGAATGTACAACTTTCTTTCTTGCTGCATGCATGTCCATATATATGGCAAAATAGATACATACATGGTGGGTAATCCCCCCCCATTGCAAAGACTAGCTCTGTAAGAAAAATGTATTTGAAGTAGCCTTTTGCCATTGTGAGTCTGACAGCTACTCCAGCTTTTAAAAAATAACATATTGTCATAACTTGCTTTTGTAAACTCTTTAATAAAACTGACTGTAGTTAGCTTGTCAGCTGTGCTTTTAGTTTTTAACTTTGAGAGACAGAGGCTTTCCTGCTAATTCTGCATGTTAGCTTTGTGACTTATTTGAATTAGTCAGATTTAGAGAGCTCAGATGTTGTAGTAGGAGAACTGTCCTCTTGTTACCTGGTACCTTGTTCTACAACAGTTAGGTCCTAGCTTTAAAAATACAGTCATACCTTTGGTTGAAATTGCTTCAGGTTGAGCACTTTCAGGTTGCACGACCTGGAAGTAACGGAACACGTTATTTCCGGGTTTCGCTGCATGCGCAGACAGTCAAAATGATGTCAGGCACATGCATGGAAGTGGCGAATAGCGACCCGCGCACACACAGGCGCGGGTTGCGTTCACTTCTGGATGCAAATCGGGCTCTGGAATGGATCCCATTCGTATCCAGAGGTACCACTGTAGAAGTGGCTGCAGAGAAGACCTACAATTGGCATAAGAAGAGGAAAAGCTAAGAGGCCCCTGGGCATAAAAGGAGATTATAGGAAGCCACAACAGACCTCAGATTCATAAAAAAGAGATTGTGGAGGAGAGAGCAAAACGTTAAAGGGAACTAAATGGCAAAAAGCTTTATATTTTGAGATTGCTAATAGGAATGGCTTTCTAACTGCTCAGATCAGGCCAGAAATGGACCATATTACTTAGGCAGCATATGTAATCTCCGGTTTTGAATGCATTTGACAAGGCAGAAAAGAACCTGTCAATTTGAAGTGGATATTGTCCTTTTAATTCTGACATTTCAGATATAGTTTACAGCAGTGGTGTCCAAACTTTTTTCAAAGAGGGCCAGATTTGATGAAGTGGAGGGCCGTGAGGGCCGATCAAAGTTGTTAACCTTTTTCTAGGATGATTAGGTCTCCAAAAACGCACTTTGGACATGCCTGATTTACAGTATTGTTAAAAGTGGCAACTAAGATTTCCTTTCTCATGTACCTGTGATCTGGTCTTGGATGCAGTGGGGCTCTTAAATGGCCCTTTATAGCTATACTTACTAAAGTCAAGCCTTGGCTCCTGAACGCCTCTGTTTTGGAACGCCAAAAACCCAGAATTAAATGCTCCAGTTTTCAAATGTTTTTCGGAAGCCAAAAGTCTGAAGCAGCTCTTGCAACTAAGCCGTGCCTTAGTTGTCAAACATTTCTGGGCTTCTGGAACAGATTACATTCAACAACCAAGGTTTGACTGTATTCTTATTCTAAAATATATATTCTACAGTTGGAGGAACTTCTTTAACAAAGCCTGTTACAATTATTCATATCACTCTGCATTCCTCCCTTTCAAAATCCCAAACCCCAGTTCCCTTTAAGGAAATAAAGCAAATGACTGAAGCATTCTGCCTTACTGTTGAACTTTCAATATTTTGACCAACTCAGTGGGTCCCCTCTGGCTTTATAGAAAGTGAATTTTAATATCATGTAATGAACTGAAAAGAAAGTAGGAAAGTAGCAAGTTCTGTTCCAAATGAAGTTGCTGGCTTAGGTGTTTGAAGTCATCACATGAGAGGGATCTCCCTTTTTCTCCCCCACCCCCAAATGAGGATAGATGTGGGAAATGCAACTACCAACTGCAACTTGATTTTGCAAAGGGTTTTTTCCTCCATTAATATATATGTGTGATGGAAGCAGCAGCTCACACCATAAATAAGAAGAATGAAAAAGGTTAGAGAGACAATTAATAATTAAATGATATATTGGAATTTAGTGGATTCATGGAGACTGCACCATCCAAGGAAAAGATCCTATACATATTTTGCAGGAATTCACAATACCCAGCACAGAATTGATTTGATTTTTTTAAAAAAACATCAGCATCACTGTATTCCTTTACTAGCCGATGTGACATTGATATTCCCATTATAGCTGATCACTCAGCAGTAATATTGGAATATAATCTATTCAATACCCAGGAAGGTATGAGGAGATGGTATCTTAATATATCATTACTAAATGATAAGAACTTCATTCAATATATAACGCAAGAAACACAAATATATTTTAAAAATAACTCCAAATCATTAACGTCAAGACTGATGGAATGGGAAGGCTACAAAGCTTATACAGTATCTGAGGGAAGATAATATATTTCTCTGCCAACATGGTCAAGATGCAAAGATTAAAAGAAAATAACCTAAAAATTATTTTAAAACATTATGGGGCGATAGGGCAAATAACCCATCTAGGGTTAAATATGAAAGAATACAACAACAAACACTAGAACTGAATAGTATACAGTGGTACCTCAGGTTAAGTACTTAATTCGTCCCAGAGGTCCGTACTTAACTTGAAACTGTTCTTAACCTGAAGACCACTTTAGCTAATGGGGCTTCCTGCTGCCGCCGCACCACTGGAGCACGATTTCTGTTCTCATCCTGAAGCAAAGTTCTTAACCCGAGGTAATATTTCTGGGTTAGCGGAGTCTGTAACCTGAAGTGTATGTAACCTGAAGCGTATGTAACCCGAGGTACCACTGTACTAGCTCAAAAAAATGAGTTCAGCTTATTATGTCTAAGACAAACATATTGGGAACAGGGAGAAAGACAGACAAAAATTCTAGCTGTTTGTCTAAAACAGAAGAAAATGAACCAAATAATACCTTTAATAAGAAAGGAAAACAACATTGCAGCGACCTCATCAACAGATATAAAATTTTTTAGGGGATGAACATAAATAAAAATAATAAGGATAACCTTTATCAGCATGAGAAATTAACAATATGGGCCAACCCAAAATTAAAAATTGGAAATCAAGTAATAATTTGGCAAAACTGGATGATAAAAGGTATTTTGACACTGAATCAATTAATTGATGAGAACTACAAATTTGTGGAATATAAGACTTTGCAAGTAAAGTAAGGACTAACCAGTGAAACACATTGGGAAAATATCCAATTGAAACATATGTTGGAAAAGCAGTTTGGCCCTGATGCTATAGCTGCATTGGAAACACGCATGCTGTTACAGGATTTAATCTCTGCAACGAAAACAGAAAAATCATACACTTGCACTATATAAAACTTTACTTAACAGGAAGAAATACGATTTAGAATATGGAAGACAAAAATGGTGTAAAGAGCTAGGAGTACAGATAACAAATGATATGTGGGAGACAAGTATAAAATCAATAGAAAAAGCCTCTATGGATTTAAGACTTAGACTTATTCAACAGAAAATAGTATTTAGAGTACACTGGACTCCAGCAAGATTATATCAGAAGAAAATAACAAGTGCCGATAATTGCTGGAGATGGGGGAGTAAAAATGTGAACTTAATACATATGTTGATTAACTGCCAGATGATCAGACCATTCTGGAGTGAGGTGAGGATATTTATAGCAAAAGTAATAAAAATAAATTGTTAGTTAGGAGAACCGAATTTAATTCTAAATTATATTCCGGAAACTTGGAAGATCTCAAGGGGCCAAAAAAAGTGGTTGTATTGCATTAAATTAGAAGCAAAAAAACTTGTTTTGATGAATTGGAAGAGTCGCAAAAAGATTCCACTGAGCATACGGATTGATAATATGGACAGATTAGCTACATACAAAAGAATTGCTTGTCGACGCAAAATAAGAATGGATAAATATTAATAAATTTGGAACAAATATCTAAGTGACAAAGCTGATAACAGTGGGAAATAGAGGGGGAGAGAGTGGTGATAAACAAGGAGTAGGCATAGGGATATTGCTGTATCTAAATTTGTGTTGTCAATTTGCGTTATTATTGTTATTAATTGTTTTTGTTGTATGTGTCTTTTTAGTTTTGTGTTTGTACTGATTGGAAAAAGAGAATTAAAAAGAACACACACCACTTTACTATCAATGAGATTCTCACTAAAGTAACAATTTTGAGCAAATATTCATGCTGGTTTTAAGTGGCTTGTAGATCTCTGTATCTGAATGGTGATAGCTGCCAGACATAATCATATATTTTCTCTAATCTCTTTAGTCGAAATCTTTTATCAACATTGCCAAAATACTTGTTTGATCTGCCGCTTAAAGTTTTGGTTGTCAGCAATAATAAACTTGTGTCCATTCCCGAAGAAATTGGAAAATTGAGAGATATAATGGAATTGGTGAGTGTCATGGTATAGTTTCTCTCTTTGTTGAATCTTTATAATTAATTCTTTGTTTGGGCCAATTCTCAATTAGTAGTAAGCCCTACCACAGTGAGTGGCAAATTTAAATTAATCCATTCATAGTTAAATATCCCAGAGCAATCCTTTTGTTTGAATAGAAGTGCAATGAGTTTTCCTTCAACTTTATTTTAAACAAATGGTGCTATATGTAGCTTGTAACAAAAATATGAATTATATCTTTTGTGACTGAAATGCTATCTGGATCCTGCAATTTACTATATTGGCCCGAATATAAGCCACACCCGAATATAAACTGCACCTTTAAAATTCAAGGGGGAAAAAAAGACAATACCCGAATATAATAATAATAATAATAATAATAATAATAATAATAATAATAATAATATTTTATTTATACCCCGCCCTCCCCAGCCAAGGCCGGGCTCAGATCGGCTTACAAGCAATAATAAAAACAAGTTGAATGATTACAACTTAAAAACAAAATTAAGACACAACATTAAAATATTACAACATTAAAATAAAATGTAGCCTCAACGCAGGAGGAGAAGGAAAGAAAAAAGAAAGAGGGGGAGGGAATCAAATTGGCTCCAAGCCAAAGGCCAGGTGGAACGACTCTGTTTTACAGGCCCTGCGGAAAGAAATCAGATCCCGCAGGGCCCTGGTCTCATGAGACAGAGCGTTCCACCAGGCCGGAGCCAGAGTTGAAAAGGCCCTGGCTCTGGTTGAAGCCAATCTAACTTCCTTAGGGCCCGGGACCTCTAGGGTGTTGCTGTTTATGGACCTTGAGGCTCTCTGTGGGGCATACCGGGAGAGGCGGTCCCGTAGGTACGAGGGTCCTAGGCCGTGAAGGGCTTTAAAGGTCAAAAGCAGCACCTTAAATCTGACCCTGTACTCCACCGGGAGCCAGTGCAACTGGTAAAGCACTGGGTGAATATGCTCCCATGGCAGAGACCCCGTGAGGAGCCTCACTGCTGCATTCTGCACCCGCTGGAGTTTCTGGGACAGTTTCAAGGGCGAATTACAGTAGTCAAGCCTGGAGATAACCATCGCATGGATCAGTGGCCAGGTCGGGGCGGGAAATATAAGCCACTCCCTTAAAATTACACAGGCACTCACACCTGTTCCGTTTTACCGCATGTCTGTTTCAGCAGCGATATCGTAAAAGCCAATTTTTGTAAGGTCACAATTTTAAGCTGCAGTTTAACTTTTCGTGGTCAGAATTTGGAAAAAAAAGTGAGGCTTATATTCAGGCCAATATGGTACTTCTAGGATGGAATAAATAGTGAAAATCTAACGGATTAATTTTTATGCAACTGCTCAAGTCCTCATTTTAAAGATGTATTAGTAGATTTCATTCCATAAAAAGACTTACCTTATTTAAGGAATAGAACTTTTTCATTTGATATCCCACTCATTTGATATTTCTCAAAAGATGGAAATCATCTGAACTCTGAAGCTCTTGCTACTTGTCAATAATCTACAATCTCCTTGTCATCAAGATTCAAAAGGAATATTGTAGATAAAGATTTTCCCCCAGCCCCATATATATGACTTATCTTATCTTCACTCTTTCCCACATTACAAGTGTAATGCCATGTAAGCAGAATTACATGGTATAGTTCTACCAGTTTTTTTTAATTTTAGCAATTTATCTGTGTTTATAATTGTAAATTATATTACTCTATCCTACCCTGGTAGGGGGACACGTGTGGCACTGTGGTTTAAACCACTGAGCCTAGGGCTTGCGGATTGGAAGGTTGGTGGTTCAAATCCCCACAATCCCCTCCTGTTGAGGTCCCAGCTCCTGCCAACCGAGCAGTTCGAAATCATGCCCAAAAGTGCAAGTAGATTAATAAGTACCACTCCAGGGGGAAGGTAAACGGCGTTTCCGTGCGTTGCTCTGGTGCCAGTGTTCCGTTGCGCCAGAAGCAGCTTAGTCATGCTGGCCACATGACCCAGAAAAACTGTCTGCAGAGTGGACAAACGCCGGCTTCCTCGGCCTGTAAAGCGGGATGAGTGCCGCAACCCCAGAGTAGTTCGCGACTGGACGTAACTGTCAGGGGTCCCTTTACCTTTACCCCTTGAGGTATTGCAGTCCTGAGTTGCTTAAGGGTTTTAGGTAAAAATCAGCACTTTGAACTGGGCCCAGAACATAATTACTGTATTTTTGCTCTATAAGACTCACTTTTTCCCTCCTAAAAAGTAAGGGGAAATGTGTGTGCGTCTTATGCAGCAAATGCAGGCTGCGCAGCTATCCCAGAAGCCAGAACAGCAAGAGGGATCGCTGCGCAGTGAAAGCAGCAATCCCTCTTGTTGTTCTGGCTTCTGAGATTCAGAATATTTTTTTTCTTGTTTTCCTCCTCCAAAAACTAGGTGCGTCTTGTGGTCTGGTGTGTCTTATAGAGCGAAAAATACAGTAGCAACCAGTGCAGTCAAGCCAGGATTGGTGCAATAGGCTCTAATCATCTTGCCCCAGCGGGCAACCTGGCTGCCAAATTCTGTGCCAGCTGAAGTTTCCAAACTGTCTTTAGGGGCAGCCCTACATTATTTGCAGTAATATAACCTAGAGGTTACCAAAGCATAGACAACAGAAGTTGGGCTATCCCTGTACATATAGGGGCACAGCTGGGCCACCAGCCAAAGCTGATGAAGGGAATCCATGCCACCAAGGACATCAGAACCCCAAGAGACAGCAAAGGATCCAGAAGTACCCCCGATCGACCCCATCCAGAGCAGGCAACCTCCCATCCATCCAATCTAGCAAAACACCTGCTAACAGTGCCTCAGTCTTATAAGATTGAGCTTGAGTGTGTTGACTCTCATCCAGTCCATTACCAAGGCAAGACAATGGTCCAGCACAGACAGTGCCACATCTGCAAGAGTTTCTTTCAGATTTTTGTAGCTGCAGTTAGTCAGGGACAAATGTCTGCTCCCTTGGCCAGTAAAGCGAGCTGAGCACTGCAACCCCAGAGTCATTCGTGACTGGACTTAATTGTCAGGGGTGCTTTACCTTTTTTTTAAACCTACCCTGGTACTTTATGCTGAAGGGTGGCTAAAAATTTAAATTTAAAAAAATCTATTTGAGTATTTAAGATTATAAAATATGCCTTGCATAAAAGCAAAATTCCTCTGTTCTTAGGATACAGTATCTCCTTTTTTCATTTCTATTGCAAAATTCAAGAATGCTGTAACCAAAATGCAAGCACATGCATTCCTTAAAACATACTCATTTGCTTTAGCCACCTTCTTCAATGTATGCTTTTGAAATTTCAGTCACTATTTGACATTCTGACTCATTGTTTCTTAATGTAGGATATTAGCTGTAATGAGATCCAAGTCCTTCCCCAGCAAATTGGAAAGCTGCAGTCATTACGAGAATTAAATTTAAGAAGAAATAATATTCATATACTACCTGATGGTAAGCTTGTATTTCCTTCCAGCCTCTTCTTTAATTCATTTAAACAATATCAATATTTTTGATGTATGAGCTTCTGATTTTTTTCCCTTTCCCACCAATAGAATTAGGAGACCTTCCCTTGGTCAAGCTGGACTTCTCATGTAATAAAATCACAGAAATACCTGTGTGTTTCAGGAAGCTACATCGCTTGCAAGTCATAATTTTGGACAATAATCCAATGCAGATACCACCAGCACAGGTTCAATTAAAACATTCTTTTCTCATTTTTAAAGTAGAAACAATTCTTTATGTGAGATACTTATTCATCTAGCTGCCCATGGAGTAAGGTGCTTCTTGACCAAAATCCATTTGTGGAAGCACTTTTTCTTCTTGATCACTTTTCATTGTTGGTTTTAATATGCCTGGGGGAAAGTGGCCAGAAGTGGGGCATGCCTTTGTAATAATCAACTGGTCATATTCTGAGATGAGTTTCACTCTTCTCAAATAAGATGCAGGGAAAATAATATTAAAAACCAGTCCACTGTTGGGGAAAGGTGAGCAGCAATACTTGCTACTGAACTTGATGGATGTGTTTAGTCCTGTTTAATCTACCCAGTTATCTGTACTACAAGGGTACAGATGGGAATGTGCTGTGCTGTGTTATGCATACTGTATGGGGGGACGATTGGAGGTAATCAATAAAAACGGTGCTAAGGTTTCTGTAAATCCTCCCATCTGACTAAATGAATGCTTTCCCCATCTGCTTCTTAACAGATATGTTTAAAGGGCAAAGTACACATATTTAAATTCCTCAGCATTCAGGCATGCCTCAGAATAGATAAAAAGCCGGATTCCTTGGATCTTCCATCCTTGGGTAAAAGAATACCTTCCCAGCCGCTCACGGACAGGTAAACTTGAAGGAGAAATGCTCTGAGTTTGCTTTATTGCAATAATTTCAGTACTTCTGAAGTAAAAGTTGTTGTAGCCTTTAGGATGTTATCTTTCCCATTACTATTTTTGTGCAGATTCTTTCCCATCTCAGTAGGGTGTGTTCTCACAGTGAGCTTGTTCTCTGAGTAATCTAAGCATTATAGCAATTAGCTGTTGAATTAAATTGTTTCCACTTGTGCAGAATCTTCCATAAAGAATGCCATATATTTAAAGGTATTTTCAGCTCATCCCTCATGATTAAAAACAAAAGTTCCAATATTCTTCTCAAAGTTGTACCAAAGGAGGGGCAAGGAGCAAGGAATTACTCATGAAAAGTGTTGCATTTCCTGTGGCTACACAGGTCTATATGTAATGTGAAAGTTGCTTTCTTCTACTTGTACTAGAAATTGATCAGTTTTTACTGAAAGGGAAGTCTGCCACCTACTGTCAAACAATTACATTATTTTCCTGGAATGGAAAATCCTTCTCAGTTAATGTCAGAAGTACAACATAGTTTTTCAAGTCTAAACTCACATAACTTTCAGAACATATTTCCATAAGTTCACTTATCGTTGGCTATAAATTAATAATGTTTATTATTTTGCTTCTGTTCATTTTTTTCTCCTGTACTTGCGGGTTCCGAATGATCCGGTCTTGTTTCCGGAGCACTACCGACACATTACAGGATATTTGACACATTACAGGATATTTTTCTTTTTGTTATTTTATGAACTTTATTAAGAACACTGCTTGTGTTCAGTGTCCTTTTTTTCCTACCAGTGAGTCAGTGCATTGATTAAATATTGGCACAAATGTGAAACATTTCTCCTACAAACTATCATAGATTCTGGCGTATTAGGCGACTGGACATATAAGACGACCCCCCAAATTGGTAGCTGCCAATTTGGGGGGGGGGTCTTATATGCTCAGTCGCCTAATATGCCGGTTGACTTATACGCCCAGTCTTATACACGGCAGCTTCACTGGGCAGCGGCAGTGGTCGGCGGGCTCCGCGCCAGGAGGAAGCTGCCCAGCGAAGCGAAGCTGGCTTGGCTGGGCGGCTTCCTCCCAGTGCGGAGCCCACTGCTGCTGCCGCCCAGTGAACCCATACCCGGCATATAAGACCCCTGACTTTTTAGAGGTTAAAAAGTTGTCTTGTACGCTGGAATCTATGGTAATAAGCACATTTGCATAATTACCATTGGCACCTAAAATTGCCTCTGGACAACTAGAACTTTCTCCAGACTTGCATCTGGTTTATTGGGGCAGCATTAGCATTATTAAATAGAGGTCCTAGTGAGCATTGCATGTGTTAGCCCAGCCTTTCCTAACCTGATGCCCTCCAGATATTTTGGACGACAACACCCATCAGGCCGAGTCAGCATGGGAGTATCAAAACATCTGGGGCACACTGAGTTGGCAGAAGCTGTTCTTGCCAGCAGGGAAAAAGCCTGTAGGCCTGTCTTTCAGAGGCAGTTCACACCTCACAAGCAGAGACCTGATCCATTCTTGCCAGTTGTGAATGTTCTGAAAATATTCAATAACTAACAAATGTATACATAACCATTCTCCATAGACAGGATGAGCTGTTAAAGGATGAACAGTTTTCCTCTGTTGTGTTGCATTCCATTCAACATATATTCTGGTTTTTCTTTTGTTTTTGTATGTTGACTTTGTAAAATTAAGCTTGGAATTGTTACAGGAGCCGTTTGCCCCAGGTTTTTCCCTAACTGTGCATATGTGTACTAGTTCAGATCGCAGTACAAAAAATAACCTTTATGTGATTGCAGAAACACATTAGGGTACCTTTTCCTGCTAAGCTCAATCCCTTGTCCATCTTTCTATAATAAATAAAAATTTCAATAATCCTAGGAAGATGACTTCTGCACGTGTTTTCTAACCTCTCTTCCTAACATGAACTATTTATATAGTACCGTCTATGTATATGGAGGTTTATGAAGAAGAGACGATTCTTCTTCCAAAGGGATTCTAATATGAAATAAACACAAGGAAACAGCAGAGAAAGGGGTGGGAATGTAGGGAATTAGTGATGCATGTATTTGGTTATAGTAAAATAAGGAGTAGGTGGGGCAATGAGTATTTTCTGGGGTCAGTGTTGTGTTTTGGTATGGAAAACTCTGGGATAAAAGCACAGGACTTGTAACCACAAATAACAGGGAGAAGTGGCCATCCACCCTGCCTGACACAGCTCTAGTGTTGACATTTTGCAGGATTATCAGACAATACAGTCAGTTCCTTTTGACTTTTTATGATCTGTGATTGTCCAATTGCATCTCAGTGGGACACACCTTTCTAATACCAAGAACCTCTGTAAATAATCCACCTTCAAAAGAGCATCTTGCTCTACAAGAAGAGGCTGTTCATCACTTAGAGAACCAGAACCTGCGTCTTAGTATTTGTCACAATTAAGGTACTTGTTCTTTTATTACAGTATGGAAGATTTTTATCCAAATAAAAACCACGGCCCAGACTCTGGCATTGGCAGCGATAATGGGGATAAAAGGTTATCCACAACAGAAGTAAGCCTGTCCTTTTTAAACTACTCAAAGGAAAGAGGTAGCAGGGGCAGTGGGTTTCTCTAACATCTCTTCTGACTGCTTTCCATTGTCTCAGAATTCTTAGTTTGGCTAAATCTCCATCCATTTGATTTCGATAAACTCCAGTTTAAAAATGACTGTAAAGTACAATAAGATAGCTTGCCTGCTTTGTTATATACTTTATCCTTAACAGCAGTGTTTTGAAGCATTACCCATGCCAGCACTGCACCCCATAGTCACCTTTGACTGGACTTAACTGTCCAGGCGACGTTTATCTTACCATCCAGTAAACAATCCCTCAACATTAAATCCGTATCTTACCAGCTTCATGGTGGTAAAATGAAATAACCCTGAAGGATTCCCCTATTTATTTTTTTTGTCTTGAGCAAACAGAACTTGAACTTGTGTACTTTTGACATTCATTGAGCTGGGATAGCTCTGTTGGTAGAGCACGAGATTCTTAATCTCAGGGTCATGGTCAAAAGATGCTTTGCAGGGGTTTGGACTACATGACCCTCATGGTCCTTTCCAATTCTACAATTTTATGACTCTAGGTCAGTTTAAGTAGCTCGTTTAAAACTTGACATCTGTTGGATACCTCATTAAATGGAAAATATGTCTTCTCCTGTCTCAGTGAGTAGGAAATGCTCTACGTACAGGCCTGCCCTCCAGCAGTGTGCCACAGTGGCCTCTGCTGCTGGTGGTGGGAAGCTGATTTTCTGATGCAAAGTTCAGCAGAACAACAAGTGGAATATGCAGGTTATGCTCTTAACTGCTCTTTTCAGCCATCCGATGATGACACAATCAGCCTTCACTCTCAGGTATCGGAATCGACAAGGGAGCAGACACTCAGAAACGACAATCAGTTACTAGGAAATAAACCTGAACTGCATAAAGGTGAGTTCCAATTTCTGGTTCTCAGGAATGTCTTCTTTGTACTCACAGTTCTTCTGCTTTGGTCGTAACACTGCATTACTGATTACAGGCCTCAAAGAACATTGGGCACATGTACTTCCCCTTCTCTTCCTCTACCTCAGCCGTGAGGAGACAATTGATAGCATACCGATTTACACTAACTGGAAAGCCTTGTCAGTTTAAATTCTGATGGTTTGAAAGAAGCCTGGATAATCATCTATGGTTTAACCCTGGCTTGTTTCAATAAATTGTTGTTTAAGCCAAGGGTGGGGAACTTATCCTCCATCTGATAGCCACTTTTCCTTATGAGTAATCTTCAGGTGGCAGTGGTGGCACTTGCCAGTGCTGGGAATGGCCAGAGGCAAAATGGGTCAAGCAATAGATATGCACTGTAGGGTACTTTCTAGCCACATTTAACAGCTAGAGGTTTCTGCATGCCTCCATCTTCCATCTGGGCAAGCAAGGGGCATTCTCATAGTTCAAGGACCCATTTAAGCCAGAAAGAAAGCATTTGAGGATGTTGTGGAGCAGTGTTGAAGGCCAGATAAAAAGCCCTGGGAGGGCCACATTTGACCACCCTCTGGCCTGAAGTTCCCCAACAGTGTTTTACACTAACAGTTTCCCTTGTGAAACTGTTTAAAAATAAGCAAGTGCTTTAAATGTCCTTGCAGTGGCTCTCTTTGACCTTGCAAGGGTTTGGCCTTGAGGATTAGTCCTTTGTTATGAGAACCACAAGTTTGACACTCATAGGAGGACACGTGAAAGAATGGAATGTGTCCTTCCTGAAGCCTTATGCATTTTTGATGAAATAAATAAGATCACCCCACTCCCACAAAAAAGAGAAATAATTTTCACCTATGTTGGTATTGTCTTTTTTTTAAGGAGAGAATAAAAATAGAAAATCAAAACCTTTGTTAAATTGCCTTCTTATTGCTGCACATCTACCAATCGCCCAGAGAGGGAAAACATTGTCTGAAATTAACACCTCATTATGGTGAATTAATATATAGAAAATTTCATTACATGAAAACCGGTATACTCGTGTTTTCTTAAAAAAGAAAAGATAACCACTTTTGTCTTAGTTTGGTGTGATTTAATTGAATATATATATATATATAAATTTACATCTCTCTTTTCCACAAGTCCCTCAAGGAATCTGGGATAAGTAACATCTAATTGGTTGACAAATTTCCTTCATGGAATATAGGGCCTTTTATTTTTTGTATTCCTTGTGCCTCTGATGGTTTCAGTTACAGATTTATGTTTCTGTATTTTGTAAGTCATCTGCACCACACTTCCTCTCTTCCTTATAATGGTACTTTCCACTTACTTGTCTCTGTTTTATAATAAATATATAGATAACCACCTTTATCATATTTTCTTGTGAATGTAATATGCCATGCCAGCCTTGGTTTGGTTTGGTTTAGTTTTTATATGTTCGTCTCAGGGAGTTCTGTTTTGTTATTTGTTTTGTTATTTATTTGAACTATACATCTATCTGTATAAAATAAATCTCCCTTTCCCTCCCCCTTGCTTCGTCATCATCCCTGATGACCAGACCCAGAAGTGTGTGATTACCTTGACCCCAGCTCAGAGGATGTGGCTTCCTGTGATCAAGGAGATGTGCAAACTGGGCCATCGATCTCGTATATTAAGGTAGCATCTTAAAGAATAACTTGGATATTAGCAACCTGCTTTACATATTGTGAAGTTCAGTAATGTGACCCCTGCACACTTTCTTTTCTCTCCTTTCCCACCCCTGTGTGCATGTTAGGAACGAGCAAAGCAGACTGAAAAGTCTCAGAAAACAGAAGAAAATGAAAACTGGGGAGATGAAAAGAGGTATTTTCCCTAGCAGTACTAACTGGGCATTCTAACTAGTATTGATGATTATAATGATTTATTGCCTGCCCTTCATCTTAAGGTCCCAGAGCAGATTACAACAATAAAAACCCAACTTCAGTATTAAAACACAATACCGCACAATATTAAAACCAGATTAAAACAACTTAAAATTATACAAATCAGGTGGGTACTAAAAAATACCTAGAATGGGAAATATGAATAGCTGTTGGAGGAGGGAATCTTAGTTTTTTCTGTTGTTTCTCTGGCATTCTGATTTAAAACAGAAATTGTAATGGTTATAGGGGTTGCTCGTGCGTAAGTTGCCGCCACTCCTGGCTAGGTTACCTGGTTAAACCTTTTCTGTCTGGACAGCCCTTCACTCCGTGGCTGTTTCAGTTGCTGGCAGAATCTGTCAGTGGGCGTTTCTTGAACTTCTTCCAGCAAAGAAGTTCTTTGACGCCAAGTCTCCGCCTACTCTCCCTGCGCGGAAGTCTTCTGCGCAGGGTGGGTGTGGGCTGCAGACGGCCGGGGCTCTCCCCGCTGGTCTCCGGCGAGGAGTCCTGGAGCCCCCTCGCCGATTCCCCCATCTGCCCCCCTTTATCCGTGGTGTTATGCTGATTTCCTTCCCCAGCCGATGAGCTGCCTCTCTCCCTGCTGGGCCCTTCTCCAGCATCACTTTGGAGTCTTGCCTCCGCCTCTAGCTCTGATGGCAGTTCCCTGACAGAAATGTTTGTGGTGTTTTTTAGGGTTCAGAAGGATCAGGTATTGGCAGAGGAAGATGATGAACTGAAGGAAGTGACTGACCTAAGGAAAATAGCTGCCCAGCTGCTGCAACAAGAACAGAAGAACAGGTATTTAGCCTTTGGATCACAACAGTAGGTGAACTCTATATGCAAGTCCCCTGGCTGCATTTTGTGTTAAAGGCTTGTGGAGTTTTAAAATTTGGCAAATGACACAGAAGCTTAACCAAGAAATCAATCAAACTCTGGTCCTGCTTCCTAGACACATCTGGTTGCCCACTGAGAACAGGGTGGACTCAAAAGGCATTTGGCCTAATCCAGCAACCAGACTCTTCTAATATTCAGATATTTGAGATTTAGTGTTGATAAACATGAACAAACTTTATTGCTTCTCTGCAGCTAACATTTGAGTGCAATTTGTCCACTTTAAAACTGGTAAGTGCAAAACTGCAAATGATTGAAATGAACTGAGTTTAGCAATCTGACTGAGTGTAAACTAAGATTACTCAAAATTCTCTGATTCTTACCTTGTCAAAAAGAAAAAAGGGGGAAAAAAGAGTAACACAAAGCTCAACCATTAAGCATTTTGTCTTTTAAACCCTATTAAAGCTCTACCTCCTTACTACTTTCTGCTCACTATACTAATGACGTCCCTGTCCTCTCCTGTCAACCTTTACTCCTTCCTTCTTCCATCTTTGGGTTTTGATGTACATGAAATACGAATTCAGACGGAGACCATTAAGCTATAGAACTTCATTCAGTGAAAAGCTCTTCCAGAGGACAAGGGTCGCAGGACGCGCATCAAGGTATTTTGTTTTTATGGCACATGAATTTCAGCTGACAACACAAGGGACAAACAGACAATTCCTGCATTGCAGGGGCTTGGACTAGATGACCCCTTGGGTCCCTTCCAATTCTATTATTCTATGAAAACATTTTTTGGTGTGCTGCTAAAGATGCGAAGGCTTAAAGTAGTAAGAATCCTTACCCCAAACTGGGGAGCTATAGCATAGGGTAGGATACAGATCAGAGCTGGAGTGGGCTCTAAAAGTACCAGCTCCATCAATAGAATTGCTTGATTATCGTTATTTGCTTGTGTGTGTTTTTAAAAAATAACTTTGCTGCCCTTTATCAGAATCAATTTCAGAGCAGTTTGTATGCAACAGTTTAAAAATAGAGGCAAGAATTGTATTATTCCATTATGACTCACATAAAAACAAAATTCAAAACATATTGGAATTTTAATAATACAAATACTTTTTGAGGATGACAGTGATGAAACTTTACACAGGGGAGCGATTTTTAAAGGTGCTCTTTTCTTCACGGGGCAACTTATATTTTTGGTTATGGGTAGTGTGCCTGCAAGTCTTCCCAATGGTTAGAAGTCTGACTGTGGAAATGCTTCTGCCTGTGTCCAATATTCAGGCATGCTCTGTACATCTGACTCAGAAATAGATGGGGGTGCTCTGGGTCTCACTAGATCAAGAGCGTGGCTATTGTACCTATCTTCAAATAACTTCTCTGTGATGAAATACTACATATCTTTTCTCAGCTTTTTTCTATCACGTTTCCTTTTCTGAATCTTTCTTCCCCATTGTCAGTATTGCATCTAGTCAAATATTGTCTATTCTGTACTATCTTCCTCACTAAGTCACCAGTCAGACTGAATGTTTCTCAGTGATTCTCATAGTCACCTTCTTTGATCATGTAACCCAAAAACAACAGGCTTCAAATTAGTTAAGAACAATAAAAATGGTGTTAAAGTAACGTATTTTTCCTCTGACTATTAGCATGTAGAGATATCTGGACTCTAAACTTTTGCTCAAATTCTCAGAGCTGGACAGTAAATATTCAAATGCATTTTAAACTACACAATTTCAGCATGAAATTTTTGTGGTTTCAAGTGCACATTTGTGTGTTTGATTTTAGACTTCTGAATCACTCCACGTCAGCAAGTACAAGAAACAGACCAAAACAGACCATGGAATCAGAAAAAAGGTATCAATTATGCTTTTCTTAGTAGTAAAATACTTTGGGTGAACCCTGTGGTGGTGGTGGTGGGGATGGTTGAATAAAGGCTGCTTGAGAAGTGCCTAATTCTTTCTCAAAAGTTCCACATTACCTTCAGATAGCAGAAATTGATTCTAGAATATATGACTGTGCAAGGATGCTCTTCATAACTGTTGGTTTCGAGGTGTTTCAGAATTAAACAGCCTACAAAGCTTTACATAGATTTCAAGAGTGTTTTAAGGGCAGAGATAAAGGCACAAGTGTGCTTTAAAAATTGGATCTTTGAAATGCACGCAGGCAGCTTTCCCTAGATACCATGTTGATTTATTGCACAGCACTGTTTGCTGTAGTCAGCGTTAAGAGTTGTAAATGCCTGATCTCTTAATGTATTTAAACAACTGTCCAGTAAGCCTTTTTTTTAAACTTCTGAATACTTGAGAAAACAATTTGTTCTGGTGTTAAGTTTTCAAAGATATGTAGCAGAGCTGATTAATCATTAAAATTAACACTTCAGCATTGTGACAAGAATACACTTCCACAAGATAGACGTCCAAAAGACAAGTCATGATATGAAACAACCCTCTTTAAATTCTTTCTTCCAGAGTATGTTACCTGAATTTCTTAATGGAGACTCTCATTGAGTGTAGTTATTATAAGATTTCTCAGCTGTGAACAGTAAGAACATGGTGATTTTCTAGATTGGTTTATTCCTTAGTAAACAAGCTTTCTGAGTGTGATTACCCACATCTACATAGCCCATAAGAATGATTTATGCCCATAAGAATGATTTCCCTCCCTCCCTTTTTAAAAATATATGTCTAGGTCATTTTGATACAAGACTCTTTTTTTGCTGATATGTATATAATTGTAAGTTGCTTGACTTGGCTCAGTGTAAAAGATGAAAAAAATCCATTCTAACAAACTGTGTGTGTGTTTTCATCTAGTCTTTCAGCAGATGAAGCAAATTCTCCATCATCCCCATACAGTTGGCAGGTAATGCAGAGATACATAAGCATCCAAAATACTGTCTGCACAGCTGTGATAATTTTGCTCCTACTTTCTTGACTGGCTTGATTTCATGGCCATGGTCATGTATGGTGGTAAACTAGCCAAATGTACTATACAGACTCTGGAGGGTAGCTGACAGTTCTAGCCATTGGCACAAATGTAACAAAAATAGAATACAAAAAGATTGTTTTCTCCCAGAAGTGCTGATCTTTAAATTATTGCACTTTTAACCTGCTTTCTCCAGGTGCAAACCTTTTGATAAACTGCCTTGACAAATGTATCAGGCCATTTCCCCCCATTAATGAAGAACTTTCTCTTCCATGGTGTAGTGAAACAGACGCATGAGGAATTGCTGCTATTATTATTATTATTACCATCACCATTATCAACCCACACTTTACCTTAAGGTCCCAGGGCAGGAGGTGACGATGATGATGATAATGATAATGATAATGATAATAATAATAATAATAATAATAATAATAATAATAATAATAATAATTTATTTGCATATACACTAGTAGCCAAAATTGTGTCAAAACAAGATGACACCTGATTGGGACTCTAAACACTCCTTTTTCTGGTTATTTGGCTATAAATTTTAATAGAATACAGGGTAAAGAAGTGCGACTTCAGTATTCCTCGGAAACTGTATAATGAATGTGTCAGACATACCTCTGCTGGGAAGGAGCTCTGCAGTTTAGGGGGCATCACAGATAATGCCCTTTCCTGGGCCTACCCAAGCCTCTGACGGCATAGGAACTATCAAGAGGGCCCCTTTTGCTGATCTTGGCACCCAGGAGAGTGTGGGGAAGGAAGCAGTCTTTCAGAGACTTGAGACATGAGTCATAGACATGAATGGCTTGCTTATTCCAGAAACATGGAAGTTCATAACTACATGCGGCAACCTGGTTGGCATTATTTAGCCATGAGGAGATAGAAAGCTTTCACACATGTGTTCAGCTAAACACAATTTAGCATAATCCCCATAGCATAATGTGGTTAATCTTATGACCATTTATCACTTCTCAGCCTTCTGGCTAGGATCAAGTGTAGCGGTTTATTGAAACAAGCCAGCTTCATGAACCAGAATTTGAAACTGGCTTGTTTGAGTATCCCACAGTTTAATCACAGTTTGTCCATATTCAGATATAATGCTAAACTCTGGTTAATTAAAAATGGAAGCAGAATTGCCACATCAAAAGAGTTGATAGGTAATGGAATATGTTAACCTCAGGGTCACTCAGGTTCATTCATGTAATACAAAATTTTAGTATAAAGCATAGTTTAGTTCTGTGCCTGAATGAGGTAGTTATGTGCATCAGTCTTCAGGTATTTTTCACTACATTCTCTTGTATGTCCTGTACCCAACTGCAAGGCTACTTAAATGGAAACATAATGACAATAATTTAGACTAAATGGGAAAATTAGTGGCCACTGTAATGTTTTAATAGTCATTTTCTTACGCTACCCTTCTACTTTCCTCTCAGTAACTTTTTACACACGGTACTGTTATCTTAAACAAAAAAGTTGGTACCAAATGTAATTCAGTTTCTTGACTGGAAGTAGGAACATCTTCATTGTTCTGATCAGCAAGTTTACAATGCCCTAAGTAAGAAGTAATGAGGGGTGAATCTAGCTGTGTAGCCAGTAAACTCTTCTCTGATTTTCAGAGCTCTTTGTTTAGGACAGGAGTGGGGATCCTCGAGATCAGGGACCATATGTGACTCTCCAAGCCTATGTAGGAACCTCTGACTTTTGCATGACTGACCTGTAGCCTATTATGCATCTGTTGCCCCAAACCCTACTGGCACTTAGCCACTTGAAGGCGGCCCATGAAAAAATGTGACCTTTGACTATGAAAAAGGTTCCACATCCCTGGTTTGGGGAGCCCCTACTTATTTTTTCATTGGGGGTGGTTCCAGCAGACTACTCTGAGGACCAGGATATACCGGTACATAATTTAATCTGAACTGCTTGCTGGAAGGTCAGAGTGGAATTTCTTGTCTTACGAAGCTAGCTATTTCTCCCATCAGTCACTGGGGGATCGGAAGGACCACCCAGATGAGCAACACTGGCCGGACATGCAGCCAGTTATCTGGCAAAATGAGGAGAGGAGGCGGAGCAAGCAAATCAGAAAAGAATATTTCAAGGTAGGTTATTCCTTTATGGTGGCAAATTTGATGCTTAATCTGATTAGCGGCCTGAGTATCTCTACAAAAATTAAGATTTATTATATAAAAAAAGGAAAGCCTAGGTTAAGGTATCACCCTGGCCATACCTTTTGGCAAGGGACAACTGAAATAGAATTTCCCCCCTCAACAGCATGTTGTTGTTGAATGACAGCTCAAGGTGTCAAATACTAGTTGGTTTTGTGCATTATTTCATGTTGCATGTTTAGCCTGTGAGGGTTGCTTTACCGTGAATTAGTGTTTTCCTAGCTTTTCTGTTTTAAGTCAGTAAGCATTTGGAGGATATACAATGAAAATATCTGTTGTGTCTAGCTGTACTTGCAGACTGAGGTCAAAAGCCTAGATCCACTGAGACCCTTGATTTCCTTACTGAATAAAATGAAAATAAAGAGCAATTTTGCATGGTTGTTACAGGAAGTGCTGAAAACCACTTGTAGCTAAGTGCTGTGTGATTGACATTACTTTGTACAAATTGAGTATGCTGGAAGAAAATCCATTCAGTGAACAAAAATTCTTCCCCCAGACTCCATCCTCTCACTTGAAATTTGGTATAATTTAAAGAGATTGCAACTCTTCACACAAAGTGTTCCTAAATAGCCAATTTCTCACATGCACACAATCTAAATACAAAAACAACTCCTTTTAAAAACAGCTGAAGTTCAGTGTTACTTCAGTGTCAACTTCCATCTTAGTCCATTCAAAGCATATAACAAAAGCCTAATTTGACTTATTTGAACCTCAGACAGTGGTTGATATCAAACTCTCTTTTTTAAAAGTTGATGCAAATTATGGAAGAGAAGAAGAAGAGAAGAGGCTGAAAGCGTGCAAAAAGAGTTTGAGCAGGATTATGCTCTAGGGTCTAGCGATTTCAGTATTACACTGCAAGAAAATGCTCTTGCATGTGGGCGGGGAGGGGGGGTTGCAGTGATTTTTAGAAAGTCATTAGTGCACCAGGCGTCCTATTGGGAAGACCCAGTTTTCCGAGTGCATGTTCTGGAAGTTGGGCAATAGGGGCAGTACAGGATTCCTTTTGGTGTACCGACCTCCCCGCTGCACCAAGGATTCCCTGCCCGAGCTGCTTCAGGTCGTGGTGGATGTTCTCCTGGAGACACCTAGCTTGGTTGTCCTAGAGGATTTTAACATCCATGCTGACACGACCTTACAAAGGGCAGCTCGGGACTTCGTGGAAAGCATGGCCTCCATGGGGCTGTCCCTGAATAAGTCTGGCCCAACCCATAGCCGCGGACATGCCTTGGACCTGGTGTTTACCTATATGGATGTTGGTGATCTGACACTAAGTAAAAGCGAAACGAAAGAAGTGCCATGGTCAGATCACTTCCTGGTGCAACTGGACTTCTCTGCGACCCATCCCCTCTGCAGGGAGGTGGGACCAATTCGGATGGTCCGCCCCCGCCACTTAATGGATCCAAATGGTTTCCAGAGAGTGGTAGGGGATGCTTTATCCCATGTTGATGGCCTTTCAGCTAATTCCCTGGTGGCCCGCTGGAATGTGGAGTTAACCAGGGCTATTGACTGTTTGGCTCCGAAGCGCCCTCTCCGATTGCATGGAGCCCGGAGAGCCCCGTGGTTTTCCACGGATCTGAGGGCAATGAAACAATCGTTGAGATGGCTAGAGCACCGGTGGCGGATAACTCATTCCGAATCTGACTGGACACAGGTTAGAGCTCAACGTCGAGCCTACCAAGTGGCGATAGCGACGGCGAAGAAGAATTTCTTCACCGCCTCTATTGCATCTGCAGAAAACAGCAGCAGGAGACTTTTTCAGGTGGTTCACAATTTAGCGGAACCACCTGCAACATCGAGGCCCAGTACGGGCCACATGTTCTCCTGCAATGATTTTGCAAAGTTTTTTGCAGATAAAATCGCTCAGATTCGGGAAGAAGTAGACTCCACCGTGGGAGCAGGGCCGGGGCGGGAGAGTGCTAGAGTTCTGTCTAGTCAAGTTGAGTGGGATCAATTCCAATCTGTTACCTCCGAGGATGTGGACAGGCTGCTTGGATGAGTGAAACCAACCACCTGTCTCCTGGATCCTTGCCCATCCTGGCTTATAAAAGCTAGCCGGGAAGGACTGGGCGATGTGCTTCGTGGGGTGGTGAATGCTTCCCTCCGTGAGGGAGCCTTCCCAGACCCACTGAAAGAGGCGGTTATTAAACTGATTCTTAAAAAACCATCTTTAGATGCGGCCACAATGGCCAACTATCGCCCAGTCTCAAATCTTCCATTCTTGGGCAAGGTGATTGAGCGAGCGGTTGCCGAACAACTCCAGGCACGCCTGGAAGAAGCGGACCATTTGGATCCCTTCCAGTCGGGATTCAGGCCTCATCATGGGACTGAAACTGCCTTGGTCGCACTGGTTGATGATCTCCAGCGGGCTAGGGACAAAGGTGAGAGCTGTTTCCTAGTTCTGCTGGATCTCCCAGCGGCGTTTGATACCATCGACCATAGCATCCTTCTGGACCGTCTTGAGGGGCTGGGAGCTGGGGGCACTGTTATACAATGGTTCCGCTCCTTCCTCCTGGGCCGTGTTCAGAAAGTGGTGGTGGGGGATGAGTGTTCAGACCCCTGGGCTCTCACTTGTGGGGTGCCTCAGGGTTCTGTCCTCTCCCCCATGCTTTTCAACATCTACATGCAGCCACTGGGAGAGATCATCAGGAGGTTTGGGCTGAGTGTTCATCAGTATGCGGATGATACCCAGCTCTACCTCTCTTTTAAATCAGAACCAGTGAGGGCAGTGAAGGTCCTGTGTGAGTGCCTGGAGGCGGTTGGAGGATGGATGGCGGCTAACAGTTTGAGGTTGAATCCTGACAAGACAGAGGTACTGTTTCTGGGGGACAGGAGGCGGGCAGGTGTGGAGGATTCCCTGGTCCTGAATGGGGTAACTGTGCCCCTGAAGGACCAGGTGCGCAGCCTGGGAGTCATTTTGGACTCACAGCTGTCCATGGAGGCACAGGTCAAATCTGTGTCCAGGGCAGCTGTGTACCAGCTCCATCTGGTACGTAGACTGAGACCCTATCTGCCTGCGGACTGTCTCGCCAGAGTGGTGCATGCTCTGGTTATCTCCCGCTTGGACTACTGCAATGCACTCTACGTGGGGCTACCTTTGAAGGTGATTCGGAAACTACAACTAACCCAGAATGCGGCAGCTAGACTGGTGACTGGGAGCGGCCGCCGAGACCATATAACACCGGTCTTGAAAGACCTACATTGGCTCCCAGTACGTTTCCGAGCACAATTCAAAGTGTTGGTGCTGACCTTTAAAGCCCTAAACGGCCTCGGTCCAGTATACCTGAAGGAGCGTCTCCACCCCCATCATTCTGCCCGGACGCTGAGGTCCAGCGCCGAGGGCCTTCTGGCGGTTCCCTCATTGCGAGAAGCAAAGCTACAGGGAACCAGGCAGAGGGCCTTCTCGGTAGTGGCGCCCGCCCTGTGGAACGCCCTTCCAGCAGATGTCAAAGCGATAAACAACTACCTGACATTCAGAAGACATCTTAAGGCAGCCCTGTTCAGGGAAGTTTTTAACGTGTGATATTTTACTATCCCCTTCATGGATCACTGCCTCCCCTTCATGGATCACTGCCTTGCCGTGGCGAAGGGGCTTGAAGAACTCAGAGAAGCTATGAACTATGCCGAGCAGGGCACCCAAGATGAACAGGTCATAGTGGAGAGTTTTGACCAAACGTGATCCACCTGGAGGAGGAACCGGCAAGCCACTCCAGTATCCCTGCCAAGAAAACTCCATGGACAAAGACAACAGGTATATAAAAGTTATGACGCTGGAAGATGAGCCCCTCAGGTCGGAAGGCGTCCAACATGCTACTGGGGAAGAGCGGAGGGCAAGTACAAGTAGATCCAGAGCTGATGAAGCGGCTGGGCCAAAGCCGAAAGGACGCTCAGTTGCGGATATGCCTGGAAGCGAAAGGAAAGTCCAATGCTGTAAAGAAAAATATTGCATAGGAACCTGGAATGTAAGAACCATGAACCTGGGTAAGTTGGAGGTGGTCAAAAATGAGATGGCAAGAATAAATATTGACATCCTGGGCATCAGTGAACCAAAATGGACGGGAATGGGTGAATTCAGTTCGGATGACCATCATATCTACTACTGTGGGCAAGAAACCCGTAAAAGAAATGGAGTGGCCCTCATAGTCAACAAAAGAGTGGCGAAGGCTGTACTGGGATGCAATCTCAAAAATGATAGAATGATCTCGATACGAATCCAAGGCAGACCTTTTAACATCACAGTAATCCAAGTTTATGCACCAACTACTGGTGCTGAAGAAACTGAAATTGACCAATTCTATGAAGACTTACAACACCTTATAGAAGTGACACCAAAGAAGGATGTTCTTCTCATCATAGGGGATTGGAATGCTAAAGTAGGGAGTCAAGAGATAAAAGGAACAACTGGCAAGTTTGGCCTTGGAGATCAAAACGAAGCAGGGCAAAGGCTAATAGAGTTCTGTCAAGAGAACAAGCTGGTCATCACAAACACGCTTTTCCAACAACACAAGAGACGACTCTACACATGGACATCACCAGATGGGCAGCATCGAAATCAGATTGATTATATTCTCTGCAGCCAAAGATGGAGAAGCTCTATACAGTCAGCAAAAACAAGACCTGGAGCTGACTGTGGCTCAGATTATCAGCTTCTTATAGCAAAATTCAAGCTTAAACTGAAGAAAGTAGGAAAAACCACTGGGCCGGTAAGATACAATCTAAGTCAAATCCCTTATGAATACACAGTGGAAGTGAGGAACAGGTTTAAGGATTTAGATTTGGTGGACAGAGTGCCTGAAGAACTATGGATGGAGGCTCGTAACATTATACAGGAGGCAGCAACGAAAACCATCCCAATGAAAAGGAAATGCAAGAAAGCAAAGTGGCTGTCCAATGAGGCCTTACAAATAGCGGGGGAGAGAAGGCAAGCAAAATGTGAGGGAGATGGTGAAAGATACAGGAAATTGAATGCAGATTTCCAAAGAATTGCAAGGAGAGACAAGAAGACCTTCTTAAACGAGCAATGCAAAGAAATAGAGGAAAGCAATAGAATGGGAAGAACCAGAGATCTGTTCAAGAAAATTGGAGATATGAAAGGAACATTTCGTACAAAGATTTCCATAATAAAGGACAAAAGTGGAAAGGACCTAACAGAAGCAGAAGACATCAAGAAGAGGTGGCAAGAATACACAGAGGAATTATACCAGAAAGAAATGGATGTCCCGTATACCCCAGGTAGTGTGGTTGCTGACCTTGAGCCAGACATCCTGGAGAGTGAAGTCAAATGGGCCTTAGAAAGCACTGCAAATAACAAGGCCAGTGGAAGTGACGGTATTCCAACTGAACTATTTAAAATTTTAAAAGATGATGCTGTTAAGGTGCTACACTCAATATGCCAGCAAGTTTGGAAAACTCAGCAGTGGCCAGAAGATTGGAGAAGATCAGTCTACATCCCAATCCCAAAGAAGGGCAGTGCCAAAGAATGCTCCAACTACCGCACAATTGCACTCATTTCACACGCTAGCAAGGTTATGCTTAAAATTCTACAAGGAAGGCTCAAGCAGTATGTGGACCAAGAACTCCCAGAAGTGCAAGCTGGATTTAGAAGAGGTAGAGGAACCAGAGACCAAATTGCAAACATGCGCTGGATTATGGAGAAAGCTAGAGAGTTCCAGAAAGACATCTACTTCTGCTTCATTGACTATGCAAAAGCCTTTGACTGTGTCGACCATGGCAAACTATGGCAAGTTCTTAAAGAAATGGGAGTGCCAGATCACCACATCTGTCTCCTGAGAAATCTCTATGTGGGACAAGAAGCTACAGTTAAAACTGGATATGGAACAACTGATTGGTTCAAAATTGGGAAAGGAGTACGACAAGGCTGTATTTTGTCTCCCTGCTTATTTAACTTATATGCAGAATTCATCATGCGAAAGGCCGGGCTGGATGAATCCCTAGCCGGAATTAAGATTGCCGGAAGAAATATCAACAACCTCAGATATGCAGATGACACAACCTTGATGGCAGAAAGTGAGGAGGAAATAAAGAACCTTTTAATGAGGGTGAAAGAGGAGAGCGCAAAATATGGTCTGAAGCTCAACATCAAAAAAACGAAGATCATGGCCACTGGTCCCATCACCTCCTGGCAAATAGAAGGGGAAGAAATGGAGGTAGTGAGAGATTTTACTTTCTTGGGCTCAATGATCACTGCAGATGGTGACAGCAGCCACGAAATTAAAAGACGCCTGCTTCTTGGGAGAAGGGCAATGACAGGCCTAGACAGCATCTTGAGAAGTAGAGACATCACCTTGCCAACAAAGGTTCGTATAGTTAAAGCTATGGTTTTCCCAGTAGTGATGTATGGAAGTGAGAGCTGGACCATAAAGAAGGCTGATCGCCGAAGAATTGATGCTTTTGAATTATGGTGCTGGAGGAGACTCTTGAGAGTCCCATGGACTGCAAGAAGATCAAACCTCTCCATACTGAAGGAAATCAACCCTGAGTGCTCACTGGAAGGACAGATTGTGAAGCTGAGGCTCCAGTACTTTGGCCACCTCATGAGAAGAGAAGACTCCCTGGAGAAGACCCTGATGTTGGGAAAGATGGAGGGCACAAGGAGAAGGGGGCGACAGAGGATGAGATGGTTGGATAGTGTTTTCGAGGCTACCAGCATGAGTTTGACCAAACTGCGGGAGGCAGTAGAGGACAGAGGTGCCTGGCGTTCTCTGGTCCATGGGGTCACGAAGAGTCGGACACGACTAAACGACTAAACAACAACAACAACAACATTTTACTGTATTTTTGGTTTTTATGGAAGCTGCCCAGAGTGGTTGGGGAGGCCCAGCCAGATGGGCGGGGTATAAATAATAAATTATTATTATTATTATTATTATTATTATTATTATTGCTACATCGGAAAGGCTATAGCTTTGCCTGTCTCCTCACATCCTTCCTCTCCCAGCAACCTAGTAACTTCTCTGTGTATATTTGCAAGGCTGCTATAATTACAGTATCAGCAAATCTTCGATATAAATGTGCCTAGTCCTTTTCAGGAAGTATCCAGTATTTTCTGTTTGTACTAACCTGCAACCACATCCATGTCTATGTCTTTAATTATTTCCATTACAAAATGAGGCATAGCAATGACATTAGCTGTTGGAGCAATGCCTTGCCTTTTATACTGGACTAGGTATTTTAGAATGTCTGCTTAACCATACTCTTCAGCTGTATTCCCATATTGGTACGAGACTCCAAGCACCTGTCTTTCTTCCAGGCTATCTAAAATAAATAAAATTTATACTGATGGCAGGATGGGGAAAATTACTTCTGCTGTTAGGATTTCCCAAATCTTTCAACTTGCTGGCATTTCCCTTTGACTTTGTGTTGAACTCTAGAACCAGAAACACAGCTTAAATTTGAAAGTAAGAGCTCACCACCAGAGGGCACTGCCTGCTTTCTGAGGATAGAAGACTTTCCCTTCGAACCCAGTGGGCATAACTGAGGTTTCTGTGCGAAGCTTCAGGTTGGATTGAAATATAGAATGTCTTTCATTATGAAGCTGACTTTGTCAGATGTTTCACTCATGACGCTTAAAAATTCCGGGATGTACAGTAAGACAAGCGCAATACAGTGTCACACTTCAAAGCAAACTGTATTTTAAATCGGTATTTGATATTTGCGTTTAAAATGGTCACATAGCTGCTTCAGAATTCTCCCCCTCCCCAATCCATGCAGCTTCGAAGTTAGGTTCTAAAAAGGGGGCTGTGAGCACCATGACAAGGCCTTGCAGGCCATCACCGCTTTTGCCACTGCTGCAAGGCCTTGCAGGCTGCCACCACTACTGCCATCACCACCACAAGGCCTTGCAGGCTGCCACTGCTTCTGCCATCCTCAGGCTGCTGCCACTTGTATCTCCTAGCAGGCATGCTGGGCAGTTTGACAGTCTCAGATTATTTGTATGCACTATGACTCTTTGCCATACTTTGGATTGTCCTGAATACCACCATTTAGTAACCAAGCCCAAAACCAAAAGTCCTGTCGGGATGCATTTTGGCTTTCCTGCTGTTGAAAGTCACCATGAGGTGATTGATAATATCATCAGTTATCAGTTTAAGACCTTTAAGTAGTAGCAGTTTCCATTTATATATCATGATGTTGATATGTCACAATTTTGAAAATATTAGGGATAATGGGAGTTGTAGTCCAGCAACACCTGGAAGACCACAAGTTCCCCACCAAACCCTTAAACAGTTTTGTTCTGGAAATAGTAATTTTACAGAAAGGCAGTTGCTAAACTAGCTTCCTCAAAATCCAGTTTTGAGTACATCGTGGAGAAGAAACACATACCATGCTGTGGCTTTGTAAAAGACATTTGCAATGTGGAAGGAAGTAAAATATATGTCCTTCAGTTTCTTTTTGCTTAGAACATGCAATATGTTTTGTTGTACTTGAAGATTTAAGCTGGGGATCATTAACCCGTGGGCAGGATTCAGCCCACTCAAACAAAAGAATTGTCAGTTGCCACCCTAAAATGCCTATGAGACTTTTGACATTGTGGACAGCATGAAAAGGCATGAACTGCGGCCACAGCTCCAGAAGGCAGCAGCACAGCTAAGGAGTGGATTCTGGCAACATAACATAAATGATATGCTATAAATAGCTGTTTAAAACAAACTGTTTGCCTTTCAGTACAAGTCTTCCCGGAAGAGTTCAAGTGGCAATGAAAATGATGAGGTGAGTTAGCACTGTGATAAGAAGCCAACTACATAAGGAATTGGAACTTGTGCTGATCCAGTTCGCTGTAACGTTACTTTAGGCTCATGTACAAAACTTCTGAACCTCTGGGAAGCCGATGCTGCTTGTAAAGATGGAATTCATCCTGTCCAGTGTAGGGTACCTTGATGCTTTGTTTCCATGGTGTCTGTCAACATGAGCTTCTAAAGTGTTGAGGCTCAGGGTTTAGGGTCTCCCCCACTTTTTTCCCTTATTGCTTCTCTCATTGTCACTGCCATCTCCACTAAGTGATTAACAGTGGCAGTGCATGCTGGTAATGTTAATTTTTTTAGGGGCTGCTCTGTATTAGGCGGCAAATGGGGTAAGGTGCACACTTTTCATTTCCAGCAGTTTTTATTTGAATCAGCTTTGTTGTTTTGAAAGAGGAGGTATTCTGGAATGCAGGGACCAGTGGGATCTTTGGTTTTCTCAAAACCTTGATTTTTAAAAAAATAATTCTGTGACAAAGTGGTTTTAAAAGGGGGTAAAAAGGAGAGGAAAGCAAGGCAACCAAACACATGCGCGGCAGGAATTGTTTTGCTTCGGGTCTTTGACTGAAATGTTAACTCAAATTGGGCAAAATGTGATGAAATGGGGAAATGTGATGAACCCAGTCATTGCCTGAATGCAGAAGTGTCCAGGTCATAGTTTCTACTTAGAAGTTCACTGGCAGAATTCCTAGTGCAACTGAATCGTGTGTGTGTCCCAACTCCCCTCTGTCTTTATACTGTTGAAACTTCCCAAATAACACCTAGTTTTTAATCACTTAAGAAGTTTTTTCACCAGATATGCTGTGTTCTTCAACTTAAGGGGGTTGGTGGAAGCCTCAGGGGCAAACTTCAGTGGGAATTTAGAAAGATTAAGAAACCAGATATCATTTTTTAAAAAAGCTCATACAAAAAAAGCTCATACAGACTTTTTTATCTGACCATTTAATGACAGTTAATAGCTTTATTATAGATGTTGACCACACTCCCCAGTGAATACTAGGGCTTCCCATTGTTAACTTTGTGCTTAGTTCTTTGCTTTCTCCAGCTGGCCATGGCAGCCAGTTTGAACTCTCCAGCAGACAGTTTCCTGAGTTCAGCGCCATAAATGCAGTATTAAAAATGGCACACTGTTCTGCTTGCAGAAGGACCAAGGTTCAGAAACTTCCCAAATCCTTCATTGTGAAACTGCTGAGCAGCCATGTCTTACTTGTTGCTGTTATTTTGGTGTGCATACACATGTTTAATCATACATCTATGTGTAAGAATACTCGTATATCATACATATTCATAATCATGCATTTTTTTATTTAAAAACCTATCTTTCATTTTATAATTCCATCTTTTTGGTTTCTTTTTAGCAAGACAGTGATAATACTAATGTGTCCCCACAGTCTCCTGTGTCATCTGAGGTACAAGTCTGTTTGTGTCAGTGTCTTTTTCACTACCTGTTAACACCGCTGCATGGAACTCACATGAAATATGCCGTTCTTTGCTAAATTAGAGAATACTGTACAAAGACAGTTCTTTTGAAGAATTATCTGGAGTATATTATACAGTAGCTATAATGTATGACAGAAAAGTAAGCTTCTAACTGCTTAAGGTATATCCCATTTTCATGACCAAAAAATAATAATTATTGAATTAATTATTGATGAATTCATGTTTTAAGTGTTGCTTGTGTTCCAAAGAAAATATTCTCCTGTATAAGCCCAGTTCATTTCCTTGGGGCTTCCCCTGGGAATGTTTGTTACAATGTTTGTTACACATGCAGAGAAGAGAGAAAGGAGTGAGCAATCTTGGTGTAGCATCTCCCAAAATACAGTATTATAATTGAGCTAAATTAAAAAAAAAATAAAACATTTCCCCCTTTCTGTCAAGGAAGACTATGTACTTGCCACATGAAAACAATCTTCTGTGTGACTTTAGTTATGTTTTGGGGCCTTCTGACATCCGCCTTCTCCCCCCACCCCTAGGATTATGAAAGGGCCGATGGCAATTCTCATGGTCCTTTTGGACTGAAGCCCAGATCAGGTAGGCACCATTCCACACATACTGAACATCTAAGGGATGCATGAAAAATAGGTTATTTTGGAGGTGGCAAAAGGATAGAATTGCTCTTATCAGTCTTGCTGTGGATTTCTTAGAAGCTGGGATATATAATTCATATATTTTCACATATGCTGAAATTGCATGAGAAGTCCTTCACAAACTGCTGTAGGAGAATCAAATAGTCACAATAGAAGGTGATTTTTCAGCAGAGAATCATACAGAGGTGGTTAGGGAGGATGTGAATAGTCATATGCAGATTGAACAAAACTAGCAATGGTTATTTGGTTGTATCTAGCTCAGTTGACCCATTAAAATTAGTTGCTGTGGCTTGATGTCCCTGAGTCTGCTTTTAAGCCTGACTTAGTTGGGCACCACCCTGAACCAAAGCAGCCCCCCCCCAAAAGATTATAGACTGGGACCTCTGGATGAGTGGATGGGGGGGGGCTAGATGTGAGTTGAGCCTTGGTGTTGCAGAGCCCTTGCTTTGCAATCTCCTCCTTCACTAGTAAAATGGCTCCCAGGCAGACATATTTCCAAGCCCCACTGTGAGATCTTGGAGAGCTATTTTTGAAGTAGCTAGTCCTGGGCCAGATGGAGTAATGATCTCTCTTGGGACAAAGTAGTTTATATGCTTGTTTGAGCCCAAGTCAGAATCCATTTGTACAACTGGAATTGTATATGCTTCACCACACTGTCAGCAATATGCTTGATTTCTGTTGATTTGCATAAATCCAGAGTGTTCTTCATCCAGGTATCCAACAGAAAGCTATTTTCTGATTCAAGTCATCAAGTGGTACAGGAACGTTTTACTGAGATTAGTTTTAATATCAGTGGCTTTTTGTCTTGCTGGTAGTGACTCTTGTGAACAGTGCAGTTAAGGAAACAAAACCTCCTCAGATTTTCCTCGTTCCATTTGCAGCTTTTGGCCGCTCTCGCCAGGACTACAGTGCCGCAGACCCCGGATTCACAATGAGGAGGAAAATGGAGCACTTAAGGGAAGAGAGAGAACAAATAAAGCAGCTGCGCAATGTAATTTTATTCTGTCTGAAATGAATTCCTTGGTTTGCAGAGTTAACGTTCATGTCATTTGAATGTGTTTAGTTAAATAATACACACAGAAAATATGAAACCTGGCTTCTTTTAAAGTGGCCTTGAAATGAGCATTATCCTTATTGTATTCTCTTATTTTCCTAGAATCTAGAGTCGCGATTGAAGGTCAGTTTGCCAGATGACATTGGAGCAGCATTAATGGATGGGGTGGTTCTGTGCCATTTAGCCAATCATATAAGACCTCGATCTGTTGCCAGTATTCATGTCCCATCACCAGCTGTGGTGAGTAAACCATCTATTCTCAAAACAGACATGGCCATTCCCTTTTTTTACATCCCTTCACAATGCATTTATGTAAGCCTCCTTATAACCTTGTGCATTAAGATCAGTTGCTTTAAGTGATAATTTAAGACAGATGTTTTCAACCTTTTTGAGTCCATGGCGCCCTTGACCAACTACAGTCTTTCTGTGGCTCCCCTGTGGGGCTCAGGAGCCCAGTTACACCACTCCTTGCCTGCAGAGCTGGCAGCCCTCCGAGCAGCCACTGCTGCCGTCCCTGGTCTCTGAGTCGATGCCCACCCCGCCCCCCCAAAGAGAGGTGCCTCCCAGAGTTTGCCTGCAGAGCTTATAGCCAGGGCTGCTGCAGTAAAAAGCTGTGCAAGCCTTTGGTAGGCAGAGACGCAAGAGTGCATCAGAGAAGGGAGGGAAGGAAAGAGGGACAGAGACACAGCACCCGTGCTGCTGCACACTGGTTGAAGACCACTGTTTTAAGTGATCAGAGCTTCTGCTATTGTATATTTGTAATGTAAAGCTTCAAGTTCTTTGCAAAAATATGAATAATGACAGCTGTATCTCCCTCTTAACAGCCTAAACTCAGTATGGCAAAGTGCCGAAGAAATGTTGAAAACTTCCTTGATGCTTGCAAAAAACTAGGTGTCCCACAGGTAAAAATGCTGAAATGATTTTCTGATTGACTAACCAGATCAGCTTAGCTTTTGCTAGATCTTTTGGGAAAGGGATGTTGTCATCCCTTTTCCAAAATCTGCCTTCCCAGGACTCTGACCAGTGGTCCATATAGCTCAGTACTTACTTTACTGATTGGCAATGGCTCTCCAGGATTTCACACTGAAGTCTTCCAATCCTACCTGGAAATGCCAGGGGGTGAACCTGGGCCACTGGTCATTTTGCCTGAGACTGATAGGAATTGGGAGTCCAATATCATTTGGAGGGCCACAAGTTTCCCCATCGCACTTGAGCAAACCTCAGCAATAGTGTGGCTTTATAGGTTTGGGGGTGACGACCTGTTCAAATGATGAAGAATTTGCTGTTGATTAGTGTAAGCTGGGAAAACTTATTAATAAAACAGACTCATGCAAGATACATTAGTCCAATGTTCCTCAAACGTGGGTCTCAACTGTTGTTGGACTACAACTCCCATCATCCCTGACCACTGGTCCTGCAAGCTAGGGATGATGGGAGTTGTAGTTCAACAACTGCTGGGGGCAGGCCTTTCTTCAAAGTATGAACATTTGTGGGAGGGAGAGGAGGAATGTCTTTAACTTGTTCCAGTAGGAGGAAGGGCTGGAAGGGAAGCCTCCATGGGCTGTATCTGGGTGTGGACCAGAGGTTCCCAATCCCTGAGGAAGTAGGACATTTGAGTAAATTGCTATTCTGGAAAGTTAGGATGTCTGTGGGCATTAACAGCAACAAACCATACTGAAAAGTCATTTTCTTTCCTAGGAAAGACTTTGCCTGCCCCATCACATTTTGGAAGAAAGGGGCCTTGTGAAAGTTGGAGTTACTGTTCAAGCTCTTCTTGAAATACCTTCATCTAAAGCATCACAGCTTTCCTGCCTGTAACAGGACACTCAGAGAACCAACTTGTTGCCATGATGTGTGTTGATGTGGATTGATTCCAGTTCAGCTTCCTTCAGAGGAACACCCTAAGCCATCAGAAGTGATTGCAGGCCAGATATTGTAAAGGTGAAACTCGAAAAATTAGAATATTGTGGAAAAGTTCATTTGTTTCAGTAATTCAACTTAAAAGGTGAGACTAATATATGAGATAGACTCATGACATGCAAAGCGAGATTTGTCAAGCCTTTATTATAATTGTGATGATTATGGTGTACAGCTGATGAAAACCCCAAATTAACAATCTCAGAAATTAGAATATTGTGTAAAGGTGCAGTAGCTATTCAATCCATAGCACCTGCAATGGGTTCCTGAGCCTTTAAATGGTCTCTCAGTCTGGTTCAGTAGGAAGCACAATCATGAGGAAGGCTGCTGACCTGACAGTTGTGCAGAAAGCCATCATTGAGACTCTCAATTAGGAGAGGTAATTGCAGAAGAAGTTGGATGTTCCCAAAGTGCTGTATTGAAGCACATTAATGGAAAGTTATGCGAAAGGGGAAAGTGTGGAAGAAAAAGGTGCACAAGCAGCAGGGATGACCGCAACCTGGAGAGGATTGTCAGGAAAAGACCATTCAAACGTGTTGGGGACTTTCACAAGGAGTGGACTGAGGCTGGAGTTAGTGCATCAAGAGCCACCACACACAGACGGATCCTGGAGATGGGCTTCAAATGTCGTATTCCTCTTGTCAAGCCGCTTCTGAACAAGAAACAACATCAGAAGCGTCTTACCTGGGCTAAAAAAAAAAAAAAGAACTGGTCTGTTGCTCAGTGGTCCCAAGTCCTCTTTTCTGATGAGAACAACTTTTGCATCTCATTTGGAAACCAAGGACCCAGAGTCTGGAGGAAGAATGGGGAGGCACACAATGCCAGATGCTTGAAGTCCAGTGTGAAGTTTCCACAGTCTGTGTTGATTTGGGGAGCCATGTCATCAGCTGGTGTTGGTCCACTGTGCTTCATTAAGTCCAGGGTCAACGCAGCCGTATACCAGGAGATTTTGGAGCACTTCATGCTTCCTTCCACAAACGAGCTTTATGGGGATACTGACTTCATTTTCCAGCAGGTCTTGGCACCTGCCCACACTGCCAAAATACCAAAACCTGGTTCAGTGCCCATTGTCCATGGGATTACTGTGCTTGATTGGCCAGAGAACTCACCTGACTTGAACCCCATAGAGAAAGATGAGAGACATGAGGCCGAGCAATGCAGAAGCGCTGAAGGCTGCTATTGAAGCTTCCTGGTCTTCCATAACACCTCAGCAGTGCCACAGGCTGATAGCATCCATGCCACGCCGCATTGAGGCAGTAATTGATGCAAAAGGGGCCCAAACCAAGTACTGAGTACATATGCATGCTTCTACTTCTCAGAGGTCCAATATTGCTCTATTTGCAATCCTTGTTTTGCTGATTTCATTTAATATTCTAATTTTCTGAGATTGTTAATTTGGGGTTTTCCTCAGCTGTATGCCATAATCATCACAATTATAACAAATAAAGGCTTGACATTATCTCGCTTTGTGAGTCTATCTCATATATTAGTTTCACCTTTTAAGTTGAATTACTGAAATAAATGAACTTTTCCAAGATATTCTAATTTTTTGAGTTTCACCTGTAGACCACGCCTTACTTTAAACATATGTTTATGTTAAACTGACACTTTTCCAGTATGGTAAAGAATTGTACTGCTTGCTTGCTTAATCCAGAGCTATAAGGGATTTTGAGATTATCAAAATCTCTTTTTCAAGGTAGTACACATTCTGAGTTCTCTTATTAATATTTCATTATTTCTTTTTCCTATTTTATGCTACACTGTGTTAGGCTGTCTTCTAGGTTTGCTGCACATGTTTTATAATGAAGAAGAAACATGGAGCTTTGGAGATTTTTATATGGCAAAGAGTCCCAACCCGTTGCTGGTTCTTTGTCATGGATGCATTTTGAAAAAATGTGCAATGCTGTCTTGCATATATTATGGTTTTAGTGTGTGCATTATGGGGCCACGCTAAAAATATAATATGCATAGCAGCTCTTAATCACATTTCCATTAAAAGAAGTCTAAAATTATTTTATGTACACTTTTTTCAACAACAACAACAAAAGAATCACTGCAGCATGGTGTGAGAAATCTGGATGATAAATCATGTGATGCATTTTTTTCCAGTTCCCAGAAGATTGTGTCCCTAATTTCTTGCACTTCTTGCTGTTGTACCATCTCCCGTATTTTAGTTGGGCGGATGATGATGATGTTGATATTGATGATATTGATGATGGTGGTGGCAGAATAAGATACAGTATAAAGGACAAGTTTTATGTGGGTTTTTCAGTATTCTAGGTTGGTGCCAAAATATTTTTTTTCAGTTGTACTGTAGATTGTTTACATGTGAAGTGCCTGTGATAACTCTTTTACTAGTCTTAAACTTCTTTGCAATTTCTTTGTGTCTCAATAGATGCAATGTGTATTTTTGAAAATTAGGTTTTTGTAAGATTGGTAACGTAAAGTTTAAAGGACTAACATCTGAGTGTTGGATGTTCTTCAGTTTGCACAGTTTGAATTTATTAGGTTTGGTTTTCTAAAGAAAAAAATGTAAATATGCTTTTATTTATCCTATTTAATTTGATACTTAATCATTTTTTCAATGTATTGTTGGACAATGGATGCCACTTTCTTTAAATTATTTTCATTGTCTGACACTTAACAGTGACATATGGCGTGATTTAAATGGGAGTCGTACAGAAGCTTATGAGTTAAGGATGTTGAGGTAAAACTGCCAAATAAATAAATCTCAGGTTTATATTGTGACTTGTCAGGACTTTACATCTTGCTCCTGACTTCTGTTACTACGGAGTAGTGAAACTGAGCCCTAAAGAAGCTCTATTTTGCAATATTTACAAAAGCGTTGGGCAGCTGGCTGGTTCAGGGCATTGAGCTGTTCCCTCTGCACTGTGTGGTCAGTAATCCTAAAGCTGCAAATCAGGTTTGTTTGTTTGCTTGCTTGCTTGCTTGCTTGTGAGGGGCAAGGAGAGATTCCTGTTCCCCCATGTTATTTGCTGTTCTCCCTTTCCCTCTATTTCTGTTGTAACAAAAGTGTTGAGTTGGGGGAAAGAACAGCTGTTGGGCACAGGGTGAAAAGGAGGAAGGGGATTGCTACATCCTGGCAGCAGCAATGCATTGTCATGCATCATAATGCAAGATGGTAGCTCCTCTTTTCCTGTACAGCCCCCCCACTACCCCTTTGTACTAGAGCCACAGTTCATGCAGCAGGTCCATTATGACACCACACACCCCGGCTAGTAAAAGATTGCACCTCTTATAATCAGTCCATCTGTATCTCTACTCCCCATCATTTTAGAAGCTATTCTGTGCCCTATTTACAGGCCTTGGAGACAAATCCATCAGTGCCACAATGGGTGTTCCTGTAACTTTCCCCCTTTTGCTCTACAGTGTGATGAGAATGGTAGAAATGAGATAAATTACCATGTCTTTGAAATTAACCTTTCATTTAATTACTTCATTGTACAGTGGAAGAGTCCCAACCCATTGCTGATTCTTTGTTATGTATGGATTTGTGCGTCGAGTTGCAGACATAATTCGTCCTGGAGGCACGTCCGCAACTCAAAGCGTTCACATCCAGAAGCACAGCGTTTGCACACATGCACAGTGCGATTTAGCACTTTTGCACATGCTCAAGTGGCAAAACCCAGAAGTAACTGTTCTGGTTCTGGACGCAACTTGAAAAGACGTAACCTGAAGCAGACGCAACATTTAATTTATTTAATTAAATGGAATAAGTCAGACTCTTTTCTCATTTTTGAGCTGTGTGTCTGCAATTTTCAAATAAACCAAATTTTTCTTCCTTGGCCAAATGATAAAACATATTTCTTTGTTCTTAACTCTCCACTACCCAAGGAACTCCCTGTTGAATTGCTGTTGGCTGCAGTACCACATAATAGTTACTGGGTTAAATTTGTAGTGTGGGGCAAAAGGGGTACAGGGGGTCGTGAATGCTTTCACAACATATGTGCAAAGTGAACTTTGTGACTAGCTGCTTTTTCTTCCTCCCTTCAAGCCTGTGTTGCGAGCCTAAGGCAGGCCTTGTAGATGGCATCCTTGAGCCAAATAAAAAGCACACTAAACTGTTTCATGAAGCTTTTAAATAGAGCATGATTTGTTGTAGATTAGATCTTTCCTTTCACAGTTTTCCCCATAATTGTATTTTTAGTTAATGTTTGCTTTGAAAACCTTTTAAGGTTTAATTTCAGTCTGTTACAAGAAAGAAAAGATAAATATCATTTTTGTAGATTTTGTGAAATATAAAATCACCTTAGCACAGTTTAATAGAAAAAGCTGGTGTGATGTTGGGTGCAGTTGGATGCAGAATGAGCCCAGACCTCAGGAGTTTTAGGCATTCCACCATGCAGCACTCAAACACCACAATGTACAAAAGTGGATTCTGTTTTGAGATGTCACAGCTCACTCCTCCTCCTCCTCTCACTCCTATCCTTTCTCTTGTTCTTGAAAGTGTTTATTCTCTTTTGTTCTTCATTACAAATAAATAAAATTCAGGCCCTTGTCCTTCAGATGGTGATTTGTATACCCAGGCTGTAAGTCAAACAATTAGTGACATTCCTCTTGGTTTCAAAAATGGCTTGGTTTGAAGTGGGGACGAGAGTCTCAGTCACTGTATTAATGTGGAGTTTTGGGTCCTAGCCTAGAATATTAACCCCCTTTTCATAAGCAAACCAAGCAATACCTCTAAGCCCATTACTTTTGTGGAGCTCTAACTTCTCCAGGATTCTCATTTTGCTCATTTGCCAAAAATTGGCATGCTGCAAAATTCTGCACGTTAAAGGTTCAGAGTGCACTGTGGTCTAAATAATAAGATAATGGTAGGTGTGGCCATTTTTATTCTTAAGGAGGACATTTTTACCATTTCCCCAATAAGAGCAAACCTCCGTGCTTCCAACATGCACAATTGTGCACTTCTGAACACAAAAACCTCCACTGACAGAATCTTTGAACAAGCACAGTCCTGAATTCATCTTTCACGTGACTGAATAAAACTTTAATGCTGTTTCTCACAGTTAAATCACCTCCATAATAGTATTAGTATTGTGCCTTGAAAAAGGTGTTGCAGGTTGGGAACCTTTGGTCCTTTGGATGCTGCTGAACAACAACTCCCATCATCTCTGTCCAGCACTATCAAGAGGCCCAAAGTTTTCTCATACCTGGTCTACAGAGTAAGCCATTGGAATATACAAAAACAGTGTTAAGAGACAGGTAGAGCATTTTCTACTACAGTATTTCTCAAACTTGGGCCCCCAGGTGTTGTTGGACTACAATTCCCATCATCCCTGGCTTGCAGGACCAGTGGTTAGGGATGATGGGAGTTGTAGTCCAACAACACCTGGGGGTTGAGAAACTGTTCTACTGCATACTTAAACCAGTGTCAAAGTAGTTTGATCTTTCCTCAAAGTAAGAATGTTAGTATTGGGAGGACACTTGTTGTTTAGTCGTTTAGTCGTGTCCGACTCTTCGTGACCCCCTGGACCAGAGCACGCCAGGCACTCCTGTCTTCCACTGCCTCCTGCAGTTTGGTCAGACTCATGTTTGTAGCTTCGAGAACACTGTCCAACCATCTCGTCCTCTGTCATCCCCTTCTCTTTGTGCCCTCCATCTTTCCCAACATCAGGGTCTTTTCCAGGGAGTCTTCTCTTCTCATGAGGTGGCCTAAGTCTTGGAGCCTCAGCTTCAGGATCTGTCCTTCTAGCGAGCACTCAGGGCTGATTTCCTTAAGAATGGATACATTTAATCTTCTTGCAGTCCATGGGACTCTCAAGAGTCTCCTCCAGCACCATAATTCAAAAGCATCAGTTCTTCGGTGATCAGCCTTTTTATGGTCCAGCTCTCACTTCCATACATTACTACTGGGAAAACCATGGCTTTTACTATACGGACCTTTGTTGGCAAGGTGATGTCTCTGGGAGGACACTAGGAATTGCTAAAATATCACTCCCTCCCCACTTGTCAATCTTGGGCCTGGCTGACATAATTAGATTATGCCATTAAACTAGATTCATAGTATCTGTGAAGCCACTCCTGATTGGTGAACAATAAATTATATATCAATGTCTGTTTTCTGATGCACCCACCAGCATTTAACACAGGTATACAGAAAACCTGTAAAATATACTTGGTATTGTACATGGGGGTAGGAGCATTACACGCTCTGTAAGTTCCCCATCCCATTTGTTTTGCATTAAAATGCAATTAACAGGTTTTATTGAAGTATATTAAAATAAATATTTGGTATGCCTATACCTATTTATTGTTCCTTCATTTGGAAAGTTCTTTTTGTAGGTGTTGAGATCTTTTATTAATTTTTAAATGATGAAATTTCACTCTAACATAAAGATGTTCTGTCTTCCAACAAGGACTAAAATATGTGCAAAATCTATAGATATGTAAAGGACACACACACACCCAGGCTGCCAAAATGACAAAATTGTAGTGTTTTAATTTAGGAGAGAGGTTGTACATTATTTTCTTGTACTACTTTATAATTCACCAAGCACAGCAATTCTTACACGAACCTGTTTTTTCTGTTCATGGAACACAGGTTTAATCATTCTCCTGGGGCTGCCTTTTGCAGACAAATTAGTCTCCATTTGATGTTTCCCAATAACTCATGTGTGCATAGAATACTTACTTTGTAATGTCCTGCGATCTCCAGGAATTCAGGCTCTGCTAATTTCTTGGCGTGGGTGGGTGTAAAAAATGAACTGTCACAAACCTACAAAAATTGGCGAGGTGAAGCAGCAACTGGATTTGCTAAGATCCATTTCACACACGACATTCTCCATATGAATGTGTTCCTGTTCAAACCAAATTCTCAGTGTGGTGGCACTTTTAACCTACAAACCACTGAGTTCATTTGTGTTACTGAAACCCATTCAGTGTTGTAGGAAGAATGGCAGACTTACTGCACTGTGCTGCTACCACGGTGTGATATGTGAGTGTTACACATTCTGCAAAAGAGACTGGGGTGTTGGGCTGTGATGGGATTAATGGGAAGAAGTGCAAACTCTTGCATACTCTGTAGAACTAAGACAAAATAATGGGACGAGGTGGTTGGGGGGGCGGGGTTGCTTATTTTTAAATATTGAATCTACTACTTGGTCAGTATTCATTTATTTTGTATCTTCCCTTCAACTTTAGCCAAATCAACATAGCTGCTTAAGTGTAAATGTGTGCAAAACTGAGTACAACTTCAGCAAAGTAGTGAGAAGCGGTCAGGGACTATACTTTTTTCCTCTGTGTGTGTATCTATATATTTCAATATCCATTTGGTGTTGCATTTTAATTTACTTTGTGTTCATGTTCTGTAAGATGCTTCACCGCCCCATTCATCATCTTGTACATGACTCTTCCAACACTTGCTTTTTTTCCAGGACTACTTTATTGCTAGAGCTTCCAACAAGTGTATGTTCATTGAAAATAGTCCTGTTTTTGTTTTCTTCTGTAAATAGTTTTCTATTGGAATCAGCATGAAAAAGACCCACGTGTCCAAAACTGATGTACATAATCTATGTATAAAATGCAAACTCTTTCATAATCCTTGTGTAGTCAAATGTGTGTTTTGTTCTTCTATCATTAATGGTCAGCAGCTGCCTAGTAAGGAGCCTGACTTTTGACTGGTTGCATTTTCATTATGGCTGTGTGCTCTTGTGCGATTGTTTTTTCCATATAAAAAAAAAAGTGGATAAGGTACGTGTTTGGGTGGCTTGAGTACTTATCAGTTTGGAAGTAAAACTCCCTAAATAAAGGAGAAGTTTCACCACTTTCGGCATTACCTAAGTCTGCAAAAGGAGTACAGTAAGCCCATAGCTTACACACATGTAACGTGCGCATTCAACTTCACGCACTTGACAAACAAACAAACAAATAAATGAGGATGGAAAGGGGGCAGGCATCTGGGGAAAAGGACAGGCAGTCCCATCTGTCATTGAACCCATACTGGCATCACTCCCCCCCCCCCCCCGCCCCAATCCTTTGTCAGTTGGCAAGGCTAAAGGAATGGGGGGCATCAAAAGAGAATCCTTAAGTGACTCATTTTCAGGAGAGACTTTCACATTGGAAAGCCTTTTCATTTGCTGGAAGGGGCAGGGAGGCAGTCATAGCTACATCTGCTTCCCAGTCTGAGCTGCACTCAATTTTTCCACTGTTTCATTTAAGCAACTCTTGCCTTCAAGCCCCTGAGACCAGAAGAAGAAGAACTTGCGAGCAGATGTTGAACCTTGCAGTGTTCAGTCTCTGTGCATGAGGGTGGATGAGCAGAGACATCTTTTCCCAAATAGCACAAAGTATCTCACAAGCAGGACAGTTGGGAAGATGACCGCCAGGCAGTTAAACTCGCTCCTGCCCAAATAATTTACTCATGTATTTCACCACTCTGCTCAAATGTTATTCAGGATAAAAGTGCAATTACACTTACTGATGCTGGGTGACAGTATGGTAGATTGATCAGGAGCATGTGCCCATAAACTTGGTGGCAAAGGTGGGTATTGAAGAGGGACTGGAAGTATTGGCTGAAGGGCGAGGGAATGGCTTGTTGCTGCTCAGCTGTTGCTGAATTCCAGCTTCCCTCATCCCTGACCATTGACTGTGCTGGAGCTGTGCTGGAGTCCAACAACCTGAGGCCAAAGGTTCCCCATCTCTATTTATTGCCTCAGGCACAAAAATGTCTTGGTACATGTGTTGTGCAACCACAACCATGATGGATTTTTTTTCCTTTTTAAAAATTAGTTGTATGCTGCCTTTTGGCCCTAAAATTCCCCCCTCCCCAAACATTGTAGTCAAGCCTGTAGAAATTCAGTAATGCAGGAAAAAATGGCCACAGCTTAAATGTGACTGAAATTTGTAAATAGCTTGGAGGGAGTTTTGTCTGTGTGTTTGCAATCAAGTGCTACATAAATTTTATCAAATAATAATAATAAAAAAATCTCAAGCCAAACTGAAAAGGTGAAGCTCGCCATCCTGAGGCCCCCTAGATACTTTGGATTACATCTTCCAACAGGCCCATTAGTTGCTACAATGCAAAACATCTGGAGGACACCAAGTTGGTGAAGGCTGTTCTAGGAGAAAGTTCTGCAACTTAGTGCCACAGTAGAGAAGGCCCTGCTCTATGTCCCAACCAAGTGACCTGAGGATGATGGGAAGGCTACTGATATTGGGCAAAGCCAGCAGGCAGGACTGAAATACATGTCAACATTCTACTTATCTGGACAAAAATGTCACTAAAAATTGTGCAGACAGTTCCAAAGTGTGGGCGCTGCCACACTGAGGAGTGGATTTTCAGGTGACCATAAGGACTGGCTCCTCCTAGAGTTATGCATGAAATGTAAGTGATGGCCATCTAGATGACATCCAGGCTGTCAGGGGAAAGGCATTACAATGAGTGTTAGCAATATTTTTCCAATTGAGGGCTTACATTCCCATGGGTGTAGTCTGTGGAGGGGTATATACCAGCAATGAGCAGAACTGGAGTTGACACATTTCCTCTCCCTGCTGCCCACCCCCACCCCCATCCCCAATCCCTACCTGAAATTAGGCAGCAGGCTCAGGGCTGCATTCCCTTCTGGGCAACCTCTTGATGACACCATGCCAGAGGCAAAAGTGAGTGGAGCAGCTATGGTAAGTCTTAACTTGGTACAATGTGCTGGATACATTGACATCCATCCATCTGGGCAAGCATTATCAGAGGCCAAAGAGACATTCCAAAAATACTTGACAGGAGCAAGCCCACAATAAATCACCCAGAGTACATGAAGTTAACACTTTATTAGAAGAATCAGAATCTGCTCGGGAGTGCCAGGCTTAATGACCACAGCAACTCTTTGGTAAGTCTTGCTCCTATGAGGCAGTTGCAGAGACTAAAGGTTCCCACCTTCCCACAACTGCCTATGTCCCCTCTCCTAGGTTTCCCCAAGCAATCCGAGACTACACTAGCATGCCTGCTTTTGCTCCTCCCACTTCATGCCTCTCCTTTCCTGGGAGACCAGCAGGGAGAGGAGCTTGTTGCAGCAGGAAGGGGAGACACACATGACTGCACCAGCCTGACTCATTTCTGCCTCTTGACCTCCCACTTTTCTGCTTCTGGACTGCTCTCTGCCACAGACGTTCTGCTCACTAAGCCCTGTTACTCCTTCAGCATCGAACACAACCTCCCAGTCTTCTCCCTTTGACCACTCATCGTCCCACCACTACTCCCCAGGCTCTGAGCCTTCCTTGGGGGTTCCCCAGCTGGTGCACCCCACCATTCCTCTGCGTCCAAATGATCCATAGCAACCCTTGAGCACATGTGAAGCAGGGCCAGTGAGAGGTGTAGCCTGGGGAGATTTCTGAGGGTTAGACAGGTCTGGAGTCCTGCATTTGGCCCCATGTCAAAAGTTCTTCATCCTGGTATAAAATGGCAAATGCTGCTCTGCTTAAATGGTGGTGTGCACTGGCTTAGATGCATGATTAAACCAGACACAGAGGCAGGGAGATCTTTCAGTAGATAATAGTAAAAACAGCTAAACAGAAGCATTTTTTTCTGAGGCATTGATGCTGCTGGTTGTTGTTTTAGTTTTGTACATATGTTGCAGCAGAATGCACAAATCAACAGTCCACTATGACTTCTGCTTGAAATAATAACAAACCTTAAGGTTTATTACTCCCAGCAAACAAAGCCATTCTGAGTACAACCTCGCGTGCAGCCATCATGGACTTCTGAGTTCAACAAAAGGAAGGTCCAACACTAACACTAACTGAAGCAGCAGCAGCAGGGAGGAAGCAAAGCCCAGGGTAGCAAGCAAGTGAGAAAACAATAAAGGCACATTTTAAAAGCATCCAGGACAGATGCAGCCTGGGAAAGATCTCTGCTTAAAAGCAAGAACACAACAGAGATGATGTGCACTCAATATTTAACAGGAAAGAATTCCAAAGGCTATGCGCCATGACACTAAATTCCTGTTGCAGCATCTGCATTGTGTTGTGTATGATGTGGTATTGCTTTTGACTGTTATTTTTCTTCTTTCTTTTATTTCTTTTAGGTGGTAGTTTATTGTATCCCCATAGAATTTAAATTGCAATACAGTCATACCTCGGGATAAATAAGCTTCAGGTTGAGCGCTTTCGGGTTGTGCTCTGCGGCGACCCAGAAGTAACGGGTTTCACCGCTTGCGCATGCGCAGACAGTCAAAATGCGCGAAAGCGGCGAAGTGCAACCCGCGCACCCGTACACGCGCTGTCGCTTCTTACGTTCTGTTCAGGATGCGAATGGGGCTCCGGAATGAATCCCGTTCGCATCCCGAGCTACTGCTGTATGATAAAATACAGCAGAAGAAATACAAATAAAATTCAGTTAAAATCAATATGGATATTTAATGTGATGGATGCGTCATCTCATCTTCAACCACACAGCCCAAGCCACGCCGTAGACTACCTTGAATGAAACACATGGACTGGCGGCCCACAAACCACACTTTGTGAACCCTTGGCTTATAGATTAGGGCAACAAATGTCTCTTCTACACTGTCCCTGCTGAAACCTTCCTGTGTCCTGCCTCGTGTTCAGGAGTCAGCTGATGGTGGTAGTCCACAACTTGGTAGGCAGTGAGCAGCTGAGATGGTGGCTCACCCTTTGAGAGAGAACCACTACCCAGCCAAGAGGAACTTCATGGCTTGAGCAAGGAACTAACAATCATGGATCTCTCTCTTGCCAGGGCTGCAGCCACTGCAGCATGCTGCCACCTCAATTCCTTTGCATCTTGGGAATTTGGGAAAGGGGCAGCGTAGTTCCAAGAGTAATGGGGAGGTACACAGAGCATAGATGGATGTTGGCATAGATGCCAGATCAGACCATTGTGGTCTATGCTGACCCCACTGGCAGAAAAGAATGGGCTTTTCTAATACCTTCTATCTTATTCTTCTGACTGGAAATGCTGGGGATTAAATCTAGGACCTCCACAATGCATTGCTGGTGCATTGTTACTGATTTGTGGCCATATCAAGGGTGGGGGACCTTTCTCAGCCCAAAGACCATATTCCTTCATGAGAAATCTTCCACGAGACACATTTTAAATGTCACATACGGTTTCCTAGAACAGGGCTTGCCAACATGGTGCCCATGCTTGTGAAAGCCTTCATAGACAACTCCAGGCAGGGCCCCAGACTCTGAACTTACATTTTTAAAAAGAAAGTTTCTAGCCTTCCTAGAAAGAAAGTTATGAAGCAAAATGTGCAGGTATCCTATGCTAGTTCTATGAAAAGAGCTAGTCTTGCTGCTACCCCTCCCCTATTAATGTTTTTAGCCAAAGTCCGAGCTAGGATTGGTAAGTGAGCTGTTTGAATACCAAACAATACCCTGGTGTTCTAAGAGCTGCTGTTTTCCTGCAATAAAGAGAAGAGTGAGGTGTGGCCACCTTACATATTTTTCCTGGTACTGGGAAATGCTCCCAGTTCACTGAAAACAATACCGTCTGTCTGTCTGTCTGTCTCTCTCTCTCTCTCTCTGTGTGTGTGTTTGTGCGTGTGTACTTCTGTGCAATCAATATTGTGTGATCTCCACAATCAGGACCAAGAGAACACAGCTTGAAAGGTCCTAGAAAGGATAATTAAACAGCATGGGTTTCTCAAAAACACGTCATGCAAGACTAAGCTTTTTTCTTTTGGCAGAACTTGGTGGATCAGAGGAATGCTGCAGATCTTGGTTTCAGCAGGGCTTTCAGCAAAGTTCTCCATTACATTCTTGTGGAGAATCTGGTAACATTGAGGCTGGACAATGTTACTGTTAGGTGGATTTGTAGCTGGAAAGATGTGATGTGGATGCCATGGGGTCTGTCCTGGGCCTGGCGTTTTCCTCCCAACATCTTTATAAATGATTTGGATGAAGGAATAGAGGGGATACTCTGTTTACACCAAATTGGGAGGAGTAACTAAATTGGGAGGAGTAACTAAAACATCAGAAGATTGAATCAGGGTTCCAGATGATCTTAATAGACTGGAGAACTGTGCCAAAAATAACAAAATGAATTTCAATAGGAACAAATGTAAGGAAAAACCAGACAGATACACAAATAGAGCGTGGGGGACACCTGGCTTGACAGAAGTATATAATAAAAGGGTCTGAAGGTCTTAGTAGACCACAAGCTTAACATGAGTCAACAGTGTGATGCAGCAGCAAAAAAAGGCAATGCGATTCTCGGCTGCATCAACAGAACTATACTGTCCAACTCAATAGAAGTTATATTACCATTCTATTCTGCCTTGATCAGGCACCCGCCCTTTTTTAAAAAATGGTTCTTTTGATACCTCCTGTTTTAAAAGGCAGAAGAATCTAGACTGGGGCAGCTAATGAAATGCCCTGCAGGTATTTCTGGACTGAAACTCCCATCTTCCCTGACCCTTGGTGATATGGCCGAGGCTAATGGGAACTGGAAGGCACCAAATTCTGGAAGGCTGACATGGATAATCTTGTGCTTGATGGGACAAATAGTTCAAGATAGAGCAACTTATTCCCCCCCCCAAAAGAAGTCCAATCCAATTCTTCTAGCTTTGGGGGAAAGGAACAAGTGATTCCATTGTCCCCCCTACTTTTTCTAAAGGGCTTGCATCCCAACCCCAGTTGCTTTTCCCATTAGTGACAACATTTTGGAATAGTCTGGTGGGACAGGCTTCAGCACAGCAAGGAGTGGTTCAGCTTTCAAGAGTACTGAAAGGTTCTTTCCAGTGTTTAATGTTTAATGGTACAAAGCTGCATATCCATAGAGGGGAAATCCCAGCTGGCTTCCATAAAGGTCTTTGGCCTCTTCTTTTGTTGGAGGAGAAAGGGAAGAGCTAAAAACAGCCACACTTTTATCCTTATGCTGTTTCACCGAGTTCATCAGTGGCTGAGCATTCTGAGCTGTGGCGTGGAGGGGGTTGCAACAGGAAGAGCATCAGTTCTACTGCTCATGGGTGTGGCTGTGAGTTCTGTTGATCTAGCGGTCAGGTCAGTTTCCATGAGAGCAGCTCGAAGTTATGACCACAAACCTTGAAAACATGGCCTCCACGTTCTGGGCTGGGGCTTTGAGAAGCATTGGCTGCCCTCACCTTGTCTAGTTGGCCAGTCCAAGCCATTTCCCAGGATTGTGTCCACTGCGACATGCTGACAGCTTCTAGGAGCCCCAGGTGAGAGCTGAGTACAGGGATGAACTACCCCAGAAAGAGCACCATGAGTCCCCCACCAGAGGTACTACCCTTCTCCTAGCACCCCATGCACCACTAACCTCCTGTACAAAGGTAAGATTTACATTTCTTGCTCCATCCACTTTTGCCTCTGGTCCTGCCCACCACTGGCATATGGTTCCTGCAAAGGGAACAAGACCCTCAGGCTGCGAAAGGTTCCACACACTTTGCACATGCAGCTGAAGAGTCTTGTCATTGTAGATCATGTCAGAGAACCAGCAGGAAAGCAACATTTGTACATGGGTGTTTCAGATCCAAGTGGTTTTAAGAGGATATCAGGGTTGTTGTGCTGCTCAGATAGGCAGGTGTGCGCAGAGACACACATGTGCATGCACAGGCATGGACTTAAGCATTGGTGCGAGCTCTGAAAGAGTTCTCTGAACATGCACCTCATGACACAGGTCCTCTCCAAGAGACATTGCACAGCACATCTTTGCAGAGCTGCAGCCTCTGCGAGCTTTGTGCCAAGATCAATATTCATTTTCTCACCTCCAATGCTCCTGCTATCAGGGGCAGCAGTTACTTGAGACTTGACACTGAAATTGTTGTTCAAATAATCTGTGCAATGATCAAGATAGCATGTTAACACGGGGGCAGTGCCAAAAACATTTCTGCAAGAAAGCTAATCAGGGAAGCCCCTTTTCAGCTGAACAGAAAAGAGTCCACAGTGAACCCAACCTAGATCTGTCCTTCCGAGGAGAAGGTAGAATGTGCAGTCTCTTTTCAACAACACAGCATGTGCCTTCACACATGAGCAACACTTTCTGCAAGGGCGGGGAACCTGTGGCCATTCAGATGTTATTAGAGTACTACTCCCATAACCTCTGATGATTAGCGATGCTCACAGGTGCTGATGGAAATTGGAGTCCAATGCTATCAGGAAAACCACAGCCTCCACCCCCAATTAGTTAGATAAGTTCCCTTGAGAGTGCTGAAAAAATAGGGCCGCTTTCAGTTCTTTTTAAAAATTGAACCTAAGCAGCCCCTTAGCAGTTAACTGTCCTATTTCTTCCCTGACTTCTCCACCTGGCTAATGCATGGGTTTGATTTAAGAAAGTGTGGAAATATAGGGAAGCACAGCTCTGGGACTCTTTCCAGAGCAGGAATGTGATAGCAACATCCACTGGGGCACCAGGGTAACAGACGAGCCCACCTTGCAAAGGAATGAGGTGAGAATGAGACTTTCAGGTCTCATCATTGCTTGTGACAGATTAGCATATGGGAGGTTGGAGAATGAGGAGAAGAATCAAGCAGAGGTTAGATTTGTATGTCCTTTTCTTTGTTGGGGTTTCTGCTTCATGTGTCTTTGCAAGATTTTTGGTCTTTCTTTAGCCTTTAATAGCTAAAGGTTGCATTTCTGCTAACTGGATATTTTTTTTAATAGAGACACATTTATTTATTTTAAGCTGAACTTATTCAATACACAGCTATTCTATGAATATCAGTCTATCCTAGTGAATTGATTAGTCTGCACTTTTGCTCAACTGCATTTTTTGGACTGTCCTGGGAAGGAGGATGTGGCAATGAGGACCATTAAGAGTTATTCTTGAGAGATTTGGGGATGGCGGGGTGAAAATAAGAGATAAGGACAGGCGAATTCCTATAGCAGCCTCCCTAAAAGCTCTTCTCCCAGTGTTTTGGAGTCCAACGTTCATCAGCCCTGGTCAGAACCACCATGCTGATAGGAGGACCTCATACTGGGGAAAGCTGGTCTATACGAAAATTAGCCTGGAGTAATTTTTGAGATGGGAAGAGCCCTGTCCCCTCCAGCTCTTCTCTGTGATGCTGCAATGTGATGGAACGTTCATAAACATTCTACATGCTGAGGGTGAAACTGACAGCGGAATACCTACAACTAGTATTAAGCAAGAGGATAGTAAATATGACTGAACTTAAGAGGCTGTGTGGTGTAGGAGGTTCAGGCAGACAAGGAGACATGGTGTAGAGAGGGAAGGAAGAGAAGCAAGGGGAGATGGAAAATAACCGACAAGAAAACTCATCACACAAAGGCCGAGGGGATTTGAGTGGCAGCACTCCTACCATGCTCCAGACTTCAGCATGGAGAATATCTGGAGAAACACTTTTTGAGAAATTCAAATTGTGTTCTCTCCTACAAAAAATAAAGCAGAAGGATCCTCACTCTGACAGTCTACCAACCTCATAGCAGTTTGCCAGAGTAAGGTGAAAGTGGGCAGGATCAATATTGTAAAAATTCCAGTAATTCATTTCCCAGAAGTAACATCCTCTGGCACATGTCAGAGTCTTCTGCAGTCTTCTGATCAAAATCCAACTGCTGCCTCTGACAAGTGCTATTTGCATATTTTGTAAAGACGAAACATCCAAGAGACATCTTGAGGCACCTGTTCTATCCATAGCTGTCAACCGTCCCTTATTTGGAGGGACAGTCCCTTATCCCAGCACCATGTCCCGCTGCTGTCCCTTATTGATGGATGTCCCTTAAATTTCCCGGGTTTCAAAGGAAGCAGCTCCTCTCCCTCCCTCCCTGCCAGCCAAGGAGGAGGGAGGCTCCAACTGTGTTGATTGGCTGCCCGCCCTGGCCTCCTCTCACCAGGCTCGGCCCCTGAGAGCACCTCTCCACCAGGACTGGCAGGAGCCTCCAGCCCTTCCACCGCCATCCTCCTCACAGCTGCGGAACTGAGCGTCTCTGCCTGGGTCCTCCCCTCTGCCCATCACCACTGCTCCCGCTCCCACTAGGCCGTACTGCAGCTGTGACGCCGAAGGACCCGGATGAGATGGGCAGCCTGGCATGGCCTATGAATTGCTGAGGATCCTTGAGAGGAGAGCGAGGGCAACCATAGAGAAAGCAGTTCAGAGAGAGGAGGAAGAGGAGGAGGGGGAGGTTTGGGCAGGTGTTCCAAGGGCTACAAGGGAAGGACTGCAAGCACTTCTCCCGTAGTTTAGTAGTGGTAGACTAGTATAGATGGTCTGATCTGTGGGTTTACTTCGGGCACTATTTCCCCCCGCCCCACCTGATGGAATTGAGAACTGCAGATGGAGCACGAGAGAAAAGATACAGAACTGCAGCAGCATCTTCGCAGCTTGGACTTTGTTTTGCGCGAAAAGTGGTTGCTGCTTGTAGTTATTTAATTGCAGTGTTTCATCAGCTGGTGTCTTGAGCAGCAACCTCTGGAAACGAAGGGCTAAAAACCAGCACTGCTCTCCAAAATTATCTGGTCCCTTTTAACTTCGTATTTCAGCTGGTAGACTAAAATCCCTATTTTGGCTGCTGGCCCCTTATTTTCAAATCTGTAAGTTGACAGCTATGGTTCTATTAGTACTACATATTGCAAAAAAAAGGAAGCATGAACAGATTCTAACTGGTTAAGAGGTCCTGATGATGGGATTCCTTCAGAGAAAATAAATATATTTTCAGAGTGCCAAAGAGGCAGGGTACAACTTCATAAATGCATATTGAATGTTTACATTTTAAATTAGATGTCTGTCTAATTATTGTGTGATCCTTGGGAAGGGCTTAATATACCCCTCTGTAGCATTGCTTTGTGATCAAACCCATCCTGGGAAATTCACTTCATTGGGTAGCCTGTTGAGAGACCTGTGTCTATATCACTGATTCCATTTGTCACTAGTTATAGTAGTTCAGAATAAAGATGCTTACATGAGTGGGAACAAGATAAGAGTGCTGGGGAAATTGCAGAGCTATGAGAAGCTTAAAGAGAAGGTGCGAGACTGGTTACACTATTTCAAATAAGAGAGGTTTATAATCTGGATAAAAAAATTGGTTTCCAGGTGGAAAAATCAAAGTTAGAAACTGTTAGAACCCAATGCTAAGATACTATCAAGAATGTACAATCTGCTGTTGAAATGGAACACTGAGGAAGAAACGGTAAAATCTGCAATGACAAAATGGGCACAAGATATAGGATATAATATTATGTTTGCTGACTGGGAGAAGTTGTGGACTACCGGGATTAAATTCATGACATGTAATGCCCTAAGAGAGAATATTATGAAAATGATGTACAGGTGGTACATGACTCCAGTCAAGCTAGCAAAAATATATCATTTGCCCGACAATAAATGTTGGAAATGTAAAGAAACTGAAGGTACATTCTTTCACCTTTGGTGGACGTGCCCAAGGATTAAGGCTTTCTGGGAGATGATCTATAATGAAATGAAAAAAGTATTTAAATACACTTTTCTGAAGAAACCAGAGGCCTTTCTCCTGGGCATAGTTGGCCAAATGGTGCTAAAGAAGGATAGAACTTTCTTTATGTACGCTACAGCAGCAGCAAGAATTCTCATCGCAAAGCATTGGAAGACACAAGACCTACCCACTCTGGAAGAATGGCAGATGCAATTAATAGACTATATGGAAATGGCGGAAATGGCTGGCAGAATTCGAGACCAGGGAGAAGAGCTGGTGGAAGAAGATTGGAGGAAATTTAAAACTTATTTACAGAAACATTGTAAAATTTTTGAATGTTGATGGCATTGAAATGAATTGAAGGGGTTCTAGCAACAAGGTAAAATGTAAGATCGGATTGATAATAGACAAACTAAATAGGATATGAATTTGCTGAACCAATTTTCGAAAGGGATACAAAAAAGGGAGGCGTGAGGAAGTCAGGAAAATAAATTAACTAAAGATGAGAAATTAAAAAAGAGGGATTTTTGTTTTCCTTTTTATGTATTTTTCTTTCTTTTTTCTTTTTCCTTTTCATGGTTAATGTTTGTACCTTTGTATTTTGTAACTTTGTATTTTTGTGTTTTTGTATTTTTCTGAATTTCTTTACTGTTAAAACTTAATAAAATATTATTATATATATATAAAAAAACAAGATAAGAGTGCTGGGAAGGTGGATAGAGAGTAGATATTACTCTGGGTATAGACCTTTGGGTATAGGGCGGTAAATAATAATAATAATAATAATAATAATAATAATAATAATAATAATAATAATAATAATAATAATTGCCTGTTACTTTACTTCTGCAGCCATCCCCAAAACTCAGGTTTCAATAAAATACAGAAGAGTGATTGCTATGCAAGCTTAAATCGGCACCTTAAAGAACCACAACACAGATTGTACTGGCCTGATTCAGCAGATGAATCGTTATGTTCTTATAAGTTCCCTTTTAAGGAGTCTGTAACTGAATAGGAGATTGATATAAAGGTGACTGTAAAAAGGCAAGACCTCTGGGAAATTGACCTCCTCTCTGCAGTGTTTGAATGTACGGTAATGTTCATTGGTAGGTTCCTATTCTGACCAAACCATTTGACACATTAACAAGACCATATAACTTCCCAGAGTACTGGAACCAAGTATTACTAACCTCCCCACACCCTCAAGCAAATTAAGAACCAACTATTTTCCTAGATATAGCTTCCAAAATGAGACAGGCAGTTTTTCCTAGATTAATGTCTGCAACACCACAAATTAATACTAGAAAAACGAGCCAGCTTCCAAATAATAACAAGATACCAGCAATTGACAAGCAATTGACATTACCATCGCTTACCAAAAACAGGGGGAAAGGAGCAGAGCAACTTGTGGTGTTTGCTGCTGTTGGCAATCTTTGGTCTAGCTACAGAGCAGCACAGGAAAGCACCTTATGCTTAGTCAGATGCTTGGTCCATCTAGCTCAGTGCTGTTCACACTTGCTGACAGCAGCTATCCAGGATTTCAGTCCTCCCCAGAGAAGCCATTTGGGATTGACCCTGCGATCTCTAGTATCCAAAGATGTCCAAATTGGGATCATGGAAGATGTAGTCGACAGGTGGCACTGAAGTTTGGTCTTTAACCAAAAATCACATGCAGCCTATGACTGTACTACTTTCTCTAGTGTTCTCTGTAGTGTTCACTGAGGACTAAAGGGGTAAAGGGACCCCTGACCGTTAGGCCCAGTTGTGGCCGACTCTGGGGTTGCGGTGCTCATCTTGCTTTATTGGCCAAGGGAGACGGCGTACAGCTTCTGGGTCATGTGGCCAGCATGACCAAGCCGCTTCTGGCAAACCAGAGCAGCACATGGAAACACCGTTTACCTTCACACACCTATTTATCTACTTGCACTTTGACATGCTTTCGAACTGCTAGGTTGGCAGGAGCAGGGACTGAGCAACAGGAGCTCACCCCGTCGTGGGGATTCAAACTGCCAACCTTCTGATCAGCAAGTCCTAGGCTCTGTGGTTTAATCCACATCCCTCACTGAGGACTACTCACCTGCAAAAACCTTGCCTTCAGTGATGCTGGAATGATAACCTTCTTAACACAGCCAAGAGGAAGCAATGCTGCCTCTTTGGTAACTTCTGCTAGAAAGATGCAAGGAGGAGTCTGAAGAGCTTGAAAGAAGGTGGCAAACACTTAGCAATGAACGTGGTGCTTTAGACAGAACTGCATTGGCAGTTAATACCAATAACTGTTGTTGTTGTTGTTGTTGTTGTTGTTGTTACTGTCATTGTATATGATGAGCTGTATAGATTATTAGATAAATCTACCCATCAAGGAATCCTCAGTTTATAAAAAAAATTGGGCTTTAACCAGGTCTTAAGAACTAGACTGAAATGTCATTATCTACATGAGAGAGGCTAAGTATAAATAAAGCAATCAACTAAAGACTGCCATCAAGGTAATCTAAATTTTGTGCCAAGGAATGATTACTGTATTTTTCCGTCTATAAGATGCCCCCAATTTTGGGGGACTCTGATTTAAGAAAAAATTGTGTATTTTACTATCCATATATTAGATGCCCCCAAATTTTTGACATTTTTTAAAAGGAAAAAAACCTAGCCTTATACATGGAAAAATACAGTAATTTTGTGAATCTTCTATATTAGGCGTGTATATCATTGTGAATCTTCTATATCAGGAACCTCCAGCCCTTCTGATGGTGCTGAACTAAAACTCCCATCGTCCATGGCTGTTGGCCATGCTTTCTGGGGTTGATTGGAGTTGTACTTAGGAATATCGGAGAATTCCAACAAAAACAGAAATGGGAGGGGAAATTGCTTTCTTTGCCCCATGTCCAGAACAGAAATCAACCCAGCGTATGTAATCACTATTTGCTGTGGCTGCTGCATTCAACAGCCTCAAGCAATATGTAATTGATTATGTGACTCCTCTTCATTTGCAATGCACCTCCTTTGTACTGAATTTGATGGGGTGGAATATGAACAGCCTGCAGTATCAGGTCAATGGCCCACCAAGCCTAGTAACCTGCTCTCAAGGTGGCCCACCAGATGCCTGTGGGAAACCAGGGTGCACAACATGAGCACAACAGCACTCTCCCCTTCTGTGGCTTCCAGCCAACCCAGTACTCGTAAGCATTACTTTCTGTGACTGTGGAGGTAGTGCATAGCTGTAACACGGATTTCTCTAATCCTCTTTTAAAGCCTCCCAATGTAATACATAATGTAACGACAACTACATAAATTGTGTAGGTTACCACTTTGCCATAGCAGACAGTGTGAGACAAATAATGGAGTTTTCAGTGGAAGACAAACTTCATGTGATGAATACAGGACGGAATGGATAATGATAATCAATGGATAATGATGTCTTCTTACATTCCTAGGAGTGCTCCAGCAACATATGGTGTGCCACAGAAGTTCCCTACACCTGATCTATATTATACAAAGCAACATGTTTCTATAGAGATGTTTTGCGCTGTTTATTTGGTTGTTGCTCATTGAGAAACAGCACCAGATACCAAGGCACAGAAGACTGAACTTCTCAGAATCTCGCACTGACCCTAAATCATCAACATACCTACAAGCCTTTGCAGGCACATGACATTTAGCAACTAGCTATTTTTTAAAAATCTGGAGGTTGTTTAGATACTTAAATTTGCCCTCCTACCAAGTTATGTGTTTTTAATGTGCACACTCAGAATCTATGCCACTCCAATACAATAAGTAGCTGCGATTCTGTTGTACTTGTGCTGGTAAAAGCTTTTTGTGAATAAAAGAAAAATATCCCTTTGTCTCCTTTGAGTAATAAGTTGTGCTGCTTTGCTGAATGATGTTACCTTGTCTGTTATACACAGCAGTCCACTTACATGCAACTTCTTTCCTTTAGGTAGTTTCTCTTAGTACACTGGGGCAAAATGGGGGATTGCTTCAAGCACCATAATGTTTTGATCAACTAACTACATCTTTTCAAGAGACCTGAACTCCATGTTCCTACAAACCCTGCCTAGCCCAAGAAAATTGGTTGGGGAAACTCATTCAAAGCAGTAACTTTCATCAGAAATCTCCAGAGGGTGAGGTTACCTACAGTATTTTGGGAGAAATGATTCTAAGCAAGTTAGCTACATGGAAAAAAATTAATGTACAGAGGAGCACCAAGCCATTGGTGCGAGTCATCAGCAAAAGTTTCAATGGAATCCCAAAATTTCATTGGACTTACAACAAGGAACAATCCTCGGGTCTGGTTCTCTTGAAGGTCACAGAGGGTGAGGATACAGTTTCCTTCCTGCACCAGATTTGTTGCAGAAGGCACCTTGGGGTGGGAATTCTTTTTTCCATTAGCACTCCATAGGTAGACTATAGCTCACTGGTTGGGTGAAAGTACAATGGCTTCCATTCCAGCAACTCAAATTTCCTTTTTAACACTTTTCTCCACTTTTCTCCATATTTGATCTTGTACATCTCCCTGCTGGGTTATAGAAAGTCAACTAGGCAGAGCCATGGACCAAAGTGAGTGAAGTCTGCAGGACTATGTAGTTCTCTCACTCTCTGCCATCTTGTCTGTCTCACTCTCTGTTCCACCATATTTCTAGGGGATGCATGAATTACAGTCAACCTGCAAGTCCACAATCTCAGGTATGGTGCCAGCCTGAATCTTTGCTTCCTGGTGCAAGATCTATTTTGGAGAACAATGGGGAACAGGAAGAGCAAGCTAATTGTGCATTCTCTCTCCTTCCCCTTCCTCACACCTGATGAGACTTTTAAAAGCATTGCCTTCTAGGATGTTGGGAAAGGGCTAGAGAGAATGTTCAAACAAAATAACACTTTGGAGGGAGCACTTTGGTCACTTCCCTTCCTACTTAAGAGGAGGCACATTTCTTTAGGAAATGTCATGCACCAAAATTGCAACACAAACATCCAGCCCTATTGATAGGTTCTCACTTGCAGGCTTTTAAAAATCTTGCCCGGTTAGAGCATTTTATTCTGCTCCTCATAACAAAGGAACATAGGAAGAGCCCTGCTTCCTAGTCCAACATCCAGTTGCCCACGATGGCTTACCAGGTGTCTATGGGAAGCCCACAAGGAAGAGACAAGCCCTCTCATGCTGCGGTTCCTGAGGAAGTGGGATTCAGAAGCCTGATATCTCTGATCCTGGAGATAATATCCAGCCACCCTAACAAGTAGCTGTTGCAGAATGTGTCTAATCCAATCTAAATTGGTGGCCATTGTCACACTTTATGGAAACAAATCCATATTCTGACTGTGCACCGCGTGGTACAATTCTCCTTTTTATCTCTCCTGAATTTTCAGTTGTATGGCCCCATTAGGTTCTAGTATTTTGAGAGGGGGGATGTGGGGGAAACCCTTTGTCCACTTTCTCAACACCATGCAATATCATATACACCACTAACATGCCACCTTTATTCAACTTCTTTTTCAAATTAAAAAGTTGCAAATATAATGTAGCTTTTATTCACAGGGGAGTTGTCCCAGGCCTTTGATCCCTATGGTTACTTTTTTCTGCACCATTTCCAGTTCTACAAAGATCCTTTAAAAATAAAAGGAAGACGTGGAAACATGATTTCTTTAAAGGCATGGTGGTATTGACAGGTTTGTTTTGATCCCTTTTCTAATGATCCCTTAGCCTGGGATTAATCTTTTCCCACAGCTGTCATTCATCAAGGTAGTCATTTTCATCAACTCATCCACCACAACCAAGCACAACATGCATTTATCCAGGGTTTGCTATCAATGCTAGCACAAGAAACGTTGAACTATCCAAGCCCATATCCCTTTATTTGATTTGTGACTACTCATAATGGACCATTGAGGACTCAAATAAATACCACCTGAGATTAATAGTCAGCACTTTTGTTCATGCAGCAAGGGGAGAAAAATCAACATTTCAGAAGCAAAATAACAAATGCCACTTTGGGTCTGGTACCCACTGTTCCTATAGAGGCTCTGCCTCCTCTGCTTTTAACAGTAAGTACAGATTCTGTTTTAGGAATGATGGAAAGCAATGAGTTACAAATGTGAAAGTTCAAATTTTAAAAAAGGAGAGACTGCTTTGTTCAGAATGCATTATTTACATCATTCTTTGATTAACACATACATTGTCTGTAGCTGAGCCACAACGAAATCCGGAGCGTAGGTGTGTCCTTGAACAGTCTTACACACTACTCGTTTTCTTGCCACTGCAGTTGTTTATCGAGAGCTCTGAGGTTCCTACATGCATTTCCAAAGCATCCTCCGTCTCGTCCATCTCCATGCTGTTGAGTTCATTCCCATTGCGGTAACTGTTCAAATTGAGGTCTTTCCCGTATAAAGCTGTTGTTGAGACGTTTGGACACTGGTTGTGCCGCTGCGCTGACTTTTTGCCATTGTTGTAACGGCAGCGGATGTAGTTAGAGAAAGCCCTGCGGTAGATTTTGTTGAAGAGTGTGTATACCAGGGGGTTGACCCCAGAGCAGATGTAGCCCACCCAAACGAAGACGTCCAGGAGCTCCCCCAGCAGAGCCTCATCACAGGCTTCCTTGCAGAGGACAGACATGATGTTGGTGATGAAAAAGGGGCACCACATGATGAGGAACAGAAAGAAGACAATCCCCAGGACCTTGGATGCCCTCCGCTCATTGTTGATGGACTGCATGGTGCCTTTCCGGAACAGCACCCCTTCCTTGTTGACAGGAGAGTTCAAGTGGGATGCGGCCTCATGGTTCTGGAGCATGGAGAGGTTCTCTGTGTTGTTCTCCTTCTTCAGACAGCTCATGCTGCTCCTCCTCTGCTTGGGCGCCTCCCCGTATAGGAACACAGATGCTTGTTTCTGCAGCACTTGGATGGTCAGGCAGTAGGCAAACACCATGATGATGAGTGGGATGAAGAACGCCACAAAGGAACCAATGAGGACAAAGTTCTCATCATTGAGGACACAGCTCCCATTCACAAACACCCGGGAATCATCTTGCAGGCCGATGACTGGGATGGGCAGCGAGATCCCTGAAGAGATCCATTCGGAAAGGGAAGGCCAAAAACAACAGCAGGAGCAGCAAAATACGTTATTTCAGTTTAGATTTATAACCCATTTTATAACCCCACTTATATGCTTGGAATGGATAATGATAATTTCATTTAACAATAGGGATGAGCAACTCTCCCTGTGTCAGTTTCTTTCATTCCTAGCGGATATTAGACATCAGTTTGCATTTTAAAAGTTGCCAGCATTTTAGTGGACATTTCTCTCAATATACTAATGTTTCTATTTCATTTCCCTTATTTATACACATTCTTGCAAGCACTGGCTAAACAGATAGAGCTCTGGGAGAAACAAGGTTAGCCCACTTGCCCACCAGATGGCTCCACAAGTACAGGGAGAGGATGGCCAGCCATCTTGAACTGACTGCCCACCCAAAACATTCCATACCCACCAACTTAAATTGTTATTTTAATCAGCTACAAAAGAAACAGAGGAAAGGATCACATATCTTGTCCACAACCTTCAAAAACTTGCTCCAGGCAACCCTCCCCTGAAAAGCTTTCCCACAACCCAAGATTGCATTAAGCAGTGGCTGAAGCTATTGCATCATCCAGCTTAATTCCTGGCTCCTTTGTGAGCAGAGTATATGGCATCAAATTGTGGGTGGGGGTGGAGAAGGATGCTAACTTGGCAGGGCTAACCTTTGGATATCTGTGTTACATCTACACTGACTAAAACATCAGTGACACTTCTCTGGCTTTTAAAGAGCAAGGCTGGTATGGCATATACTAAGATTTTGCCCTAAAAAAACCATGGGGGGGGGAGAGCACAGAATAGACCACGTGACTCACCAGGGAGCACATCCAGGAAGAAGGACATCCCAGTTTTTGATCTGCAGAAGTTGGACAGTGTGCCTTTCGAGGAACCAACTCATGCCTAATGTTCTACAAATGTCAGATACCCCTGCATCTCAGGTGACACAATCACTAACCAGTCTTGGGTTCTACCCAAGTTCTACTCAAAGTAGACTAATTGAATTTACTGAGTTTGTCATGTCCTTTGGTTCCAGTGGTTCTACGCTGAGTAGGACTAACATTGAAGACAACCCTTTGACTTGGGTAGGGGGCACACCATTTGCTGCTCTGTCTCAGCTAGTAACATGTCCTGGGCCCATCCTAGAAACCTGACCTGGGTCAGAGCTAGGGATGTCAGAGAATTCCACCAAAAACAGGAAAGGAAGCAAAAATTGCTGCTATTCATGTGTTTGTCTTTGGTAAGCAAATGGAAAACCAGTCAAGTGAATATGGTCACTATTTGTTCATATTGTTTTTAAGTCTGCAAACAATAAGCAGTTAATGTGTCACCACAACATTGTTTTGTCATTTCCTTTACATTGAATGTAAGCTTCATTGCTCATCAATGGTTCCTCTTCATCCTGGAGAAGAGTGACTAGTGGGGTGCCACAGGGTTCTGTCTTGGGCCCGGTCTTATTCAACATCTTTATCAACAACTTGGATGATGGACTCAAGGTCATCCTGATCAAATTTGCAGATGACACCAAACTGGGAGGGGTGGCTAACACCCCAGAGGACAGGATCACACTTCAAAACGACCTTGACAGATTAGAGAACTGGGCCAAAACAAACAAGATGAATTTTAACAGGGAGAAATGTAAAGTATTGCACTTGGGCAAAAAAAAATGAGAGGCACAAATACAAGATGGGTGACACCTGGCTTGAGAGCAGTACATGTGAAAAGGATCTAGGAGTCTTGGTTGACCACAAACTTGACATGAGCCAACAGTGTGACGCGGCAGCTAAAAAAGCTAATGCAATTCTGGGCTGCATCAATAGGAGTATAGCATCTAGATCAAGGGAAGTAATAGTGCCACTGTATTCTGCTCTGGTCAGACCTCACCTGGAGTACTGTGTCCAGTTCTGGGCACCACAGTTCAAGAAGGACACTGAGAAACTGGAACGTGTCCAGAGGAGGGCAACCAAAATGGTCAAAGGCCTGGAAACGATGCCTTATGAGGAACGGCTAAGGGAGCTGGGCATGTTTAGCCTGGAGAAGAGGAGGTTAAGGTGTGATATGATAGCCATGTTCAAATATATAAAAGGATGTCATGTAGAGGAAGGAGAAAGGTTCTTTTCTGCTGCTCCAGAGAAGCGGACACGGAGCAATGGATCCAAACTACAAGAAAGAAGATTCCACCTAAACATTAGGAAGAACTTCCTGACAGTAAGAGCTGTTCGACAGTGGAATTTGCTGCCAAGGAGTGTGGTGGAGTCTCCTTCTTTGGAGGTCTCTAAGCAGAGGCTTGACAACCATATGTCAGGAGTGCTCTGATGGTGTTTCCTGCTTGGCAGGGGGTTGGACTCGATGGCCCTTGTGGTCTCTTCCAACTCTATGATTCTATAAAGAGTTATGCAAGTTAAGTAACTCACATCACTTGCATCAAATAGTGGGCTGCAGGGTGAACAACTGAGTACTTGGTGGGAACCAAAGTGCAGTGGAATGGAAGCAGCACTGGTGGTGATGAATGCAGGTTGGAATGGATATTTCTGCTTTCTTAACATGCCTAGGAACCCACCCACCAAGTGGGTCAAGACCTTCTCAACTTTTACCACTTTCCATGCTACTCTCTCACTTACAAAATGTACAGATGTTTGGTGGGAGATGCAGAATGTGAAAGGCACGAAGGACAAGCAACATTTCAGTTGGCAGAATGCTGAGGAGGTTCAGTGGATGGCACTACTTCAGGCTTCAGGGGAAGTGATCACTTAGAAATAAAACCCAGAGGGGTTGCTGGCATCTTAAAGGTAACATGTTTAAGTGTTTGTGCAGAAGATTACACACCTGCACATGCCCAACAACTCTTTGCTGCAGATGTATCTATGCTGTTCACACAACCCTTGTCCAATAGGCAGGGTTTTGGCCAGCTTCAGATATTGATTGGCTTGCCCATATGGGTATCATAATTGATATTGGAAGTTGAAGTATAATGCTTAATAAACTCTGCCAGCCAATTAAAAAGAAAGCTTTATTGTTCGCAGCAACAGTCCATTATCATCAGTCATTGCAACCCATATTAACTGAAATTTATGGAAATTATTTTCAAAGTAAATAGAGGCTGGAAAAAGAAAACCACGCCAGTATTTACAAGGTTATAACTGGCAACAAGGGAGGGTGACTTACCTATAGAGATGGTCCAAACAGCAGCAATTTTCATTATTGCCTTGGTGCGAGAATTAAACCGGCTGTGCTCGATGGGGTTACGGATCGCAACATAGCGGTCAAGAGAGATGGCGCAGAGGTGCATGATAGAGGCAGTAGAAAAGAGGACATCTAAGGAAATCCAGATTGGACACAATTGTTTAGGTAAGGGCCAAGCATAATCTGAAACACAGAAAGAGAGAGTGGGAGAGAGAGAGAGAGAGGAAGAGAAGCAAGGGAGAGAAGACAGATTAGTTGGGGGAGGGTTTCACACTAGTACTTAACAACCTAGTTGAGGCCCAGAATTGCACTGGGTGGCACATGAGAACTGCAGGAGAAATTCATCCCTTTGCATCTGGATGAAAAATGGCCTAATTCACATTTCTTGAACCAATACGGGAACAAAAACACAATTATCTGAAATTCACACTTCTCTGAATTTTGGTGTTGAAGCTCTCTAGCCAAACTATGGATACAAAAATGTATGTAAGAATACATCAGCAAGCAGAAATCGGGGAGAGGGCTTTGCAAAATAAAAATGGCACATTAGTCAAAATTGCATACAAAATACGTATATAAAGAGAAATTTGCTCTAAAATTGCTGATGAATTTTCACAGGGATTTAAAAAAGAAACCGCAAATTACTGTGAAAAATTAAGATTGGAATAAAATGGGAAACTGGGAGAAACTTAAACTGGTGGATTCACTCACCCCTAGGGAACCCCTAGGTTTGTAGTTCCCAAACCGGGTGCTATGAGAAATCTGCTGAAGTGCCAAGAGAAAGGAAATAAAGAAATCAAAGCTGCAGAGGGGGAGTCCCCATGGCTGAGCAGGAGAGCACAGGCTCTGCATGCAGTAAGCCCCTGGTTCAATTCCCAGCTAGAACAATTTTAAAGTATCAGGCAGCAGGGAAGGGGAGGGACCTGAGACCCTGAACAGCCACACAGAGACCTAGTCTGGTCTAGGTGGACAAGGAATATAACCTGGTGGCACCCAAACGTGGTTCCCAAGGATCAGCCAGCACAGAACCCACTGAGATCCACTTCCATGTAATCATGCATGCAACTATGCTATAAACACTCCTAGATGCCCAGCCACAGTGTTTTAAATATTGAATATCCTGGCTGCCCTTCCTACTGCCTGCCTTTCCAAGGGGACAGGTCAGGCCATGCTGCTGCACCTCGTTATTGAATGTGTTTGGATCATTTTATTGATCCTGGAGCAGGCAAAGCCCTTGCTCTAAGACTGAGCTATGACCTTCTACTCAAATGGGAGTACAGGAAACTGCCTTAACCTGAGTCAGACCATTGGTCGATCTAGCTCAATACTGTCCACCAGGGCTGGGTGATATATCAATATATTGTCCAAATCTAGTTTGAAGTCCATACTGTGATATTGGTTTCATAATTTTTGACCTGGCAATATATCATGAATCATTCTGTGTGTGTGTGTGTGTGTGTGTGTGTGCGCGTGCTACACAAAAATCACAATGCGGGAAACATTGTGAACATTGTGAAGCCAGCCAATGGCTCCTCACAGCTCAATCCTCTCAATCCTTATTTCAGACATTGTGATATATTGGCATATCACAATGTTTAGCTGGTGATGCATCACAATGTTTAAAACCAGATATTGCCCAGCCCTATGTCCACCCTGACTGGTAGTGGGCTCTGCAGGGCTTCAGGCAGGACTCCATTTCAGCTCTGTCTAGAGATGCCAGGGACTGAACCTGGAGGTTTCTATTTGCAAAGCAATCCCCCCCTCCACTGTGTTATGACCCTTTCCCCAAGGAAAATCAGGCCAGCTACCAGGGGCTGTGTAAATCATGGAGTCTCTCCCTTTTAGATAAACAGAGAGAGGTTGCTAATTAGTTTTAAGGAAGGCCAGGCACTCATCCAAGATGAGAAACAAGTCATCCTCAGAGCCACCATTAAATAAATAAGACACGTGCAGCTTAATGAAAGTGAGCTCAATTCAACCTGTGACTTAATTCGCCATTTGAGAGGTGATGACCTTCTGAATGAGGCACAAGCAAACATTACATTTCTTTCCAGAATGTTATGCAGCTGTTTTGCTTCCCAGATAATTTGTATTCATTCAGCTAAAAATAATAATCCGGGACGACCCTAGTACATCATGAGATGAAGTTTTACTTGCATACTTGTCTGAGGGTGGTTCTTAGGGTGCATAAGATTATTTGTCTCATGGTGATCAGTTACCCCCTTTGCACCCTTAAATTGCCCTGCTGGGCTCACAACCAGAATGGCTAAGAGACGGGCATGGGAAGGGCTCCCCACTGTCGTGCCCTGATTGGGAGGCAAGAAGTGGTTACTACTTTTTACATGGGCAGATGAAAATGCTGGGAGGGAATTGAACTATCTGTTCCAGCTTCCCCAACCTGGGTCCTTCAGTTCCCATCAACCCCACCCAGCATGGCTATATGATCTTGGCTGTGCTATCTGGGATGGATGGGAATGGAACTCCAAAATATCTAGGGGGCACCAGGTTGGGGAAGCTTGCAATATTCTGACTTGCACTGGCTTTCCAGGGCTTCAGGCAGAGAGGGGTGGGGTGGGTCTTTTGCAACTCTTCTGCTTGTTTGAACTTCCCACCCCCAAATGCTACTATGTCATTTATCTCATTTGCCCATTGCAGCAAAATTACTTAACTTACACTATTGACATAATCAATTACATTGTCATCTCCTTCCACCCAGCTCATTTCAATGCAAAGGAAACACAGTGCAAATGTGATGGCAGGGTGAGGCGGGGTGGGGCCATGATATAAATAATAAGGTATCATTTGCAAACCAAAAGCAACAAAAACAGTGAACACTGATTACATTCCCTAAATTGATTTCCATTCCAGACTTGGAAAAAATAAGCGAACACCCACATCTTCTGCTTCTGTTTCTGTCAGAATTCTTTGACATCCCTACCTCCCACTTAGGTTTTTTATTTTTATATGATGATGATGATGATGATGATGCTAATCAACTAAGAACAAGATCTAATTTAGGGCTGCTGGGGATTGAACCCAAGGCTTTCCCACATACAGATTATGTGCTCTGCTGATGATGTGGGCTGCCTGTTGTCAAGGTGAGGTCCTTTCGTTTGTGGCTGTTCAAGAGCCTATTATTGTGGCAATGACTGTTTAGATTAGGGATGGGGAGCCTGCAGCTCTCCGGATGCTGCTGTTTTGATAATATTAGACCATTGGTCTTGGTGACCTGGATGGAGTCCACAACGTTGGCTCCCTATCTGTGACAACCATATGTCAGGAGTGCTCTGATGGTGTTTCCTGCTTGGCAGGGGGTTGGACTCGATGGCCCTTGTGGTCTCTTCCAACTCTATGATTCTATGATTCTATGACTTGTGACCTACAGATCAGGGCATGCAAGACTCCACACACCCTCTGTTTCATTGAGCAAACTGGCAACCGTGACCCTGTTTGCCAAATTCCCTTACAATTTCCTTAGAGTGGCAATTTCTCTTAGGAGTTTAGGGGCTGCAAATGGAACTTGTGGCCCATTCACATCAGAATGCACAGACCATCATGATGTGATGGAAGCATTTTTCATACTAATTCCATTTCCCTTCATCTGCTTCCCCTATCCACACACACACACACACACACACACACTTCAACAGCCACAGATTTTACAGAAACAGTGAGCAATTACATGGAGTTTAAACTTTTCTTGCACTTCATTACTCGTATATCCCCTGCCCACCCACCCCCACATCAGAAGTGAAGACTTTCTCACACTGAAAAGCAGCGTATGGCAACAGAAGGAGAAGCGATGCTCTCTCGTCTCTGCTCCATTCCCAGACAAGTGACTCGCAAAATTACCCCATCTTGATGAGGTGCATTGCTAATGGCCCTCATCATGCCACCTTCCTTTCCCTGAGCCGAGAGAGATGGGACAATTAGTCTAATCAGGCAACTTTGTCACTGGTGATTTTTGAAAACAAGCAAATCCTTCCTGGTGAGTGCAGGAGGAAGAATCAAGGGCATCGCTGACTGTTGCTCTCCAGGCATTATTTAGGTCTCTGAAAACACGGCTCCTCTTTAGCTTTCATGTGCTGACATCAATGTGCTCCGGGTGGCAATCACTCTAATATGCTTTCAAGAAATGTCTCTTGACCTTGTTCCAACAGAGGTGGTAAACCTGTCTGTTTGGACAGCTTCAGACTCCAGGTGGGGGCTCACATGTTTGACTCAAACTCCAGACCAGAAAAAATAACTTTTAAAAACCTTGGCACTTAGGGCTTACCTACACTTCTGTTTGCTTCACCGCTTCCACCCGGGGAAAACTCATGGTTTAGCACTGAATCAGAGCAAACAGCAACTGAGTTTTCAGCAGATTCCCATTTGTTCCGATTTATCACTAAAAAGCAGGTTTTCTGAGGAAAAGCGACAGGGCAAAGGGAAAACTGCTCAGACCCAATTCTAGAATGCACAGGGCAAGTGGAAAACCTCTTGGACATTCTGAGAATGCATGCCCTCCAACATTTCTCCAGTGAATATAGGGACAACAACAACAACTTTCTTATTTTACCCAATCCAACTGGGTAGCCAGTTAGTGGGTGGTCACTTATTTTTATTTATTTTTACATTGTTTTTTTAAAAAAATAATATTTCAAGTAGTATGGTTGTTGTAAACCTCTTTTGGTTTTGTTTTTGAGAAATAATGCTATATTTTAAATAAATAAATTGGATTAAATGGGTGGGGACTACAGACTGCCATTTTGATGCCACTGATGTGATGATGTGGATGCTGCAAAAAAAGAGGCACATTGTAAACATCCCACAGTTTCCCCCTCAAAGCTATGTTGCCTATTTCTTTAAAGGATTCTTCAAGATCTCAAACGCTGTTGAGTTCATTTACTGAGGCCACGTGAGGCCGCATAGCCTGATTTAGAGATGTTGAGACAAAGGGGGCAGAATGGAGAAATAGCGTAAGGAAAACTGGAAAGGAACAGAAAAGATGGAACAAACAAACAACCAAACAAAAACTGAGCCCCAAACCCCTTTTCCTAAGGCGCAAGAAGGACACTAAAAATTGTCAAATGATCTGGGGACATGGGAGCTTCATCAGCTGGGTTCCACACAACAGTTCCCACTTTTAATTAAGAGGTCTCTACTCCTGCCCCCACTGAATTAATTTAAAATATAATAATAACAGCAAATGTATCTATTTTATTTCCACAGCTTACAACCTGCTTCATTGTTGGCATATCTTAAATGGGAGCCTTCCCTATTTGTATATCTCAATGGAACTAGTTTTCTTGATAAGATTCAAAATGCAGCCCCAGTAACCTCAACCTGTTTACTTGGCTCATAAGAAGGCGTCATGTGGGCAAGGCTGGGAATTCATCAGCCAAAGGAAAGCTTCGGCCGATGGCTAGAGGTGAGTGCTGAACTAGGAATTTATGACATGGATCTTCCACAGTTGCACACACATGCACACAGAGTCTCTATTCGCCAGGAGAAAGCTATAAAGGACCATGAGTGGTGAAATGACGGGATGTCGTTCCCCTGTGAGAACAGGATTTTGGGTTAGATGGGTCTTTGACCCAATCCAGCAGCCATATACAGAATTATCAGCCACCTTTCAAGAGCCACTGTACTCAAGCCCTTTTCACAATGTTAATTCCCTGAGCTATGGATGCCCACCTGAACAAGGGCAAAGACAAAAGAGACATAATCACTGACTGCTGGCAGCTCAAAATCATCAGTCAAAGCACCCAAGCAATGAAAATGTTTAAGTCAATAGAAAATTAAGTATCTCCTTAAGCCCTTCCCCTGCTGAAGACTGGCACAGCAAGTTTCCTCCAAGCTTTCCGACATTCAAAGTGCCCTCCACTGAACCCTTCAGAGGCTCTTACAGATGATGGATTAATTTTCTGCCTTTGTAAAGTTAATGGCATTTCACTTGCCTGCTGGGGTTAAAAAGCCAACAGGCTGCCTTTAGAAAAAGGTCAGGGAGATGGACTGATGGGTCCCCTGACAGCAGCAGAGAGTCACGCTCCGAAGAGAGCAAGCCATGTCCTGTTCAAAATGAACCATGGCTCCTCTCCTTGACAGCTCAAGGAAATGATCTTCACCCCTCATTTGAATTTCTGCATGCAACAGGACCACTAAGATGAGTCAGGCAGAGATGGCAAGTTGCTCAGAGGCGTTGAAGCTTAAGACTTCAAGCCACACAGCTTTGCCTCCAAGATGTTTCCAGCTTAGATAAGGAGAGGTAGAATTTGAGTAGTTATTGGCCTACTTTAGGCACATTAGGTCTACATTCTAACTCTTGTTGGAGCAATGTGTCAGCTCTCTTGGAGCTCTCCCAGGTTCTGAAAATCCTACCTGCCTCCTTCATGCCTGCTATTAACAATAATCTCCATGCTGAACCTCACCTACCACCTCCATGGGCCTCTGGCAGCAGACAGAGGACAGCAATCTGGCTGCCGAATTCTGCACTAGCTGAAGTTTCTGAACCATCTTCAGAGGCAGCCCAATATATAATGTGTTGCAGGAATCTAACCTAGAGGTTACCAGAGCATAGACAATAGTAGTTAGGCTGTCCCTGTCCAGATAGAGACACAGGTCTATCCAAAGCTGATGGAAGGCACTCTGCACCACTGAGGTCACTGATCAGAGTTCAAGGACAGATTGCTGTCGGGCAAATGCAACTGGGGTGGAAAGCAGAGACAGTGAGAAGTATGACTGGGGAGAGGGGTCCTGGCCAGATACCAAGGACTGGAGGACCACATTTCCCCGCAGGCCTGATGTAGCTCACAATCACTTAGTCCTTGCTTTGGCTGAACAATGTTTTAAAATTGTCTTCTCCACCCCAACACTCTGCTCCCTGCACCACACTGAAGACAGACACAAATTTCTCCATCACTCTGGCTAACAGGACCCCCCGACCCACCTCATCAGTGTTCTTCATCCCAAGAAACAGGACAGCGGACACCACTTCCGTTATGTCACCCTGGCATTTAATTACTGAGGAAGGTCATTACCAACCACATTTCTCTTATCGTGGGGAAATTCCTTTGAACTCCTATTTCAGCTCCCTGACTGTAGCTAAATTGAAAACACTGCTACTGCCTCCTTGGACAAGAGTCACTTCTTATTAAAAAGCAAAGAGAGGGGTGTTATTTCCAAAAAAGGGTTTTGATATCAATGAATCAATGAAAACAAGGGTTTTAAACAGACATCTTTGGAAGTGGCAAGATCTTATCAGCAAGCTCTTTTGCAAGGCAGCCTGATTCAGATTATCAGGGGCATGATCCAGCACGGTGGTTGGTAAGCATGGAGCCCAGCACCTGGCAGCACTAGAGCCAATGACAGGCAGTACCAGCTGAGTCTAGCTTTGCCTCCTCCCTCCTCCCTGCTGAATACTACATGAGGCAACACTGAGACCAAGGAGGAGGATGCTGACAGGCAGTGCCCTCCTTTAGGCTGGATGCAGGTGAGAAAGCAGACAGGTGGGGGCTGACTGAGAGCAGGCTGAGGTTGGTGAGGTACTGCCCCATTCATCCAAATGAGCCAGCTTCTATTGCTCCATTGAAATGAGCTGTGCGCATTGCTATCCCAATGCTTGCTGACTGTGGAGAGGTTTTATTCATTTATTTCATAGAATTGATATCCTGCTTGATTGCTACTGTTGTTGTTTTTACAAAAAACTTTCCAAGTGGTTTGCAAAATGAATAAAACAATAAAATTATCAATAAAAGCTGTAAGCTGTTAAAAACAACTATTTAAAATGTTTGAGAAAAATAAGAGTCAGCGATAAACTCAAATTGGTATTTTAAAAAACAAACAAACACAACATTCTGCATATTTGGGTAGGCTTACTGAAACAAATTTTTTCTAGCAGGCACCAGAAAGAGTAGAGTTAAGTCACCTGCCTGATGTCACTAGGCAGGGAGTTCCAAAGCGCAGGTGCTGCCACACTACAAGATTGATTGCTTACAAGTACTGAATGGGTACAAGTGCAGCACCTACAATGGAACCAGTTCTGCAGAACAAAGTGGTTACGGGGGCATATCTGGCCAAAGGTGATCTTGCACTTAAGCTGATCACAAGTTAAATACTGGAAGTGTAAAAGAAATAAGAAAAAAAGGTAAAGGACCCCTGAATGGTTAAGTTCAGTCAAAGGCGACTATGGGGTTGTGGCACTCATCTCACTTTTCAGGCCGGGGGAGCTAGCATTTGTCCATGGACAGCTTTCCGGGTCATGTGGCCACCTGTTTTTCTTTTCATAAAAGAAAATACTGCATTGCTGAGAACCATGCAGCTAGCAGTGATCTTATTTGCGATTGATGTCGGCTTTCTTTGCAACCTTAAAAAGGCATTACAAATAGCTCGTTGGGAGGCCTTGTCTTCCTATTTTGACAGCTGACATTTTTCCTTCTGCCTTGGCAAGGCAGAGAGCAGAAGAAAGGAGGAGGTTGTTGGTTGAATCAATCTCAGCGGCTGTGAGTGGCACATGAGTTTTCAAGATCTGTTTGCCAGGCAGAGACAGAGGATGTGAACAAAAACAAGGGTGGCCAGCACAGCATAGCAGTTAAGAGTGTGGGGCTAAAATCAAGGGAAATGGGGTTCAAATCCCCACTCAACCATGAAGCTCGTATGCAGCCTCCGCTCAGCCATTATCTCTCAGCCTGACCGACCACACAGGGCTTTTGTGAGGATAATCAGATGGGTAGAGGAGGGCATGAACTCTGGCATGAACTCTGTGGCCCAAACATCCCTTTGAAGGGAAATGAAAATGCAATGAGGAAATAAAAGTTTTAAGTGTCTTTTGAAGTTCCACAAAAAGAGTTGCCATCTTTGGTTTGTGCCTGGGCTCCTGAGACTTTAACAAACTCACAACTAGCAAAGGAATTAGCTGGTCACATTCTCTCTGCCAGTGAGATATCTTTGTGGTCAGAAAAGCTTCAAGTCTCTGATATTGGAGGTAATAAGCCACCACAACTAGCCATCACTGATAGCCTTGTCCTGCATGAATTTATCCTTTTGTCCCAACATTTAAATGCCTGCTGAAAACTGTTCTATTCCACCAGGCCTATGCAGGAAATTATGAGTTTTTTGTTTTGAACTTTTAAAGCTTTTACTGCATGCTTTTATGCTCTTTATGCTTTTATAATTGCTGTAAACTGCTTTAATAATTTTAAGTAGTATAGTGGTATACAAATATTGTTATGAATAAACAAATAAAATGCAATTTGTCTAGTTCCCTTTTAAAAGCTGTGCAAATTGGTGGCCATTTTGTGGTAGCAAATTCCATAGTTTAACTCTGTGCTTCCTAAATATGTACTTTCTTTTACCTGCCTTGGATCTTCTAATGGTCAGCTTCCAGCTCAGGTTCCAAGGTTATGTGACCGGGAGAAAAACTCCATATTCACCTTTTTTGACATCATGGATAATCTTGTACACCTCTACAGGTACCCTCTTAGTGACTTCCCCCTCACCCTCACCTTCACCCCCATTAAATCACAGAGCCCCAAATATTTTAACCTTTTCTCCTAAGAGGGTATTCAGGACACTTTGCAAGCTCTACAATATCCTGTGTGCAAACAAATCCCTGCTCACCCTTAAAGCTCACTGGGTTAATTTAGATCAACCACCCCTTGGTCAGCCTGACCCACCTCACAGAGTTGCTATGAAGATATAATGGGTGGGTGGATGAGAGCGAAATATGACACCGAGAGCCCCATGGAGAAGGGGCAAGGTAAAAAATAAAGGGGAAAAAAAATAAATATCACCCTCACCTTCTCATAGGAATATGCTGCTTTATATCAAGTCAGACCACTGGTCTATTTTACTCAGCACTGTATACACTGATTCGCAGCAACTTTCCAGATTTGGGAGAGCAACAATCCTGAACGACCTTGGAGGTCCTCTCCAACACTATGAGATCATGATTCCGCATCAATCCCTCATGTGCTAATTTTCTAGGTGCAGGAAAGTGTGCCATTGTAGTGAAACATTCCGCCTGCGTTGTAACTGAAGCCAAGGGCAGCTCCACGTGAAAGTGACCATGTGGGCTGGAAGGCCTAAGCCTATCTGATCCCAGTTGCTCTGAGTTTGATGTATTGTTTGGGGAGGCCAGCACAGGGTGAAGGCCCCCTTTGTGGAAGGATGCAGATATCAAATATGTGTGTCGGGGGGGGGGGAGGGAATCCTCTGCCTTCTCATAGGGCCTTCTCCAGTATCAACTATTTTGGACCCTATAATCACCAGATGAGGCCTTGCTGCTGCTGCCACCAGGGCTGCCTGACCGGCGCTGATACATGGCAGGCCCTTATCAGTGGTGGCTCCCCCATTGTGGAATGCCCTCCCGAGTAAGATCCCTGCCATTAGTAACTTTCAGGAGGAATTTGAAAACATTCCTGTATAATCAGGCATTTGGTGGATGAAGGACACTGCTCCTGGAAATCTTGAGGTCATTGGATGCAAGTATGTTTTTAACTGTGATAGCTTTTAGAATATTTTAAACAGAAACTGCTTTTAGACATTTTAATTCTGATTGTTTTTAGAATGCTTTAATTTGTTTTAGAATTAATTCGTTTTCTTTTTGTTCTTAAATTGTGTGTTTGCTTGCTACCCTGGGCTCCTTGGGGAGGAGGGGCAGGGGATAGAAATGCAATTAATAAATGAAATATTTTTTAAAGCTCTGTTCAAAAACAGGAGCTTGAAATTTTCAACTGCCTGTTAGTCCCTCATTATGGCAGATTGCCGAGCAAGGTTGGGATGCAGGAGTAAAAATAGCCCAGGAAGCACACACATTTTAATTAGCATTTTGACAAACATATGGCAGTTAACACAACACACACAATTCATTCTTTTTAACATACTGACTAAATACTTTGGAGATAATTATTTTCGTTTTGTGTTATTCAGAACATGAGCAATGCTGCTGTTTAAAAACCCAAATCCAAACAGAACTTGCTTTTCAAGCCAAAACCACAAGAGTGTGATTGTGCTTAAGAAGCAAGTGGCTCCACGGGGAGGCTGATGGGCAGAAGAGCAGCTCCCTGTGCTCAGAAGGAGGAATCCACTCATCAGACAGACATGGCAGAGTTGTGATCTATCAGCCAGGGTCAGCAGTTGGCAGCCTGCCTGGGCATTAGGGATGGAGCAGATTTGTCAGTTTCAGCTTTTCTTCTTCTTTCTCATTCTTAAGCTCAGCTCTGAACATTTCATTCATTCATTCATTCATTCATTCATTCATACATTCATTCCCTCCTTCTTCCTTCTATGGAGCTCAAATTGGCTTCCATAGTTCCTCTTCCTCTCCATTTACTGGTCACAACAACCCTGTGAGGAAGGTTAGACTGAGAGGCAGTGAATGACCCAAGATCACCTAAGCGAGTTTCATGGCTGAGTGTGGATTCGAACCCTGGTTCCCAGAACTTAGCCCAACACTCAAGCCAATACACACCTCATTGTCTTCTAAAGGCTACATTACCCTGTACCATACCCTCCGAAATTCCTCTGTTGAAAACAGGAACATTCTATTCCACATCACTATCACTGCTGGGGGGGGAAGAGTCCCCCCCGTCATGTTAATATTTTTATTAAAGTTTTTCATTTTGCAAACAACCAGAGCCCAGCTAATTCCAGCACCCACCCTCAACCACCACAACATCCTTGCCCCCACCCCTCAAACTCCAGCCCCCCACAGGCTTGCCTGCACCCCACCAGCAACACCCATCTCCATTGCACCCCCCCAAGAGCCCGCTCCTTCCTAGGGTCTCCTCCAGCTGCTGCCTTCTCTTCAGGCCTGACCTGGCTCAGTTTCTCCTTCTCATTTTTATTCAGCATGGCCAGCTGGGCGAGTGGCTGGGGGCCTGCCAGGCTGGAGAGCCACAGCCTCCCATGGCAGGGATGGAGGCATGGGCATCCCTGTTGCCTTGCTCTCCCTTCTTCTACCTTTCCCTGCTGCTGCTCCACCAGCAGCAGCTGGACAGCCTGCCTGGCTCCCTCCCTAGGAGGAACTGGTGCAAGACTGTTTCCTCTTTCCCCACCCCTCCTGCTCCAACTCCCAAGAGCGGTGACAAAGGAGGAGGAGGAGGACGAGGAGGAGGAGGAGAAGGCCGCCTCAGTCACCAACTCATGCTTCCCCTAATATGAAGCCATTTCCAGTTAACATACCTCAACAAAGATGGGAAGTTGGGACTCTGTGTGACAAAATAAGATACCTTGGTGGCGTAAGGGTTTTCATGACGGTCCCAGCATTTTGGGGTTAGTTGGAGACTTTACAGTGGTACCTCGGTTTTTGAACATCTCGGAAGTCAAACGTTTTGGTTTTTGAAAGCCATAAACCCAGATATAAATGCTTGTTTTCTAACACTTTCTGGAAGTCGAACATGCCACGTGGCTTCCGCTGAGTGCAAGTTCCTGAATGCTAGCTGTCGGCTATTGAGGTTTTGGCTTTTGAATGTTTCAGAACTCAAATGGTCTTCCGGAACAGATTACATTTGAAAACCGAGGTACCACTGAACCTGTAGTCCCAAGTGGCCTCCCAACCAAGTACCCTTCAGGCCTGACCCTGCTTAGTTTCTGAGATCAGATGAAATCAGGGTCATGTGGCCATAAAATTTCTGCATCAGTTGTGATATTTAGTTGTTGCTGTTAGAAAAAGGCCTCACAAAAATCAGCAGCCTTTTAGGATGCATTACTCCTGACAGTACAGTTTGCACATGCAATTTTGCCTGATACAGTGGTACCTCAGTTGTCAAATATAATCCATTCTAGAAGACCATTCAACTTCTGAAATGTTCGACAACTGAGGAGCAAAGGGTGGTCAGTAAAGTCAATGGAGAAAATGGGGGTGGAGATGCAGTGGAAGCCATTCAACTTCTGAGGTGTGTTCGAAAATGGAAGCATTTACTTCCAGGTTTTTGGTGTTTAAAAACCAAAATGTTTGGATTCTGAGATGCTCAAAAATTGAGGTAGCACTGTATGAACATGTTTTACTGATACAAAATACTTTTGTACATTATTTTCAGCAATATATGCATTTTTAATGCAGAATACTCCCAATATATGCATTTCTGTACACTTTTTTTTTTTTTGGCTAGAGAAATGCATTGCAAAATTTTGAGAGGTGCAAGTTTCGAAGGACAGCTGTGTTTCATACTTTGGGGAAACATGAGTTAGGCATACTCAAATTAACACACTATTTTGCTTTCCAGTATTTAAAAACCCAACTGCTACAAATCATAGCTGCATTTCACTCATGCCCCTCACTCCTTTCTTGGCTGCAATAAATCCAGCAGAAAGCATGAACTGCGGTGCCTGTTGGAAAGTCAAAATCCAAAGAGGCAAATGGGTATCACAGCTGAGGAAGCCACAAAAAGCAAGCAACAAGGAAAAAACACAAGCTGTGTGTCATGCCGATTGTCGGCAAAACACTTGGAAGTGGAAATCTGGAGCTTTGAAGCCTTGCATCTGTCACTGAAGAGAAGATGAGGGGTTGGAAGTGCCTTGATGGAGATGAAGTGCAACAGGGGCAAACACAGGCAGATGGCAAGTAAGTGTGAAAATGGACCATAGCTCTTCACCAACACTTCTAGGTCCTCTGGGTAGAGGCTGTAGCTCAGTGGTAGAGCATCTGCTTTGCATGCAGAAGATCCCAGGTTTGATCCCTGGCATCTCCAGGTAACGATGGGAGTGTCACCTGCCAGACACTCTGAAGAGCTACCATACCTTGCCCCTGAAGCAAAATCAGAAACCACTGCTTAGGGGAGGTGTTCCGTGGTAGAACATCTACTTTGCATGTGGAAAGTCCCAGATTTAATCCTTGATGGCATCCCCAGGTTGGACCGGAAAATACTGCCTGCCTGAAACTCTGGAGAGCCACTGCATATTGTTTCTCAAACTTGGGCCCCCAGCTGTTGTCCCCATCACCCATGACCACTTGTCCCACTAGCTGTGGATAATGGGAGTTGTAGTCCAACAACAACTGGAGACCCAAGTTTGAGAAACACTGCTAGGCAGTACTGAGCCAGATGGGCCAATGGTCTGAGGTAGTATGAGGCAGCTTCCTCTGTGCTTATGAGACCCATCTTTGAGTCTTTCTGCTGTAATGACCACACCACAAATCACCCCAAGCCACCAGAGGGTGTGCTTTCCTTTTTTTAAACCAAAGCAGATGTTGTGGACTGCTTGGCCCAGAGAAATGGTGGGAGGCACCAGTTGGGGAACCACCAAGGGAAGAAAGGCTCAGAGCCTGGGGAGTGGTGGTGGGTCAACAGTGAGAAGCCTGGGAGGAGGAGGAGGTGTTGGAAGCCGAAGAGGCAACAGGGTTTAGTAAGCTGGGAGAGTCTGTGGCAGAGGAAGAAGCTGAAGTAGGGTAGGAGGAAGGTTGAGAGGCAGAGATGAGTCAGGCTGGTGAAGAGACAATGGTGCCTCACCCTCCTGCTGCAACAAGCTCCCCTCCCCCCTGGTTTCCCAGAACCAGAAAAGGCATGAAAAGGGCAGAGGAGAGGTTGGCTGCACACAGCCACTGTCTCCGATTGCTTGGGAAAAGCCCTGGAAAGGAGCGGACTTAGATGGCTGTGAGGAGGTGGGGACTTTCAGTCTCAGCAACAGATTTTCAAGGAGTAAGGCTACTGGGGATGAGCTGCTCTGTTCATTGGGCCTGCTACTCAACCAAGTCTGTGGAGATCATGTTTTGCTAATAATTAGTTAACTCCAACTTTGAACTGTGTGATTACTGATTAGCACACTCCTGTGGCAGCAGCCTGCTGGCCTCTAGATGTTTGTTGGACTCTTACTCCTGTCAGCCCAAGCCAGTTTTAGTAGGGATGATGTTAGTTCAGAGTCCCCCAGTTTGGAAAAGGATGCTCTAAGATAAAGCACTTGCTTTCCTACCAGCCAGTGCTTCACATCCAGCCAGCATGACCAAGGGTAAGGAATGATGATTGCTGGTGTCTAAAGCATCTGGTGGGTATAAGGCTGGGGAAGGCTGGATTTTAAATACATGGCCAATTGTACCACACTGATGTTTGACTTCAGGTCACTGAATGGTAAGCCATGGTTTGTTCAGTCTATGGTTTGTTTAACAAACCATGAGTTGTCCCAACCCCCACCATTTCTGCAAAGTTTGCTTTGTTTTCCAGATGCTCTTGCCTTGTGCCTTTGCATCTTTGTCAGCCACTGAGGTGGGGTGGCCTAATGGCTAAGGAAGGGCACTGTGCTCACAAGTAATACCACCCCACAGTTAAAGCCACTCAAGGTTTGTAAGCCATGAACAAGCTAGGCTTCACATTGTGGTTTGTTGGCACTAAATAAGCCACAGTTAAGCAGCTGAGGAAGGTTTGGATGATCAAACAAATCACAGATTAATAAGCCGTGGCTCAGTGTACTTTGTGAACCAGACTGTTTTCCCTCTTGATTTATTTGCGCGCACGCTCTCTCTCTCTCTCTCTCTCACACACACACACACACACCAAGCTTCAACTCAGTTGTGTTTGACACTCACTGAGTCATTGATTTCAATTTCAAGAGGCCTGAGGGTAAAAATTATTAACACGTTTGTACTGCGTTGTAATATCATAAAACTTGTCCTTAAGGGACAGTTAATATAGTTGCATTTCCCCCCTTAAAAAAATCAATTTAAGGCAAAACAATTCCCCTTTTAACTTTTTTTCCTAATTAAGCAAAAGCAGCACCCAAAGAGGCATGATATGGTGTAGGACTACAATTCTCATCATCCCTAACGGTAGGCCATCTTGGCTAGAGCTGATGGGAGTTGCAGTCCAACAAAATCGGGGGCGGACACAGGTGTTCCTCATTCCTCAAATTACTGGATGCAGGCAAACCTGGGAAATTTCATAGAGAGCCGGTGTGGTGTAGTGGTTAGAGTGTCAAACTAAGGACTGGGAGACTAGGGTTCAAATCCCCACGCGGCCATGAAGCTTACTGGGTGACCCTGGGCCAATCACTGCCCTCAGCCTAACCTACCTCACAGGGCTGTTGTAGGGATTAATTGAAGAAGAGGAGAACCATGTGCGCCACCTTGAGCTCCTTTGAGAAAAAGGTGAGATAGAAATGCAATAAACGAGTAATTAATAAATTTTTTTTTGCTGCCTAAGGCAACTGATGGGTGTTTCCCCATTCAGTTTACTGAAACCAACTGAACTGGCAGCTGAATGGAAGGCTTGCTTGGAGGGTACAGGACACAGAGCTCTGTCCTCCAACAGAGGGGAACAACCAAAAGTCTCAGGAGGAATGGTGGGAAGGGGGTGAATCCATCTGTGCTCCCTTCCTTACCAATCAGCCCACTCTGCCTAACTGTACAACTAACTCTGGACACAGCTCTGTGTGGATATTGGTGGAATTGAAGATGAAGACTATTCCATTCCAGGTAGGAAATACATGACACACCAAGAAGTGAATCAAGGTTGAAGCAGAGCTGTAAAACCCACTTGGCTGCACTCACTTCTGTCAAATAAAAAACAAACAAACCTGGATGTCTGCACATTCGCCATGTGTTGAAAATGGGGAACCACCTACCAGCATGCAAATCCCATCACCCCTGACTACTGGCCATGCTGGGTGGGACTGTTGGGAGTTGGAGTCCAAGAACATCTGTGTGGAAAACACAGGTCTTCTCACTCCTGCTTAAGTGCCTCTTTGCACCTAATATTTATTACTGCCCACCTTAAGCTGCTTAAAATTGTAGCAGCTGAATATGCCAAACACCTGAATGCTCCTCAGGGGAATGAGGATTGACTGATGGTTGGCAACCTGGGTTTGCCCTCTGTAACATGTGAAAATGGTGAAAGGCTGACTTTGGCAAGGATGCCCCTCCCTAACAAGAGTGCTGAATCCACAACCCACTCAAGAGATTCCCTGTTCAGTTCTTGCCAATGCTTCAGTTCCTAATACAATTGTCAAACATGACTCCAACCATGTAAGCCAACAGTTAGCTTTTATCTGCTGCTCTCCGTACCTTGCCATCTATTAATTAACATACTTATTTAATTAGTCCTTCAGGAATTGCGTGCTACAGAAAACATTAAAGGGTGTCAAATGAAAGTTGTCCATTAGTGCAAGACATTACCAAAAAAAGGGGGGGGGGAGAAGAAGAGAAGGTTAACTGATAAACGTTGCGGAGGGCAGTGACTTAATTGACTTGGGCTGCTGATGTAATGGGCTCATGGCAATGACTGACACAATTTATGTTAACATATTAGAAAAGGGGAGGGAGATGCTTTTGAGAAGAACAGGGTGTCCGAGCAAATGCTTGATGCGAAAAATGCTTAATTGACTTCATTAGACTCAACAGAAGAGAACTAGACTTCCTTGTGCAAAGTGGGGCATCACTAGGAGCAAAATACGTTCTCCAGGATAATGGTTTTCAAGTGGGGAAGCAAGCCCCCCACCCCCTTGCATAAAGGAATATGTTCAGAGATGCACGCTTTTAGGTCAGGGAGGGGGGAAACTCTCTCTCTCTCTCTTAAGCATTCTTGCTTATTAATAGTTTTGTAGCAAAGTAATTTTAGACCCTGGACTTTAATGGCCCTACAGAGGGTGTGGAATATGCATTATTTCATTTCTGAAGCACACAATTGGCATATCTCTCCTTTCATCCAGCCTGTCCCTACTTCTACATTCCAGGTACGTCACAGCAAAAGGATCAAGAAAAAAGAAAAGAAAAACAGCTTGCCAATCCAGATTTTTGTTTTTTAAAAGAAAGGTATGTGCACTTTTGCATTTTAATCTCATACAAATCATAGCACCATCATGACTAAAGGAAGAAAACCAGATTTGCTTCAGATGCTAAGCACATTTATTGGAGAATAAGACCAATCCCATTGTAGAAAAGGCTAATAAGTTATTAAAGAATAACGAAACCAGCATCTGCAACCATGTATGTACCCAGCCTCTGGCTACAATCTTTTTCAAAGTAAGGGAGGGAGGATGTTGTGCCAACCAGAGCTAGTCCAAGTGAGCATTGCCATGCCCAGGCCAGCTCTGGTGCTAAGGCTGGCTAGTTTGCCACTGCCACATCATCAGCCGCTCTCTAGTTGGTCACCTGAGACCTCCCTAGCCCAAGGAATCCTGGACCTCTCTCCAAAGTCCAGCAATCAGTGCACCACTTTTGCAATTAGGATCTCAAGCCATTCACAGCTATCCTAGGAGACACATCACTTTCATATAGTCAGCGCTAGCTGTTGCTTGTGTGATTGATCACTAAGCATACTGAGCATAGTTAATGTTCTTCAAGCTTAGGTCCCGAGACATTGTTGTTGTTGGACCCCAACTTCCATAATTCCTACCCAGGTTAGCTGATGATTGGGGCTGTCAAAGTGAAGGGACAGTGGTAGCTAGGGATGGGTGAATACATAAGTTTCTGTTACTTTCTGTTTTTTCCAACTTTTCTTCTCCATATTTCTGCATCAGATTGCATTTTTTTGTTTTTAACTCATCATGAATACCCATTAGCATTTAGGGGCAAATTTCTGTCATACACATTTTTATATGCAATCCGCCTAATACAGTGGTACCTCAGGTTACAGACGCTTCAGGTTACAGACTCCGTTAACCCAGAAATAGTACCTCAGGTTAAGAACTTTTCTTCAGGATGAGAACGGAAATCACGCAGTGGTGGCACGGCAGGCCCCATTAGCTAAAGTGGTACCTCAGGTTAAGAACAGTTTCAGGTTAAGAACGGACCTCCAGAATGAATTAAGTTCTTAACCCGAGGTATCACTGTAAACACATTTTTCCAAAGCAATTTCCCCTAGTTATCATGCATCCTTGCATGCTATTTTTACTAACACATGCATTTATATGCCCACTTTGTTCTTGTATATGCATTTTTGTACACATTGCTTGACTGGAGACAAACTGGAGGCAAAATTCAGAGAAGTGTGGCTTTCAAAGGATAGTTGTGCTTTGCTTTGCATTTGGAAAATGCAAATTTTCAAAGTTAGTCTTTAAATGTGAATTGAACTGAACTTTTCCCTCATTCCCTAGTGGTAGTGCATGCAGAAGGTTCCATGCTCAATCCCTGGTTTCCCCAGATGTAGCTGGAAAAGACATGGCTCTGGAACTCTGGAGAGTCACTGCCAGTCGGTGTCAGTGAGTCTTCCTCAACATGCTGTCCTCCAGAGGTTCCTGACTACAAGTCCCATTTGGCCCCAGCCAGCACAGGATGTGGGGCAGAGGACCAGAAACATCTGAAGGATCCCAAGCTGGAGGCTGGCTTGGACCCTGACAGACACTGGAAGAATTTAATCTTAACAAAAGCTAGCACATAGAATTGAAAGGAAGAGGCTGTTTTTAATATTCTTTTTCCTATTCTCTTTCAGATGGCTTTCTTGTAAAAGATGCTGCAGTCCTATAAGGTTTTAACTGCCTGTAATGTTTTTCAAATCTTAGGTAGTTTTACTGAACAATCTTTGCTGGTTCAATTTACTCTTTTATTATTCCAGCCAGTTATTTGGCTTTACATTTTTTTGGGTGCAGTATGATGATTTTGTAAGATGTTTACTTTTATTTGATGTGAGTTTTGCAGATTTATTTGCACTTAGATATTGTATAGAAGGCACTTTGAGAGGGACACACACACACCAGTCTCTTACCAAGGATTTGATAATTTCCCAGGAATGAAGATTAATGGAGACTGTGGTGTCTTTAGGGCATATTATTTTATTTATACCTATCTACAAGCTAAGCTTAGGATGGAGTGTCTCATAGAACTGACAGAACAGATCTTGTCTCCCTCATTAGGTTCCCAGGGATATCCCCGGGTCATAGCTTTTTGGGTCCAGCACAGAGAATGACAAGCCTCTATGTATCCAGATTCCAACAGCCAAAACCTACATGTACCTTGACCCCTTTGGCCTATGGCTCTCCATCTTAAGACAATGTGGCATCCAGCCAGGTGAGGTGGGAAAAGGCCCACTCATTTGTCCCTATGGCAGAAGAACAATGTCTTTAAGATGCTGATGGTGGGTACTTAGCTGAGCGGCTAAGACCAAAGGAACTGGTTTGACTGGTTCAGCAGGATGCCTCTTCTGGATTCTAACTTCAGAGGTTCAGGGCCATGGGCAACTGTGAATGGTGCATACACAGCTGTCAGTTCATCCAGGCTCCAGCACAGTGTCATCTACACTGACTGGTAGTGGGTGCCAGGGTTTCAGGCTGGAGTCTCTTAGCCTTTTCTTCTCCCAAAGATATCCCACAAGGCAGTGGAGGTTTAGGACCAGAGTTTTCCTTCTTCCCAGGTGGATGAGCCCCATCTGCCCCTCACTTCCCTCTACAGCACATGCAGAAACTGCTTTCTTGACTATTGGCCCACTATAGGTATCATTCACTCAATCTGCTGGAGCCTGTCGTACATGCAGGAGAAGTTCCTAGCTCACCAGGGTCTGAGACCCATCAGCTCCCCATACCTGGTTTACCCAGTCACTAAAAGCCATTTTCCAGGGTGTGGCCGCTGTCTCATGCTGACACCTTCTGGGAGCTCCAGCTGAGAGCTGGGGGGGGGGGGAACCAAAGGTGACAAACTCCCCCAGAAGAAGCATGATGTGTCCCCCACCAGAGGAACTACCCCTCTCCTAACACCCCATACACAACATGGCAGTATTTAAAATGTCACAACACAGAGAGCTGAAATGCTATGGTCATTCGCCTTCATCAGCATTGCTGCTTGAGGGCTTGTGCTGGAGGAGGAGGAGGAGGAGGAGGAGGAGGAGGAGAAGGAGAAGGAGAAGGGGGCAGTTTGGAGAAATGAGGCCACTGCAATCCCCACCCCATTCCTTTCAGCACCCTCCTGTTTCAAAGCCTAGCAGCATGACCCAAAGATTCCAGCAGGAGTCTTTCATTTTGTTTCAGCTCTGAACATTTCCTCCAGCTGTTCCCAACAGAAATACCATGGCCTTCCCCTTCAAAAGCCTGCTCACAGGGTGTGAGGGGTTTCTATGTGAAATGATGTCTACTGGTTTTTATATACTGATTTGATAGAGAGAGAAAAGTGCCGGAGGCGGGGGTGGTGGTGGTGAGGAGGACATGTGGGGAAACGGTGAAGAAAATATGTGTGCAGGGGGCATTTGATAAAATGAAAAGGAGCTTTTGAAAGGTGAGATTCAGCTCTGAAAGACAAGCTGCTTCCCAGGAAAAGTTTCAGGGGCCAAAATCCTTGTAATGTGCAACTGTTGGACAAGGGTTCACCCTGACTGCTAAAGCTCTGTGGCAGAGCATCCATTTTGCTTGCAGAAGGTCCCAAGTTCAGTCTCTGGAACCTGGGGAAACTTTTTCAGCCTGATGGCCATGTTCACTTCTCAGCAACTATCAGAGGCTGCAGGCCAGTGGTGAGCAGGGCCATAGGCCAAAGTGGCTGGATGAATGAATACAAATTTTACACTTCTACAATAGGCTAGCTTCTGCACAGACATTTTTCTATCCTCTGCCCAGGGGAGCAAGAGGCATGATCAAAGCTCAAAGAAACATCCCAGTCAGGCAAAACCACTCAAGGAAGGTGCAAGGCTGGACAGAATGTATGCAGCCTGCAGAGAGATCTAGGGGCCAGATAGAGAGACTTGAAAGAGCCACACTCACGAGTCTTTTGCACCCCAGTATTTATCCAGGTTCATAATCGTTCTCCAGGGCTTCAAAGCAGAGAAAAGCCTTTTTAATCACCTGTGACTTGAGACCCTTTTAGCTAGAGAAGCAACTTAGAGACGCAATTTCCAATGTTCATTCTTCCACACAAACGGAGACGCGCCAGCAGCCAGCCACACAAGCCCAGGTGCATGAATACTTCAAGGCACAATGGGCATTAAGGGGCCTCTTAATGCTTCCGTTGGAATTAAGAGGCTGTTATTCAAAGTGGGAGGTCGGGTGGCAATTTCCTTTAGAGCAGATGTTGGACCAAATGCATTTTGGTTCAGAGAGAGACTGATTTACAGGTATCAAAGGGCTTGCTTAGGATTTATTACTGCTGCTCTTGTTTTACAGGTCTCCACTTCTAATGGGTTTGTCCCAGGCCACCATACTGGACTGGGAAAGTTTATCCACCATAGTTCCTGTGCTGGTTCCTTTAAGACTGGATTACTGCAGTACCCTCTATGTGGGGCTTCCTTCATAGCTGCAGTTAGTGCAGAAAGCTGCAGCATGATAACTGACAGGAGGAAGGCCCTGTTAATACCTGTGCTCAGATATCTGCACTGGTTGCTGCTTTGCTACTGGGCCCCATTCCAGATGCTTCTATTAGCATATGCAGCTGTTAACAACTTGGGACTAGTTCACCTACGAGATCTCCTTATCCCTACATGTGCCCAATTGGCTGCTTCACTTAGTGGAATTGGCACCACTGCAGGTGTCACATAATATCCATTTCACATCTGTAAGAAATTGATCTCTTAGTGTGACAGCACCTACACTTTGGAACTCCCTGTCTATTAACATCAGGAAGAAGCCTTCACTATACTCTTTTTGTACACTATACATTTTTGTTTAGACGAGTCTCCATAGATATCTAGAATACTAATGTGTCTTTAGTTTATTCCAAGTTTTAATTTACTGAACATTTTAATTGCTTTTACTAATGATTTTTGTTGTTTTTGTAAAGCATTTTGAGGTTGTTGGTTTTTTTAAATAAGTGGTATATAAATTTTATGAAATAAATAAACAATAGCCTGTCTCATTTTGAACATGCAAAATGAAAGTGACACTCTTGAGCATGTGCAAAGTGTTTTCCCTTGCTGCAGTGGATGTCCAGATAGCCACTAAGGAGGGGGTTAGGATAGATTAGGAGGGGGCTTGCACTGAAAGCAGGACTGAACTCTTCACACAACAGCTGATGGATGAAAATTTCAGCCCTGCTTTCTGCAGGGATTAGCTGTGTGACATATGATGTCAGGTGGAGGGCAGGTGAGTACAGCCTTAGGGAAATGGCCTTGCGGGCCAAGGGAGGAGGCCTGTTAAGCCTGCATGGTGGAGGCGCCCCACCCCTGCACCTAAGACAAAGCCTGTGACCTCCAATGAGACCCCTCCCTCCTTGGAGAATCTATGGTGCCATGTCACAATTCTGTATTTGAATGAGGAAATGGCACTGGGAATGAGGAAAGTGAGCTTAGTAGATGCATGGGGCGGCAAGGGGAAAGTTAATATTGAGGGAACAGCAGTTGGGTTTGTGAGCAGCATCAGCAATGGCACAGGCCCATATTCTTCCATTGCATATAACACCTATGCCTGCAGAACACTCCAAAGGTTCCAAAAGTTGTTTTTTCTTTTAAGGGTGAATTATAGTTTTGCCCCAGGACGCGGGTGGTGCTGTGGGTAGAACCTCAGCGCCTAGGACTTGCTGATCGCATGGTCGGCGGTTCGAATCCCCGCGGCGGGGTGAGCTCCCGTCGTTCGGTCCCAGCTCCTGCCCACCTAGCAGTTCGAAAGCATGCTTAAGTGCAAGTAGATAAATAGGTACCGCTTTATAGGAGGAAGGTAAACGGCATTTCCGTGTGCTGCACTGGTGCTAGCTCGCCAGAGCAGCTTCGTCACGCTGGCCACGTGACGTGGAAGTGTCCTTGGACAGTGCTGGCCCCCGGCCTCTTAAGTGAGATGGGTGCACAACCCCAGAGTCAGTCATGACTGGCCCGTACGGGCAGGGGCACCTTTACCTTTACCTTTATAGTTTTGCCCTGGATAAAGATTGGGGGGGCACATCTGTGTAATTTTCTGTATGTGGTTCATGCTTTGGAGCTGTGGGTTTTATAGTCCTCATGTGGGCAGGAGCGTTGGTCTTCCTTCTTGGGGTGGCAATCTTGGGAACAATAGGGATCATAAAGCAGTATCCAGGCTCCTTAAGCCTGCTGTGCTCTCCCTAGGGAGAAGTGTGGGTTGTTCCAGCAGCTGCTGGGATCCTAAGAGCCACAGTAGGCAAGTACATCTCCCACCCCTTGCAAAGCGGTAGCCTGGGGTTTTGGGGGTGGGGGGTGGAGGACTTATTTCATTGGAACAGTAAATGTCCAGACCATTAAAAAAAGCTGACTTTTTAAACATCACCACCTCCCCAAATTTCAAAGCACAGCACCAGGGTGCATTGGTGGGTGTGTGGGGTGGGATGTAGTGCTTATAGAAATGCATGCTCAGTGTTCTGCAGGGTGAGTGGGAACCAAGTTTGTGTGGTGCTTTGGATGCTGGCCAAAAGGGGCTGGGAGACTGCATTCCACCAAGAGCTTGGCAGTGTGCAGATCAGAGTGAGATCGCTCCATGTGGCACCCTGCCAAATGAGGTTAGCTAAGGAGGGAAAGAATTTCACGATGAGTCCTGGAGTGCGAGAGTTCATGGCCAGAGCAGAACAGGCTCATTAACTGGACTGTGCTGGTGTTGTGACCTATGGTCCAGGAACTTTGCACTGCACAGCAGGGAGATTCAGATGAGGTTCAGCTATTTCCTCAGAGAGATGACCACCATAATTGTACTCAAACCCTGGAGAACACAGCTCTACCACCATGCTCTGGCTCAGAAGATGTGTCAATCTTAGTAAAGAAGGCAAAAGCAATGAATCAAGGCCAGGGCCAGCCAACTCTTCCATCCAGCCTACCCAAGGCTTTGGTTGGCTACAATAGCCTGAGCAGGGCTCCTTGGAGCTGTCCAAGGTCCTGGGCACTTTCTCTGGGAGCTGTCCAAGTTGCATGCTCTCTCTGACTCAATATTGCCTGCCTTCCCTAGCACCCACTTGACCCTAGGTTGTTGTTGTTGTTGTTTAGTCGTTTAGTCGTGTCCGACTCTTCGTGACCCCATGGACCAGAGAACGCCAGGCACCTCTGTCCTCCACTGCCTCCCGCAGTTTGGTCAAACTCATGCTGGTAACCTCGAAAACACTATCCAACCATCTCGTCCTCTGCCGTCCCCTTCTCCTTGTGCCCTCCATCTTTCCCAACATCAGGGTCTTCTCCAGGGAGTCTTCTCTTCTCATGAGGTGGCCAAAGTACTGGAGCCTCAGCTTCACAATCTGTCCTTCCAGTGAGCACTCAGGGTTGATTTCCTTCAGTATGGAGAGGTTTGATCTTCTTGCAGTCCATGGGACTCTCAAGAGTCTCCTCCAGCACCATAATTCAAAAGCATCAATTCTTCGGCGATCAGCCTTCTTTATGGCCCAGCTCTCACTTCCATACATCACTACTGGGAAAACCATAGCTTTAACTATACGAACCTTTGTTGGCAAGGTGATGTCTCTACTTCTCAAGATGCTGTCTAGGCCTGTCATTGCCCTTCTCCCAAGAAGCAGGCGTCTTTTAATTTTGTGACTGCTGTCACCATCTGCAGTGATCATGGAGCCCAAGAAAGTAAAATCTCTCACTACCTCCATTTCTTCCCCTTCTATTTGCCAGGAGGTGATGGGACCAGTGGCCATGATCTTCGTTTTTTTGATGTTGAGCTTCAGACCATATTTTGCGCTCTCCTCTTTCACCCTCATTAAAAGGTTTTTTAATTCCTCCTCACTTTCTGCCATCAAGGTTGTGTCATCTGCATATCTGAGGTTGTTGATATTTCTTCCGGCAATCTTAATTCCGGCTAGGGATTCATCCAGCCCAGCCTTTCGCATGATGAATTCTGCATATAAGTTAAATAAGCAGGGAGACAAAATACAGCCTTGTCGTACTCCTTTCCCAATTTTGAACCAATCAGTTGTTCCATATCCAGTTCTAACTGTAGCTTCTTGTCCCACATAGAGATTTCTCAGGAGACAGATGAGGTGATCTGGCACTCCCATTTCTTTAAGAACTTGCCATAGTTTGCCGTGGTCGACACAGTCAAAGGCTTTTGCATAGTCAATGAAGCAGAAGTAGATGTCTTTCTTGAACTCTCTAGCTTTCTCCATAATCCAGCGCATGTTTGCAATTTGGTCTCTGGTTCCTCTGCCTCTTCTAAATCCAGCTTGCACTTCTGGGAGTTCTCGGTCCACATACTGCTTGAGCCTTCCTTGTAGAATTTTAAGCATAACCTTGCTAGCGTGTGAAATGAGTGCAATTGTGCGGTAGTTGGAGCATTCTTTGGCATTGCCCTTCTTTGGGATTGGGATATAGACTGATCTTCTCCAATCTTCTGGCCACTGCTGAGTTTTCCAAACTTGCTGGCATATTGAGTGTAGCACCTTAACAGCATCATCTTTTAAAATTTTAAATAGTTCAGCTGGAATACCATCACTTCCACTGGCCTTGTTATTTGCAGTGCTTTCTAAGGCCCATTTGACTTCACTCTCCAGGATGTCTGGCTCAAGGTCAGCAACCACACTACCTGTGGTATACAAGGCATCCATTTCTTTCTGGTATAATTCCTCTGTGTATTCTTGCCACCTCTTCTTGATGTCTTCTGCTTCTGTTAGGTCCTTTCCACTTTTGTCCTTTATTATGGAAATCTTTGTACGAAATGTTCCTTTCATATCTCCAATTTTCTTGAACAGATCTCTGGTTCTTCCCATTCTATTGCTTTCCTCTATTTCTTTGCATTGCTCGTTTAAGAAGGTCTTCTTGTCTCTCCTTGCTATTCTTTGGAAATCTGCATTCAATTTCCTGTATCTTTCACCATCTCCCTCGCATTTTGCTTGCCTTCTCTCCCCTGCTATTTGTAAGGCCTCATTGGACACCCACTTTGCTTTCTTGCATTTCCTTTTCATTGGGATGGTTTTCGTTGCTGCCTCTTGTATAATGTTACGAGCCTCCATCCATAGTTCTTCAGGCATTCTGTCCACCAAATCTAAATCCTTAAACCTGTTCCTCACTTCCACTGTGTATTCATAAGGGATTTGACTTAGATTGTATCTTACCGGCCCAGTGGTTTTTCCTACTTTCTTCAGTTTAAGCTTGAATTTTGCTATAAGAAGCTGATGATCTGAGCCACAGTCAGCTCCAGGTCTTGTTTTTGCTGACTGTATAGAGCTTCTCCATCTTTGGCTGCAGAGAATATAATCAATCTGATTTCGATGCTGTCCATCTGGTGATGTCCATGTGTAGAGTCGTCTCTTGTGTTGTTGGAAAAGCGTGTTTGTGATGACCAGCTTGTTCTCTTGACAGAACTCTATTAGCCTTTGCCCTGCTTCGTTTTGATCTCCAAGGCCAAACTTGCCAGTTGTTCCTTTTATCTCTTGACTCCCTACTTTAGCATTCCAATCCCCTATAATGAGAAGAACATCCTTCTTTGGTGTCACTTCTATAAGGTCTTGTAAGTCTTCATAGAATTGGTCAATTTCAGTTTCTTCAGCACAAGTAGTTGGTGCATAAACTTGGATTACTGTGATGTTAAAAGGTCTGCCTTGGATTCGTATTGAGATCATTCTATCATTTTTGAGATTGCATCCCAGTACAGCTTTCGCCACTCTTTTGTTGACTATGAGGGCCACTCCATTTCTTTTACGGGTTTCTTGCCCACAGTAGTAGATATGATGGTCATCCGAACTGAATTCACCCATTCCCGTCCATTTTAGTTCACTGATGCCCAGGATGTCAATATTTATTCTTGCCATCTCATTTTTGACCACCTCCAACTTACCCAGGTTCATGGTTCTTACATTCCAGGTTCCTATGCAATATTTTTCTTTACAGCATTGGACTTTCCTTTCGCTTCCTAGGTTGTAGAGAGCTCCTAAACACAATGCCCTCAGTAGGAGGCCCTCCTCAGTGAGCCCATCTCCTCCCTGCTGGCACCCCATGGCCTGTTTCCTGAGATGAATCTGCAGAATTGGGCAGAAGGAGAGTGCAAAATAAGTGAAGGCTGCTGCTCTCTCCTCACCCATGTCCCTGCTTGCTTGCTTAGAAGAGGGCACGTGAACAGGCAGTGATGGCACAGCAAGGAGGCTTGGGGTGTGTGATGATGGTCTCCTTGGACGACACTGTGGGCTTTGGCAAGTGCTCAGGGATGCCTATCTTGAATAGAACCATCATCATGCTTTGTGAATGATGAGGTTTTTTTTATTGAAGTCTTCATAATACAATAAAATAGCTGCTACAAAAAATGCAAATAGGATACAGAGTCCTCTCTTAAAAGTAATTCTTAGCCCTCCCCACCTACAGAAGATAGTAACTCCTCCCAGCTCTCACTTGGAGACCGACATTTCCATATCTCTTAACCAGGGTCCTTCATCAACCTTTTACCATCCCCATGAATATATACTCTGGACCTTAATAAAGCCCACAGACATGGACTTCAGAGAAAGAAAACAAACAAACAAACAAACAAACAAACAAACAAACATGAAAGGGACAATGAGAGAAGAGAAGAGAAGAGAAGAGAAGAGAAAGAAAATAAAAAGACAAAAGAAACATTAGAGAAAGCTACCAAAAAGTCCTTCCAATTTTCCATTTGCTAGTTATATTAAACAAGTGGAGCATGGACATTCAGTCCATGTTAACACCCATCTTCTCCACTTTCTATTAAGCAATATTTCGTTTAAGTCAAGGTGTTTTAGAATCATTCATTTCTTTTTCCCATTAAAAGTCCAAGACGGGTTCCCAAATTGTTGTTATTATTGGTAAATGTCAACCATATTTTCCCTTTAATATTAACTTTACCTCCATTAATTCCCACCACTGTAACTCCACACTGAATGATAGTAAATTCTTCCCTCCATGTTCATTTTAAAATCTCTCCACTGTGATCACATACTGGGATAATATTCCATAATTATTTTCTTAATATATATCCTTTAGTTCATGTCCAGTTCTGTATATTCACATTTCATTTCCTGTTGTATTTCCATGCCTATCTTGATGCCAACCCTGTGACCAGGGCCAACTGAACTACCCGAAGGCATCAACACAGAGATACAAAGCTTCCTTATATTTAACCAAACCCTTGGCCCATCTCCTCCAGTAATGTCCACTCTACTTGAGAACCTATAGAATTGAGCCCAGAAAAGGCGGGGAACTTTCTATGGTTCTGCTGTTGAAGAGCCTTTATGCTGGGAGTGCTGGGTGGGAATTGAATCAGGGACCAGACACACATAAAGCAGTGTATTCTGCCAGGAAGCTATTGCCTGCCCCCCTTAGGGACAGCACACCTTCCAGGATTCTAAGACCACAGCAGTGACATCAACAGTCTGCTGTAATTCTGAGGAATGCTAGAGGGCAGCACCAATCAGCAGAAATGCTAAAGAAAGCGAAGTGTGATTTACAGCAGAAATACTCCCCCTACCCACAAATCCTGACATAACTCAGATATATATATATATATATATTCCACCTCTCAAGACATTCTATGTCTCTAGGGACATTCAAACCACTCTCCTCCCCACCCTGCTTCCTTGTGCATTTTCCATTTGGTTCATAGCAAGATGTCAAGGCCCTCCTATTGGAGGCTGCTCCTTTAAGGCAAAGGGGGTACTGCCCCACCCATCTTAGCCTGCCCCACCTGCCTCCTTACTTACAGCTGGTCAGTGGGTGGCTCTTGCCTGTCATTTTGCTCTGGCTTCACTTGCAGTTGGTCTCATTGTCTTCCACCCTCCTAGCCCCAATAGTCGCCAGCCAATAGTCAATCAGCCTCAGAGGTATTGGGCCAGGATGCTACCCAAGAGGTGTGAGCTGAGTTGACACATGCAGAGGAAAGGGGCATGCAGAGGAAAGTCCTGGGGTGGCAGAGTGCACTTCAGACTCTAGCCCTGATGGCCGTTTTACCCCGCTGCCAGAGGCATTATACTTGGAATCACAAGAGGGGAGAGTGCTGTTGCACTCAAGTCATGCTCATGGGCTTCTGGTTGGCCACTGTGAGAAAAGGATGCTGGACTAGATGGGGCATTGGCCTGATCCAGCAGTGATCACATTCAGGAATGTCACCTAGGTTAAGAAAACCAGCCCAAACTACCTTTCCTTGCAAGTAAAATAACTAGTTAAAGGCTTTCTCTTTGATGGACTGGCTTCCTAGCTACAGGGAGCTTCCACACTGAGGAGCAACTTTCACCTGCAGCCCAGCATCGCATGTAATTAACACCTCCTGCAGCCCACCTAGAGAAGAAATGAAGGAGTGACTCCCCCTTAGCCCTTGAGATGCTGCTGTACTGCAACTCCCATTATCCCCAGCAAGAAGGACAATGGTCAAGGATGTACTCCAACATCACTTTAAGGGAACCACATTGGCTTGTTAGCATCCATTTGTCTCAAGAAACAATGGAGTGCACCTCCAGCGGTGAAGTCAAACTATTGTGTCAGCAGCACCAAAGTGACCTCCCCAGGGTGCAAGCCTGGACAGTGTGTGTGAAGATCCTGGGCTGCCCAGACGACAAGACCCCTCTCTCGCTATTGCTGAGGTGGTCCAAAGAAAAGCAGAGCAATACATTTGGCACCAGCTTGGCTGCAGGAGTTCCCAGAAGGAGGCATACAAGGTGCCACCCAACCATCTTAGGGACTCCACTCTGGATTTGTGTAGGGTTTACTCCTGAGCCAGTCTTCTCCTAAAGATATCCCATAAGCCAGTGGAAATTTAGGATCAGAGTTCTCCTTCTCCTAGATGAAGTACCTTTCCAGGTTGATGAGCCCCATCTGCCCCTCACTTCCCTCTACAGTACATGCAGAAACCGCTTTCTTGATTGTTGGACCCATTAGTGGTCTCATCCACTCAATCTTCCAGAGCATGTCTTGGCATGCAAGGGAATTCCTTAACTCACAGAGGGTTTGAGACCCATTGGCTCCCCTCAACTGGTTTAGCCAGCAGTCAAAGCCCTTCCTGGGGTGTAGCTGCTGTCACATGCTCATAGCTTCTGGGAGCCCCAGGTGAGAGCAGGGTGGGACAAAAGGTGGACAAACTAGCCCAGAAGGAGCACAATGTGTCCCCCACCAAAGGCACTACCCCTCCCCTAACACCTCACACACCCAAATTGGCTACTCCTCTAATTTATTAGGCTCAATGTGCTTCAGTTAAGAACTTCGTCAGGGCTTCTGTGAAGGAGGAATAACCATCACTGCCTGCACAGAGCAGGTCTTTACCTGCAGAAATCAGAGGAGTCAGAAAAGGCTTTAAAAACCCACCTGCTGTCCAGTTAAGGGCTATGTCCTCCCAGTCCATCTGGCTTCAACTTGAACAAAGGCAGTGACTTACCGTAAAGAATGGTGATGAGGGAAACTGGCATGACAAGGATGCCCACCAACATGTCCGCCACTGCCAAGGACATCAGGAAGTAGTTGGTGGCATTTTGGAGCTTCTTCTCCAAGGAGACTGCCATGATGACCAGAATGTTCCCTCCAATAGTCAGTAGGATAATGATCAGGATGAGGAGGGCAGGCCAGTTCTTGTCCCCGATGGACTTCCGAGGGGCTGCTGCCTCCTCAGAGACATTCAGAGGATCGGATGTTGGTGAAGTCTGATTCAGAGTCAAATTGTGGCTCAGTGGCCCGGACATCAGGCCACTGTGTGGGCTAAAGTCTACTGGGACTGATACTGTTGTAAGGCCAACAAGAACCCCAGCCCCATTAGTGGCACTCATCATTCATGCCAGTAATTGCCCCCTCTCCTTAAGAGCCCCTCAGTGTTAATCCCTTTTTCATTGGAAATAAGGTCCAAGGCAATAACTGGATCTCGTGGCACCAGGGCCTCCAAGGTACTTGGCCTTCCATAGTGGATGAAAGCTTGTAGAAGCCACAGCGGAGTTCTTCCGGGATACCGTGAAGGCAGGACTCCGTGGCTTGAGAGGACCAATGGGCAAGAGGCAACGGGATCTTTGAAAGAACATCCAACTCATACTCAAGGTCAGCATTCTGCAAAGGAAAGACAGAGGCACCCTCATTTTTGCAGCAATCAGAGCAGAGCCAGGGCTGGATCACACATGAGCATTCCATCCTACCAAGCCGGATGCAGCCCGCAAGCCACATCTCCCAGCTGATACTCAACGATCCCACCTCCTCCTTTTTGCAGTCCTAGGAAGGCAGTGATCAAAAGGTCTATCATGCTTCTGATGGGTCTCCATCCTTGGCTGAGGAACTATGTTCAGCACACAACTTCTGCAGGTTAGCCGAGGAGCCATGCGTAATTTGAAGAGGACCTCTCTGGTTTTACTCATGTCAAGAGCTCTATCTGGCCCAGGAAACCTTCCACCAAAATGAACCCACTGGTCTTCCAAGACCTTCTGCTGTTTCTACAGCAGCAGACTGAACATGCCTGCCACCCCTCTGGAATTCTACCTATGGCAGGCAGATCTCCCAAGCCAATTTTGAAAAGGAAGGCCAAAAATAGGCCACTGCCCTAAATGGAACTGTTCAGGGCCATTAAACACATCTTGGCATGAAGCAGGAGAACTATAAATAAAAGCAAGGGGTCCAGACACATGCTGTCCTGGGGACTGAATTTTGGCTAATATACTTCAACTGTAAGTCTAATTTGAGAGAGCTGTGTTGGAAGTCATGCAAAATAAGGAAACCAAGAAAAGAAAGAAAAACTAGACTTTGGGTGTATTGCATGTTATTTCCTTAAAAGACACAACAACCATTACCCCCCTAAACTAAAAGGTTCTCCCCCTCTAAAGATGGGTCAGAGGGACACATGATTGGATTGTATGCTATATAAATTATACATGGTATGGTGAAAGAGGGTATTGGGAGGGGGGGGAATCTCCTTCTGTCATTTGGCTCATCCAGCCCAGCAGCATGTTTTCAGAGTGGCCAACCAGATGCCTCAGGAAAGGCCCCAGACAGGACCAGAGCACTAGAGCATTCTCCTTTCCTGTGGTTTCCAGCAACTGGTATTCAGAAGCATTATTTCCTCCAGCTGTGGACATTGTAGCTAGAGAGACTTTAGTTGCAGACACAGGTGACACAATTTTAGCCATGGTTCAATTCATCCTGCTTTTGGCCACTGCTGTGTTCAAAAGGAAGAGTTCAGCTGTAGTGCTGTGTTTAAAAAAGAGCTCAGCCCTTCCAGAGATGGGCAAGGAATTTGCTTTCAAAGCACTTGCTGCAAGCTGTGTATGTGTAACTGGCCCAGGTAGCCCACAATGCTACACAAAAGATGCCCATTCAGTTCTCTCCCAATCCATCACCCTCTCTATGTCGTTTCACTTGTCCGCAGTCAGAAGCAAACACATAATTACAGCCAGAGGGGTGGCCTGGCTGCAGAAAGCCAGAGCCCTAATCAATGGCAGCATCTGAACAGCAACTATAAACAATTAACCCCACCCCCCTATTTCCAGGTATGCAGTGGAAGGAAAGAATAATAATTCTTCCCAAACCTGGCACAGCCAGACACTTACTAAGGAGGAGGAAGCCAGGTAGAAAAGTCATTATTAGCTCCAGCTGAAAGTTGCAGGACAATGCCGTCAGAGCAGAAGGGGATCTATTGAAGTAGTAAAAACTCCAAGGGAACTGAAATACATTGATGAGGGTTTATTAAGGCTCAATTACAGAGCTGCTGTTCAGACCTGCCAGATATATTCTTGTGAGGGCTGTGAAAGTGAAACAGCCACGTTTACTGGAGAGAGAGAGTAAAAAGACGGGAGGGAGAGCAGATAAATGAAAGAGCTTTTTGAAGACAAAACAGGAATGGAAACATTTCCCATTAAAGGGGGGGGAGAGAAACCCACACAGCAGTGCTTCCCCTGTTCAAAATCCAGCACGCTAAATAGCTTTCAGAGCATTTTATGTGGGTGACAGCTCGCTCTCTTCACATACCAGGTACCGGGATGCTGAATGTTCGTGATCTCCCACACAGTTTGTTCCTGTCGCCTTCTGTATTGCTTGCAGTCCATGTGAAAGATGGAACGAGAATTAAGACTCAAGGTGGTGATTGCTGAGGGGTTTTTTTCTTTGTAAAAACAACAACAAAGCACTTCCCATCACCTATTCTGCACTAAGAAAATTCACAAAGAGTGCATTTTAAGAAATGTAGAAAATGCATATATTCCACATGTGTCGACTAAGTTCACATGCATAGTGCACAATCTACATTCGAACCTTATGAAATTCATCTTTCTGAACAGCAATTCTTCACCTTGTGGTATTTATTATTTATTCATTCATTGTGTTTATATCCCAGCATTTTTCCCTCCAAGGAGCTCAAGGTAGTGCATGTGGTTCTCCCGCTTCTCATTTAATCCCCACAACAACCCTGTGAGGTAGGTTAGGCAGAGAGGTCACCTAGTGAGCTTCATGACTGTGTGGGGATTCAAACCCTGGTTTCCCAGGTCCTAGTCGGACACTCACCACTACACCACACTGAACAAAATTGTACATTGCTATCTGCCACACCAATCTCTGAGTAGTGTGAGATTCCAAGGGCCCATGCACCTATAAGGGGTTCATGTTTCCTTTGGAAATGAGGCACAGCAGAGATTGTGTCTTTATTATATATGATTTACCGATACATGTATAAACAACCAGAGCCTATGATGGCGGAGTTCACAACATTCACACCCTAAGAGGGTCTTGCTTCTCACATAAACACAGCAGCCAATATATGCAAAAACACACTAGCCATGGCTCGGCCTCCCTTCAGTTTGCTGTGTTTTACAGACAGCAACTATTTTCTCTAGCTCACATTATCCCACTATTGCTATCCCAAATACAACTCTGCTTGCAACTCACAACTCATAGCAATATTTTTTGTACTAGGGGCCACCACCCCTGCTTGCTCTGCTCATCAATCATCAATCATCCCTTTGCCCTTTTCCCACACCTAACCAAACACCCTCCCTTTATCCTTCACTCCCCACCCACTCACAAGAGGAAGCCAGCAGTAAATCACACCTTGTAAGTTGGAGTTAACTCTTTATTAGCAAAACCACTATCAACACAGGAGGGTTGCATCTAATGAGCACAGCAATCATCACCAAGAGGTCTTGTCCCCATGAAGCAGTTGCTAAAGGTCCCTTCCATCTCACAGCTGTCTAAGTCCTTTCCTCTCCAGGGCCTTTTTCAAGCAATCAGAGATCAAGCCTGCATGCCACCAACCTCTCCTCCACCCTTTTCATTCCTCTTCTGGGAGACAAGTGGGGAGGGGATCTTTTTGCAGCAGGAGGGGGAGATACCCATGACTCTGTACCAGCCTGACTCATCCCTGCCTTGGACCTCCTGCTCTCCTGCTTCAGCTTCTGCCTCTGATTCTGGACTTCACTCTGCCACAGACTCTCCCTGCTCACCAAATCCTGTTACCTCTTTGGCTTCTAACGCCTCCTCCTCCCAGTCTTCTCCCTCTTCTCCTGTTGACCACTTACCAACACCCCACTACAAATTCCTTGGTTCTGAGCCTTCTTCCCTTGGGGGTTTCTCAACTGGTGCCTCCCACAATTCCTCTGCATCCAACCAGTCCATTGCACCCAGTCACTCACTCAGTTACCTGTCTCGCAAAACCCCTCCCCTCCTTCCTCAACTCCCTTGTCTATCACCCCAACCACCTCATTTTGAAAGAGGGTGAAGCACTTCTAAGAGCAATTTGCTAAATTAAACAATTTGCTTGGGCCATTTGGCTATTGCTCATGCTACAGTTGGCATGGCTGTCTATTGGGGGCCACACAAACTGCAGAGCATGATGACACCTTTTTATGCATATAGGAAGATAGGCTGAGCACTGCCTGGATCAGACTTCCCAACCCACTCCCTAAACTCAGGACTTTCAATCTTTGCTATCATGTCAGCCTTGAAGCCCCCTTTGTCATTGCAAGAGACAGATATCAGGGTGTGGCCATGGGGAAGCTAACTTCCCAGACTTTAATTGGTACTTCTCACAGGTCAATATGCTCCAAAAAAACCACCCTCGGTACAATAGCGGAAGAGAAGTTTTAATGTCAGGTATCAAATGCCAGCATCTCACTTGACCTTCAGTACAATGCCCTGTACTTAACTCAGTAGAACAAGCTGAACTCAGTAAATTAAAGGAACAAATATTAACGTCTCTTGTAATAAAAGCATGAATTATGCATACATTGCCTCTGCTAGCTGTGAATTCTTAGCTTCTGTTTCATCCTCCCTGGATCGTAAGCCTCCCCTTCCTTTCACTAATATCCAGCCTAATGACTTTTCAATTCATTTTGGGTTTAATATGTGGCAGAACTCTGGCAATTAGTTCAGAGCAAGCAGGGCCCCTGCAACAAAATGTTGTGATGTATCCCTGGTGTGTACGTGTTACCTGAGGTTGCGGCTGAGAGTGAATCACAAAAGATAGCATCAGAGATGGGAGTTGATGCTCTAACTTGGGTCTTCCCTTCTTTGCAAAACCTTATTTAAGTATTCTTGATTTTTGAACATTTAAAAGTGCAGCCAGGCTGCAGGCAGGTCAGTGGAGCACCAGGCTTTTGCTTGTAACTGTTTGGTCCCTGTTTCGTTCCACTAGTTCTATACTTTCTATGAAGGGGTCCAATGGGCTTTTCATTTGACCCCCCCACTTTTTCCAGGAAATCCCACTTTTTACAGTTGAATCAGAACAAATGTCAGTCCACAGTAAACTCAGTTGATGTTTGTTATGATTCCGAGGTAAACAGTGGACTCATGCCTAGAAAACATGAGAGCTGGTTGGGATCCCTGGTCAAAAATTCCCCATATGCCTCAGGATTGCAGCAAATGCCAGTCTACTAAACTTGCCACCCTCAGACCTCCTCCCAAATCAAATCAAGCACTCGAGCTCCTACAGGCTGCCTTGCTTTGGAAGAAAACTGAATCCTGAAGGACTGTTTTGAATAAATAGCCCAAACACTCCCATACAGGGGTGCCAACTTGAATAAAATATGGGGGGGGGGCAAGTAAGCCCTGCTAATCAATCACATGGTGTGGTCTACACATCCCATTTGAATGGCAATGCCTATTCACTTTGGGGTCCCTGGCCTCTCAAATACTGTACGGGGGGGGGGGGGCAGAGTGACCACGGCTACTAGCAGTTGGCACCTATGTTCCCATATGGGCAGTTTGAGAATCTTTAGTTTGGGGTTTGTGTGTGTGGTGGGGGGACACTTATCCACAAAAGGCAAAGGTGATAAACTATTTAGGAAATGAGAGGAGCTCTTGCAAGCAGCAAGAATTGGCTGTTTTGTCACCCCATTATTACATGGCAAGGCAATTGTTCTGAGGGTGTTGATCACACTGACTGCAACAAGACACAAAGACACGGCAGGTCAACAGGCACCAAAGTGACACTCCATGAACCAGAATGGCAGAAAAAAATAAAACAAGCAAGGAGGTTTCTAGACTGTCCAAGCTGAGCATGTCTGTCCACTAGACATTCCCCCCCTACCATTTTTTTTTGCCTAAAGTGACTCACATTTTGTCAGGGAGATAGTGGTAATGTGGACAGATGAAAGTTAGCAGACAGGATAAAAAAGAAAGGGGTGGATTCTTATTGCCAGACTTAAAGATATACTATGAAGTGTCCTGCCTGACCTGGCTAAGGGATTGGATGAAATTAGAAAATACAGATGTATTGGATTTAGAAGGTTGTGGCAACAAATTTGGGTGGCATGCATATCTACAGTATGACAAAGTTAAAGTTCATAGACGTTTTTTGAACTACGCTATAAGAAAACCACTTTATGAGGTATGGACAAGATACAAAGATCTATTAGAGCGGAAAACACCATGTTGGATATCACCAGTAGAAGCAATATCAGTTAAAAGATTAAACATAAAAGGTAATTGGCCTACATATGGGGAGTTGCTAACAGAAATGGATAATGAGTTAAAAATGAAGCCATATGATGAAACGAGTGATAAGTTAACAGGTTGGTTGCAATATCATCAAATAAATGATATTTTCCTGCTTGGCAGGGGGTTGGACTTGATGGCCCTTGTGGTCTCTTCCAACTCTATGATTCTATGATATATTTAAAAAAGATAAAAATAAGAATGGCTCTGAGACTTTAGATTGAAGCTAAAAACCGATCTGTTGGAAGGTAAAACAAAAATATTATCGAAAATGTATGATTTACTTTTGGAATGGTATACAAAAGAGGAAGAGGTTAAGGAAGTGATGATAAAATAGGCAAAAGATATTGGGCACAATATTCAATTTGAAAACTGGTCAAAATTATGGAATGTCGGAATGAAATTCAGCGCATGTATGGCATTGAAAGAAAATATAATGAAAATGATGTATAGATGGTACTTGACACCAACTAAATTAGCAAAAATGAGAAATAAGAATTGTTGGAAATGTAATGTTAAAGAAGGAGATTTTTATCATATGTGGTGGACCTGTGATAAAGTTAAAGTATTTTGGGAAAGTATTTACAATGAATTAAAAAAAAATGTTTAGATACACCTTCCCCCCCAAAACAGAAGCATTCTTGCTGGGAAAGATAGGAGTGGAAATATCAAAAGTAGATCAAAAACTGTTTATATATGCCACAACGGCAGCTAGAACCTTAACAGGCCGAAAATGAAAACAGCAGAAGTTACCAACGGTTGAAGAATGGCAGATGAAGATGATGGACTATGCGGAACAGGCAAAGCTGACCGGGAAAATTCAAAACCAGAGCGACCAAGCGTTCCAGAGAAGTAAGTGGAATAAATTTATACAATACACTGAGAATCATTGTACACTTATAGAGACACTAGCAGGACTGAGATAAAAGCCATAACGTTTAAAATAAGATAGATTCTATTTGTGATTAAGGTTGGTTAATAAGTTAAGATATATATAGAACTGAGATGTTATAAATGTGTGGAGATAATAATGTGTTATAAGAAAACCAGAAGATGGGTGGAGGGAAGTTGAGAGCTCGGCAGAGCAAAAGATTTTATAAAAAGTGTTATGATGTTATAAAATTGTTAAAAATGGAAAATCAATAAAAATATTGTTGTTGTTGTTTTAAAAAATGAAATTTAGTAGACAGTGCATTGTCATTTTGATGGTGAAGAAACACAGTGTGGGGTTATTGTTTGTGAAGCAAATGAGAATTATTTCTGCAGCAAGAGAGGGGAAAATATTTCAGCAGAAGCCAGAGATGCATCCCATGTATGACTCAATAATGAAACACACACACACACACACACACACACACACACACACACACACACCACATATCTCAGTCAGAGACAGGAATGGGGAAGAGTTAGCCTAATGAGTGAAAGGCCTAGTATGCTCAATGGTGTGGTAGAAATAAAATTGAGATTGTGAAGTCCATAAGCTTATCAAGACAATGCCAGCTTCTTCTGTTAAGCAAGAAGTCCAGAAACAGTCCTACATGAAAGGATTTTGTACATGCGTGTAGAATTGCAGCAAAAGAATCCCCCTCTTAACTACCATTTTTGTGCCATAATTCTCTGATCTTCCTGTGAAGTTTTCCCACTGTACATTACTCAAAAATCTAAAAAAAAGGTTTAAAAAAACAATGCTAGCCTGAGAGCCTGATTCCCCAGGGATGCTTCTTGGAAGATGTTTGAAAGGTACAAAGATATTTCCAAAGGAGTTTCCATCTTGTCTAAAGACATCTGAACATGCTGCTCTCAGGTCTATCTCACCTGCTCTTGCTTCCTGTCATGAAAAGAGCTCTTCTAGATCCCATCAAGGGTCCCATTATCTCAGTGTCCTGTTTTCTGTAGTGGGACAACCAGACACACCCAGAAAGCCCACATCCAGAGCACTGGCCTCCTCCTTCTACTGTGCAGTTCCAGGGCCGATAAACACCTGATGTAGGTGGCTATAAACAGATTCCTATGCTGCATGGTATGGTATGTTCAGTTGCCTGGTGGTGCTAGCTTGCTTCCTCCTCCTCTTGCTGCACCCACAACCCACATAACAGGAAGTCAGTCCCCAGTTAGAATATTGCTGTGAGTTTGGAAGGTTAGCTTGCATGATGCCTGAGTCCCTTGTAATTCCTGTGTTCCTGAATCCAGCAAAGGCTAAAAATCTAACTGAGGATTCATTTGTTGAATTAGTCAGACAACGGTCATTGTTACCACTTAAGCATGGTCATTAGTCTGACAAAGGAAGCTGCTCTGTGCCAGAAGACACTTGGGTGTGGGTGGGCGGGCTCCCTCCCCTCACCTGGATGGCAGTGAGAAAGACAATAGCCAAAGCTGAGTGTGTGAGAGAGCAGGAAGTTAAAAGCAGGCAGAAGCCAGAGAGGGAGAGCCATGCTTGATTCCTGCTTGTGCCTATGGGAAAAGCAAGACCTTCTGGGCTGTTATCCAGAAGTTCGGCAGTTCGAATCCCCGTGACGGGGTGAGCTCCCGTTGTTCAGTCCCTGCTCCTGCCAACCTAGCAGTTCAAATGCACGTCAAAGTGCAAGTAGATAAATAGGTACCGCTCTGGCAGGAAGGTAAACGGTGTTTCCGTGCGCTGCTCTGGTGTGCCAGAAGCACCTTAGTCATGCTGGCCACATGACCTGGAAGCTGTATGCCGGCTCCCTCGGCCAATAAAGCGAGATGAGCGCTGCAACCCCAGAGTCGGTCACGACTGGACCTAATGATCAGGGGTCTCTTTACCTTTTTATATAAGCAATATATCCTAAAGGCAGTACAGTCTCTGCTGAGCCTCATTCACGAAGGAAACACAAACCTGTGTAAGCACCCAGAACACCTGGAATCTTGCACTGCTTGGAGATTAGTGTGGCATGCAACAATACTATTTACCCTACTCTGCCCAAGGGCAACATTCCCTTATAGGCAACTTTCTGAGAGTCCTATGACAGTGGTGGGCATAGCCATAGGCAGACATGGGCACAGACATGCGTGCAATTTTTACAATTATGTACTGGGCTGCTTTATACACACACTCACATGCCCTTCTCTATTCTTATATACAGGCAAGCAAGAGAAATGATCAGTGTTCAAGGGTACATTCCAGCCATGAAAAAAATCAAATGGGGGCAGGGAGGGACATGGCCTTGAGACAGTTCCCAGGGCCAAAGGGAGAAATGTTGAGGGCCACATCCACCCGTTAGAATACATCTTCTGGGTGTAAGAACTATGGTATGCAATGCTAGTGCTACTTGAAGTAGACCTGCTGGAATGAATGAACCCAAGTTAGCCACCTGTGTTAACTATAATAGGTCTCTTCTGAGCAGGACTAACACTGGAAAGAACACTGAAAGTTTATAAGCAAAGCTGAACCACTCGCAATAACCCTCTGAAAAATTACCAGAATCCGTGCAGGGGTGCACTGAAGTTAGAAAATGTCTTAGCTCCAGATTTTGCTCCTTTCTCTTACAAGCTATGTTCATAAATTGAACTGTGCATCAAAATAAAATAGAAAAATATATTTTATTATTATTTTGCTTTTGGCAGGGCAAAGAAATGAGGCATTTATCTGCAGAATGGCTAGGTCTTTTTAAGCTTTTCCCTAGGCTGGTCTGTGCTTTGGCTCTTGCCAGCTCTTTGGAGTGCAGTTAATCAGCTGAAATAAAAAATAATTACCTTTGGAGATTTGTATCTCCCTTATTTTACCTGAAATTCTAAGCTGCTTTAGAAGACATTGCCATTTAGGGAATGCTCCAAGGCTCTTTCAGCACAACTTGTTTGCAAGCTACCCTTGCTTTCCTGATCTCAGCCAAGGAGAATTCCCAGTTGCACCAGACACCTAACCACCCCGTCCACCAAGGACTCATTTGCCAGGCTGGTTCCTAAGTACAGAGCCTAGTTGCAACCCAGTTGTTCATCCCTTCCACCAAGAACTTCTGCTATGTCACTGAAACAAACAAACAAACAAACAAACAAACAAACAAACAAACAGGCTTTGCTAGAAGATAAGACACTGTCCTACTCTAAAGCCAGCTTCATACTGTTACTTTGAAGCACTATGATACCACTTTAAACAGCCAAAGAATTCTGGGAGCTGTAGTTTGCTAAGGGTGTGGTGAGTTGTTAGGAGACCCTATTACCCTCCCAGAGCTACAGTTTCCAGATAAGTTTAACAATCAATCCCTTTCCCCAGGGCACTGTGGGAATATATCTCGGGAAGGGGACAAGGGAGAACAGCCACCTAACAACTCTAAGCTAACGACAGCTCCTTAATTATTTTGGGGGGAGCCACAGCTTTTTGAAGTGGTATTACATTGGTTCAAATGCACAGAGTGGATGTGACCTTAGTCACTGTCCAAAGGAAACACATATACAAAGGTGTAGTTGCTTTTATAATGAAAAGAAGAACAGCAAGTGTAAATCAGTGAATTCTGCTCCTGATTTCATTTCTGCAAGAACACCTGCATTATCCAGTATCCCCGGCCTGACACCAACGCTCCCTCTTCTCCCACCAAATTAAGCCCGCTTCCCAATGAAGCTCCTGTCAGGTGCAGTTTGAGAAAGTGTTGGATGCCTCCTAGATTTGGAGACTGCTTGTCTCTCCTTCTGTGCCATCAATGGAAGCTGTGGGTGCCCAGCATGAGACTACTGGCTGCCACACGTCATCTCTTTTTCTCTTCTTTTCTATTTTCCCCAGCAGAAGAGGTGGTTGTCCCAGTTACGGGATGAATCAGCCCTCCATGTTAACAATGACTCAGGAGCGGGAGGTTTATTTTATTTCATTCTCCCTCCCCCCCCCCCGTGGTTCCAGCAGGCTTTGTCTCAATAGGGCGCTGCTGATGAAATCACAGTGATTCCCCCCCAAACGCCTCTCCTTAATGCCAAAAGTACAACCCTTTATCCAGTCCCCAGCAATGAAGTTAATGGTGGGGAGAAGAAACAGCCGTGATCAGAAAACCTCAGCCAGCTTGTGATGATTTGTGAATCTTCAATGAAGTTGCAGGCTGCATAGGGGTGCTCCCCCCCCCATGCATTCTGCCCCTCCTCCCACATGGCATCTCCAGAGGAATGACAGCCTGATAACATTCACATTTCCCTCAGGGCTCTTGTACAGAAAAACCCTTTTACCTGCTGCTCTGTGGAAAGACCCTGGGGGCAGGCTGTGGGCCTCCCTTTGTCCAATCCATAGCCCATCCTAGATAGCTGCCAGAAGTGCAGAAGTCCTAAGAATGCAAGAAGAGCCATGCAAGCAGATTAGGCCAAAGGGGCTCCTGGACCAGACAGGCTATGGGTATGCTTGCCATACATCAGTAAAATTCCTGACATGTCCTGGTCTACAGGTGTAAAAATGATGTAGGGGGGAATTTGGCTGAATCAGCAAAATGTCAGGGGAAACCCAGATGTATGGCAACGTGATGGAAATAGCAGTGGAAACAGCTCCAGAAGCTTAAAATCACTATTTTGGGGGGGAGGCTTTCCCCCCAAAAACTCAACAATTATGGGGTCTTCCTAAAAAAAAAAAAGTACAACAACTTTGCAGGTGCCAGGAATTTGAAATATGGCAACCCTAGAGTGGGCCCTAGCGAGGCTCTTTTTGTGCAACATTAGCACTCTGTTGAAGGTCTGAGGGGTGCTCTGGAGACAGAACAGGGCTATGAATGGATACTAGTCACCATGGGTGCCATCTTGAATAAAATATGGGGGGGGGGATTTCCAAGTAAGCCCTGCCCTGCATAATCGATCACATGATGTGGTGCACGGACGCCATTTGAATGGCAATGCCCATCAAGTCTACGGTGGTGCCCACATCAAATATTTTATATCAAAGACCTCTTGACCCCTAGGAATTGGCTCCTATGCTAGTCACAATAGCTGTAAATTGCCTCCATTGTTAAAGGCAGTGTGTTCTCTGAATGCTGGTTGCTAGGAACTGCAAGTGAGGAGAGCGGTTGTTGCGCCTGGATCCTGCATTCGGGCTTCCCTTAATAGGCATCTGGTTGACCCCTGAGAGAACAGGATTCTGGATTAGGTGTTCTCTCAGGGGCCAACCAGATGCTCATTACGGGAAGCCTGAATGCAGGACCTGAGCGCAACAACAGCTCTCCCCACTTGAAATTCCCAGCAAAGAGAGTGCACACTGCCTTCAACAACTGAGGCAAGATACACCTCTGCCCATAGCCTAACTAGTCCAGCATCCTTTTCTCTCTGTGGCCAGCCAGATGCCCATCATAGGAAGGCCCCCCCCAGCAGGATCTGAATGCAACAGCACTCTCTCCACCTGTGATTCCCAGCAACTGACCTCCTGAATCCAACATTAACTTCAACAGGTTCCAAATGCAGCAGCCTGGTTAGTGGTCTGGCTTGCGCTTAGTTCTCCATTTTAAAACAGCTGCATTGCTTGCCAAGGCCCAACTGAAGATGCTCACATTTGTGCTTAAATCCTTACATGGCTTTGGCCCCCCAAACCACCTCCTTCCCTAAAGACCTCCTTGGATGTGAAGATCAGACAATGGTAGTTCTATTGATAGTTCTGCTGCCTCCAGAATTGTGGAGATCCTTCCCTAGAGAGGTGTGCTTGGCACTATCACTATACAATATTCATCAAGTTTTAAATGTGGTATTTTAAGTTGTTGTGACTTGCCCTGGGACGTCAGGGCAGGCAAACAGCAGCAGCAGCAGCAACAACAACAACAACAACAACACACAGCCATTTGGGCTAGTAGTTATTGACAGCCTTGTCCTCTGAATGGTAGTAATTCTCCAAGCTCTCAGGATGATGTTGTATAATGTAATCGGCTGGTAAACAAATTAGGTGTGCTAAATTGGCAGTACAGGACCCACCTCCCCCAAAGCAATTCATGCAAATATGCCTTTATAGAATCCAAATGGAGGCCTATGCAAATACCCAGAGACTTTGGGGTATGAAACCCTTGAACTTCGCTTCACTCCAACAGTTTTAATCACTCGCCAAAGTCATTTGTTGCCTCACGTCCTCCCTGTAAATGCTACTGCTTAAAACATATTTACAGTAAATGTATCCACTTTGACCTGACAGTGTTGTTGAAGCCCTGCAGGGTGCTAATTCTGCATACCTAGATTGTCCACATTTTGTTAGATTCATCCAGGAATTAAGAAAACCTTTATTACTGCCATCATAATGTAACGAGGAGGGAGGCCAGAAACCAAAGTGCCAACTCTTCATTTCTTAAGCATCCTCAAGTCCTAGAAGATTGAACTCATGACCTTGGCATCAACAGCACCACGCTCTAGCCAACTGTGCTAACTGCCAAACCCTTTGCCTGATGCCCTCCAGATGTTTCAGACTACAACCCCCATTAATTCCATCTCTGCTGAGGCTGATGGGAGTTGTCATCGAAAGGATGTGGAGGGCACAAGGTTGGCAAAGGCTACAGCAGCTACTGTTCCTCCTACTGTGAAGTCTGGGATGAAAAATACATAGGAATCAAATTTTCTCTCTCAAAGCAAGTTATCTTGGAGCCAGGTTCCTTTGTTTCAAAAGTCCTTTTATTTATTTATAACCCATCTTTCCTCCAAAGAACTAAACACAGTGCACAAGGTTTTATCCTCACAGCAACCTTGCGGGGTCAGTTAGGCTGAGAGTTGGTGACTGGCCCAAGGTCACCCTGTGAGCTTCCTGGCCAAGTGGGGATTTGAATCTGGTCTCTCCCAGTTCAGCACTCTAACTACACCACACTGGGCCGCTTCAATCAAAGTATCCCTATATATAAGTGGAGTCTGGTGGAACCTAGATTTGGTGTGATGCGTAGGAGGCCACGTGGGTAGTGCCCAGGTCCCGATCCTCCCTTTTGATTTAATCTTGTTGCAATAATTAGTCAACCACTCTGTGGCTTTCCCCCCTGTCCATTTAAGGGGGAGCTCAATGCAGCTCACTCTTCTGCAAGTGGACAGAGAACTGCAGGCCACACACATCATTCACCAAAGTAAAACCATAGCAATTTCCCCACTGACATATAGTGAGCTTCATGGCTGAGTGGAGTTTGGTTTTGAACCCAGGTCTCCCAAGGCCCTTTGTTGTTGACATCTGTCTGTCCCGAGAAACAATGGAGCATGAAGTCAAACCTCTGTGCCTGGCAGTGTGCATTAAGGTCCTGGTCTGCCCAGACAAGAAGATCCCCTCCCTCTCAGGCTTGCTGATGAGGTCCAAAGTAAAGCAGAGCATACATTTGGTACCAGCTTGGCTGCAGAGGTTGTTGGAAGGATGTGTACAAGTCACCATCCAACCATCTCAGGGATTTGTGTAGGATTTGCTCTATTGCCTTTTCTTCTCCTGAACATATCTTGCAAGGCAACAGAGGTTTAGGATCAGAGTTTGCCTTCTCCTAGATGGGCTCCCTTCCCAGGTGGACGAGCCCCACCTGCCCCTCACTTCCCTCTCCAGCATGTGCAGAAACCACCTTCTCCATGCTGGGGAAGTCCTTAACTCAACAAGGGTTTGAGACCCATTGGCTTCCCTCACCTGGTTTAGCCAGCCAGTCAAAGCTGTTTCCTGGGGTGTGGCTGCAGTCGCCTGCTGACACCTTCTAGGAGCCCCAGGTTGTTGCAGAAATGCCTCAAGGTGAGAGCTGAGCGCAGGGTGAGGACCAAAGGTGGACAAATCACCCCAGAAGGAGACCATGTGCCCCACACCAGAGGTACAACCCCTCCCCTAACACCCCATACACCCTCCCAGGTCCTATCCAGCAGTCTTTAGCTGCAATTCCTGCACTGCAGGGAGTTAGACAATATGGCCTCCACATCTCTTCCAATTCTATACTTCTGTGATTCAATGATAATTAAATTTACTTACTTTTTTTAAAAAAATATATCTTTATCAAAAAACTAAGCGCAGTCCACAATACAAAAAACAGCTGAGAAATAGCAACAAAATAAATCTTAACTGAAGAAAGCTGTAGTAAATAAAAATGGAAATCAACAGCAAGTTTAAAGGTCAAAATGCAGCAATAAAATAAAATAAAATTGACAAATTCTCTTCATAAAATGCCGACTGAAATTTTATAGATTTATTCTGATATTTATTAAAGGAACCTTCAGAATTTTGTGGGAGGGATTCAAGCGAATACAATAGGCATTTAGATTTGTGCAATTAAAATAAATTAAAATGCTCTATTGCCTGAGCACATCAAATCCACTTTAAAAAAGGAAACAGGCTTTTTGCAGTTCAGCTATTGACAGGAAAATCCATTTAAAAGTGTGAAATGAATAGATGATTAATGGGAAGATGCATGTGTAAACACTCTGAAAACAAACAAGAATGAAGGCCCAATAAAGACGGGACACAATCTAACATCTATGCCAACTCCTTGCAAGCGTATCAGGATGAATGCTCAATAAACAAAAACCTGCCTTAAGCTAAATTTATATTCATGTCTTAACCTAAATTTTCTCTTTTATGAGGTGCCTTGGGAGGGCTTGGGTTCAAAAGGAGTGTGGGGGGGGGATATACCAACCACCCAGAGTGGTTGGGGAGGCCTGGCCAGATGGAAACTGTCTGTTTGGAGACCTCTTAAGATATCCTAACTAAACTGTTCATGATGGTTCCTGAGCTCAAGGAATAGGTTTTCATGTCGAACCAAGATGGCGGACTGAATCTTTCTAAACTGCTTTTTTGGTTTCTGAGACTTCATGTCCACCTTTGGTACGAGACCTGTTGTAATAAATTAGATGGAAAGTCCTTCATTTTGCAGGGTAGTGAAATGCCAATGAGGATGGGGCTACATTGAGTTGCTGAACCAGCTGAATAGATTCATCCTTCTGGCAATGGGGAGGAAAAGTATTCTGATAGTCAACAGTTGTTGGGAGGTTTTTTACCCCCAGTGAGTAACAAACCTATTGCTGAAACTTCTAAAACGCCCATCACATCAGCTTGTCACAATCATTTGTGTTTGCTGAGTTCTCTGCACAGCAATTCTTGCATAGTTCTCTGTCTTCAGAAGATGTGAATGACATCTTCTCAATCCTGTGCCTTTCATTACATATGTGATTGGCATTCCTCTGGGGGATGGTACAGCTAAACGAACATAGTTATTGTTCACTTTTAATTATGACCTGCCCCCCCAAGATGGAGATGCTTTGCTGCGGTTCCCAGGCACCCTCCACCTGTGGGGCTGTTCAGTCCAAGCCCATTTTAAAGATTAAAGACCCCCAAGGAAGGTGCCTCAAAGCTGAGTGCCGACTGCCTTCCCCATTATGGATAAATATATTGCATTTCCATCTCAACTGCAGTAATCATTTCTAAATTTGCCTGCAGACACACAAGAGATGCAGTTCAGCAGTGGAGCACCTGCTTTGCATGCAGAAGGTCCCAGGTTCAATGCCCAGCATCTCCAGGAAGGGCTGGGAATTGTCCCCTGTTTCCAAGCCTTCAGATCCCTGCTGCATTTCAGTGTAGACAAAGCTGAGCTGGATGGGATAGCTTAGGACATTACGTACTTGTGAAAGAGGCACCCCCCCACCCCCCGTGTGTCCACTCAACCATTTTGAACTGTGGAAATGATGCTGTTATAAATGCCACGATTAGCACTTGAAAGAAATTGTTTTCAGTGTGGCAGCACCCACACTTTGGAACTCCCTGCCTGTTGACATAAGTTGCTGGCAATTTTAATAAATCAATAAAAATAAACAAACATTTTAATCTCTTTTTACTGGCAATTTAATTTTTTTAAAAATGTTTTGAACAGTTTTTAAAACTGATAATTTTAATATTTCCTGCAAACTGCTTGGAGGATTTTCTACAATCATGTGGTGTATACATTTTGTTAAACAAACAAACAAACAAGATGAACCAATGGAGTGAGTCGGTACAAGGCAGCATTCTATGTTCCTATAAATCTGCATATTGAAATTTTATGTAAATCTGCAGACTTTTGGGGGGTAGGGTGGTGAAGCATTTCTTCTTTTTGGTCATGTGCAGATGGGGCCAGCTGCCTCTCCTGCCCTCCCATTCACAGGCCAGCAATCCTGTCCCTCCTGCGGGAAGGGAGACGGGGGCCACTGTCAAGGGCATTGTCACTGAGAGGCAGGCCAGAAATAAGTTTTGTGGGCCCATTCGGTGAGCTGGAACTCCTGACTTTGTTCCTTGACTTTCTATCACCACAGGAAACATGACCACATCACTCTCCTTTCCACATGTCCACACCTCTCCTCCTACCAAAGATTTGCTCCTGAGAGACTGCAGCAGAAGCCAGACACCAAATCATCTCCTTCACTTCATTCCACACACACTGTAAAGTCCCTGGGATCTCAGCGGTTCTGGCATCAGATCAGCCCATAAGAAGGGCTTCTCACTGACAAGCTAAAACTCATTTGAAGGTTCACAGCTGGCATCTTGGCATGTTTCAGGAGATGTCCTTGCTAGATTAGGGAAAATAAAAAAGTGCCAGGATGGCTGATCTTCAAGGAGACCCCCTTGTGTGACTGACTTTGAAGCCATACAAGTTGTGATGAAGGTTTTAACGATAATCCAACAAGGATTCCCAATGTGTGCCAGAAACACTCCCAGATGCAATGAACTTCCTTCCAACAAAACCTTTTTGATACCTTCAGTCGTGTTTGGGATGTTGCTAAAGTCACTGGTTGGATCCACATAGAATGTGGAGGGCAGGAAGCATAACTGGAGAGTCTGTTTGCATGACTTTCCACCCTCCCTGCTGCACATGAGGCCAAGGGGTGAAACATGCACAACCATATCAAACAAGGCAGTGGTTCAAAATCTCCCCTGCCCTCACCCTTATGAACCACTTGAAAATTGCTGGGGATTTTGGAGGACGACTTAATGCTTTTTCCTGGTCTGTTCTAGCCATCATGATGCTGATGCTGTAAGGTTTTTAAATGAATCAAGATAAAACCTTAATTCTAGCTTACCACTAACTTTGCTGCTAACTCTCTCCATTCCTTTCAGGTGCCTCCTCTCCCTGCCCATCACTTCTGGTTCATCCTGCTCACCTTCTGGTTGGACCACAAGGTTCTAAAAATAATAGAGCAGCTGCTGCACCCACCATTCACAGCTGATGCTTCTGCTGTTCTTCACAGACATGCCACAGACCATCTAAATAGGCTGTAATAAATTAAGCATCACTCACTCATCAACTTGCCCCAGAAACAAACCCTATCTAATTAACTTCTATAACCTGTTCTTAGCTCACTCTATCCATTAGAGAAGGGGTGGAAAACCCTCCCGGATATTGTAAGACTACAATTTCCAGTAACTCTGACCACTGGCCGTGCTGGCTGAGGATGATGGGAATTGGAGTCCAACAACACACAGAAGCCTATAGGCGTTACTGCCCCTGGACATGACTATCATGATCTGGTTCCATTCATGTACTCAACCAAGGAGAACAAGCAGAATCCATCCATCCATCCATCCATCCATCCATCCATCCATCCATCCTACTAGTCATAGAGAAGGTCCAAAACAACAACAAGAACAACAACTAAATCACTGACTCACAGCCTAACATCTTGATTTCTTAATCAAGTCCAGAAATAATGAACATCATTTCAGATGAAAGGCAGGGGCCTAATATGGCTGATGTTTTGTGGTGGGTACCAAGGGGTGGGGAACCTTTCTTAGCCTGATGACCTCATTCCCTTCTAGCAACCTTCTGAGGATCACATGCCAGTGGTGGGTAGTGCCAGAGGCTAAAGTGGGTAGAGCGATGAATGTAAAAATGTTCCTTTGTACAGTAGGCTATTTTCTACACACAATTCCCCCCACCCCTCTCCATCCTCCACCCAGGGAAGCTAGAGGCATTATCAGAGTTTGAGGTCACATTCCAGCAAGGCAAAATTACTCCAGCAGGATTTGATGCAAAGCCAGTGAAGGGTGTTGCCTAGACAGCATCTCAAGGGCCAAACAGAGAGGATGGTGTGTGTGTGTGTGTGTGTGTGTGTGTGTGTCCAACCTCTGGATATGAGGTACCCTACTCTTGCCACAGAGTGACAATGAACAACTGAGCACCTCAGTATTAAAATGGGCTGAATCCAATCCTGGTGCTTTGGGTGCAATAGCTTGGAGGCAATTTTGAGGGCACCTGAATCCATGGCCATGCTTGTTTCATGGATTTGCTATGCAATTCTGCAAAGGTCAACCACATCTTTTTGCAGCTGCCACATTGTTCAGTGTGCCAGTCTGAAAGCTGGCCACTTGGTTTAATTTTATGAAAAATCTGTCCCATGCACCTATTGTCTCTCCCTTGTTTAGAATGTATGGGATGCTTCTGAAAAATCATTTCCAAGCTTGGAATAACTGGGTACATTCTGAATAGACCCATTATGTCTCATTGTAGTGCCACTGAAACTTACAAGTTTTGAATGTTTCAGCAGAAGCAAATAGGGCAGGTATGGCACTACACAGTTGCTTAGGAAATGCTCAATATAAATATCTGCCCTTATCATAGCCTGACCATCTTCAAGATGACCTTGAGAATGGAATAGGCAGCACAGCTAAGAAATTTCAGCACAAAACAGGTGGACAGCGTTGGCCTTCCAAGTAAGAAAATCCATTGCTGCAGAAATCTGATGGGGGACAATGTCTGGTGGATAATGATATGAACCAGGGCTGGCTCAAGACATTTTGCCTACCTGAGGCAAATAAGAAAACGGTGCTGCTCCCCCTGGGAATCATAGTTGGTTAAGGGTGCTTCAGTGAGCGGTGGCAGGAGCAGCATTAGTGGCAGCTTGCAGCTCTTGGTGGGGACAAGGCTGGGAACTGGCATGGCTTGAGGGTGGCAGGCCCATGCACCCCACTTCTGCTCCCACCTCCCCTTCCTCTGCCATTGCCCCATGGCGGTGTCTGGGGAGAAGCTGCAGCTCAAGATGATGGGTTGGCAGTGGCAAGGTCCTCATGGCACTCCATCCACAGTCGAAGGGAGTGCATGAGGATGCTCCTCTCCATCCTGACTTGCTGTCCCTTTCAGCTGTCTGCAGCCTGTTGTTGGAGGGAACTGCCTCAGTGAGGTTAGTGAGTAGGCTGGCCCTTCTGTGAAACTTCCCTCTCATGTTCTACATCTATGTTTGTGTTAGAGATAGGTGGCAGCCACCGGAGTCAGTGGGCTGTGCTCAAACCGATGTGCTGCCTGTTGCACAGGCCCTTTTGTAGCTTGTCCTGGTGCGGCTCATTCCCCTCCGCCCGTAAGCAGGGCACCCTGAGCACCTATTTCTTCCATTATTGCATCCTGCCTGCCCTCTGAATTAGCTCTCATTTGCCACTCCAAACAGTTGCCCTGCGGCAAGTCTGATCCCCAGGAGCAGCCTCATTCTGCTCCTCCTCTCTCTATTCAGCAAGCAGGAATCTGTTCAACGGGACTCATTCTGCCTCCTCCTCACTTTCCCCACCACAACCACCACACCGACCAACCACTGATGGAAACAAGCAAATCAGGTTTGTTTAGAACAATATGCCCAATTACAAAAACAAATCCCCCTCTTCATTAAATCATTAGGCAAGTTAAGTCGGTGACTAATTCCCCGAAATTCTAATATGCTCAAGAAATGACATATTATTAGCAAGGGAAACACAAGCTGGCAAGAAAATGCATTTATGTAGATGTAACCCTTTTAATTTAAACAAAGTGTCATTATTATTATTATTATTATTATTATTATTTTAAAAAATCGCAGATTGTATGATTGGGGAGGGGGGCACCCTGACAGGGGAAATTAAATTCAAACACTCGAACCTCCTCCTGACGATGGTGGCACATTTGTGCCATTTAATATTTTTTGCAGATGACCAACAACGCAGATGCTGGTTCGAAATTGGCAAGATAAGCCAATCTTGGAGATAATATATGCTGCCTCAGAGAAAAGCAGAGGGGCTGGCGGTGAGCCAATGCACAGCTATGCACGCTTAAGCGCCACTGAAATCAATGAGATTTAAACATGCATAATGGCACCATGGGATGGCTGGAGTTCAACGCTCTGTCATAAAATCCCTGCCTACTCTCTTACCCCATTAGGTTCTCCAAGATGAATCGAACAGCTTGAAATAGGCGCAGGGGACAAAAAGGTTTCTCTCCAAATGGGTTTATGACATCCACCCATCATTTCAGGCCATATGGGAAGGAAAGGGGCCATCTGCTTCGAAGTCACAGGTTCGATCCTGGGCCTCTCTCCAGAATGAGCCAAGTGTGGTGTAGAGGTTAGAGTGTTGTTTTCAGACCTGGGAGACCAGGGTTCAAATCCTCCTCTCAGCCATGAAGCTCACAGGTCTGTGGTGAGAATAAAATTGGGGAGGGGAAGCCACTTTAAGCTCTCTGGAGGAAAGTGGGTTAGAAATGAAATAAGTAAATAAATAAAAAACGCCAGTTAAATTTCTAGGTGACAGGTACTGGAAAGGGCCATTTGCTGCCAGGAGCTCTAGAGAGGAGCTACCAGTCAGGGTGGAATTTGTGGCTGGTCTAGTAGGGTGATTGGGGCAGTCTCAGCCAGCCCCCACCTGCCTGCCTTTTTACTTACAACCTCTAGGGGTCTCAGTAGATCACATGCTTAACATGGGTTGACAATGTGATGCAGCTGCAAAAAAGGCTAATGTTATTCTAGGCTGCATCAATAGAAATCTAGTGTCCGGATCAAGGGAAATAATAGTACCACTCTATTTTGTCTTGGTCAGGCCACACCTTGAATACTGTGTCCAATTCTGGGTGCTGCAATTTAAGAAGGATGATGACAAACTGGAATGTGTGCAGAGGAGGGCAACCAAGATGATCAGGGGTCTGGAAACTAAGCCGGTTGAAGGAGCTGGGTATGTTTAGCCTGAAAGAGAGGAGACTGAGAGGAGATATTATGTCCATCTTCAAATATCTCAAGGGCTGTCACACGGAAGTGGGAGCAAACTTGTTTTCTCCTGCTCTGGAGGGTAGGACTTGAACCAATGGCTTCAAGGTACAAGAAAGGAGATTCCGACTAAACATTTGGAAAAACCTTCTGACAGCAAGAGTTGTTTGGCAGTGGAACATATTCTCTCAAGAGGTGATGGACTCTCCATCCTTGGAGGTTTTTAAGCAGAGATTGGGTGGCCACCTGTCATGGTTGCTTTAGCTGAGATTACTGCATTGCAGGGGGCTGGACTAGATGACCCTTGGGTCCCTTCCAACTCTACAATTCTATGATTCCTATGTGAAACCCACAAGCAGAACCCAAGCACAAAAGCCTTCTCCCTCCTTGTGGTTTCGAGGAACTGTTACTCAAAAGCATTTAGTGCCTCCCATGGAGGCAGAGCATAGCTATTGATAGCCCTCTTCTCCTCCATGAATCTCTCTAACGCTCTTTGAAAGCCATCTATGTTGGTGGCCATCATGGCCTCCTTGTGGAAGTGAGACCTGTAGCTTGACTATCCATTTCATGGAGAAATACTTCATTTATACTTCTGATTCCTGCAGCATTCAGCTTCATTGGCTAGCCATGAGTTCTAGAGCAATGAGAGAGGGTGAAAAACCTTTATATCTATCTACTTTCTCTCTGCCATGCATCTTTCTCTAAACTTCCGTCAGGTCACCTCTTACTGGCATTCTCTCTAAACTAAAAAGTCCCAAACACTGCAACCTTTCTTCATAGGGAAGTCTCTTCATCCTCTTGATCATTTTGCTTGCCCTTTTCTGAACCTTTTCCAACTCTACAATATCCTTACAAGGTCCATTTATCTTCAAAGCAGTCATGATCTGCCCACCTTCAAACGGAGGACTGCAAAGCAGGCCACATGGAATTGTTCTGGCCAAACTCCCTCGACAATGGCATGACATTCTTAACATCATTAGTATTGCTCTCTTGCATGCCTCAGTTGTTCCTGCAAATGTCCAAGTCTAACACAACATGTCACCCCTCTTTGCCAGAGACCAGAAGCTGAATTGCCACAACAGCTTTATCTATACCCACAGGTAAGGAAGCGGGCCAGCATCTTGGCTTAAAAACCAACTCCTGCACCCAATAGCTGTGATTCCTGCATTGCAGCAGCAGGTTGGACTAGATGGTCCTTTGGGTCCCTTCCAACTCTACAGTTCAATGATTCTGTGATTCTACAGGGCTTTGGCTGAGCTGGCTTGAGAAAGTGACGCTTTGCAGAGAAGATCAGGTGGTGAATAAAGCACTTGTCATTTGAGCTGGCTCAAAATCCCTCAATACATCTAAAAAAATGATTCCTGGAAAAGCAGAGATAAGCAGAATGGAGATTTAAGCTCTGCTGAACCAGTTGCTGTGGATGGACTTGGAGGCAGAATTATTTGACAAAATGCTGGCAATGCAGCCTCTAATATATAGAGGCCCATGTGCACCCAGGAGGCCATGGTTATAGCCAGATGACAGACAAATCTGAGAAGAAATACAGTTGGTCTGGATGACATAAAATAGAGGGAACAATAAATGCATAGTTTGGGGGTAACTCACTGTGATGCCCTGCAAGTGGAGCTGGAAATCAATCCCCATCATCTCTGACCATTAACTATGCTGCCCAGGGATATAGTCAAACAACATAATGAGAGCACCCCATTGGCTAACACTTCCATGGTTCAATGCACTTCAGCTTTCTGTAGTGGACAGTAGTACTGCTCCTCACTCCAACATCTGGCTAAGGAAAACAAATTGAACTAAGGTCACATACACACCATATATTTAAAGCACTCTTATACCCCTTTAACAGTCAAAGGGAATCCTGGGAGCTGCAGTTTGTTGAGAATGCTGGGAAAAGTAGTCCTGTGGGGTCAGCAGCTTTAGCAAACTACAACTCCCAGGATGCATTGGCTTATAAACCAAGGCTTATAAAGTGGTAGGAGAGTGCCTTAAATGTATGTTGTGGATGTGACCTAAATATACAATGTGTTTATAGTATACTGTTTATATATCCTTGAGGTCTCATCACAGGTCTAATTCTTTTGGAAATGTTGACTTCCAAAACATATATATTCCCTGCATGAACACACCAGCAGAGCCAACCCGGTGCTCTTGTTAGTGCAACTGCTCAGTTTCAACCCTGCCACTGGCCTGCCCCATCCATGTGAGCTACTGTGACACTGGTGACAGGAGGGTGGCTCAGCCCCATCACAATGGCTGCAACTGCTACAACTCCCGTCAGCACTGCCATGCTGGCTGGGGCTGATGGGAGTTGTTCTTCAAAACATCAGGTTGGTGAAGGCTCTAGTGGACATGTGTCTGTGTTTACATGTAGTGCACAGATGGGCAACAGCAAACCTTGGACTTACATCCATTCCTCCTATCCTCTTCTGGAATAGCCATGAGAAGGACTTTGGGAGCTCCAACCTTTTTAAATTAACCACAGTTTGTTGTGACATCCAAATCTGAACCAGATGGACAAGTTTTAACTATGATTAACTTCAAACTTCAACCTTTAATGTGGACCGACATTCAGATAGTGTCAGGTGGCAGAGGAACCAACCCCCACAGCAGGTTGCCAGGAACGGATAAGACAAGGAAAAGTCCTTACCAACTGCTTTTTATTCAGTATTTACAGAGAGGGGCTTGGGAATGCAGCCTCTTGGAATAATGGCCTTGTCCTGAGTAAATCTCCACCTCTCTTCTCTCCCACTTCCTCATTCGTCAGTAGCACCACCCTTTCTACAGCTGTCACTTAGGGCCAATTGTCTTCAAGCTCTTTGCTTTCCTACTTTTAAGGCTCACCAGGTTCTGGGAGATGGTGGGCCTGGGATGCTTTCTAGTGATAATGTGTTAGCCAGCTGCTCCTGTTCTGCTTCCTTCTCCTCTCCCATTATTTCCCAACTTCTCCCCTCATCTTCCTCTGAGCTGTAATCTCCCTCAAACCCCCGTTGTAATTCTGAACTGTCTTCTTCTCTGGAAGGGTCAGGCTGGGGAGGCGGTCTCCACCATTCCTCCTCTGCCCAGTCCCTGACACATAGCAGCTGAAGGCAGACAGAAAACATGGCCTGTTTTCACAAACCATAGTTGAAATCAACCACAGTTTAGGGGTTGGATGGCACACTAAACCGTGGTTAATCTACAATGGAAAAAGCTTCTGATCTCTTCCTTATAGGCATGCTGGTGGAGGGGAGGGGAGGGAGCAGCATCTGACCCCAGGCTTGCTGTGGCTTCTCTTCATCCTTTATTTTGGTTACTGAGGAATCCAAGTCGTTCCTGCAACACAGTTGTGAAAGCCACAGCTCAGCATTGAAAAAGGATGTGAGCAATCCAAGCAACCCATAGAGCTGGGTTGTAGAGAGCAGAAATTTTGTATGAGCCACACACTGAATGTAAACAAGTCTTGCAGTGGATATCTTCTGATAAACATGCCAGTGGAACTAGCGCCAAGGTGGCTTCCACCCAAATCTCATTTCTAGGCATTCACCTCCTCCCCAAATAAACTGAAATTAAATTTGAAGAAAATGCACCATAAAATTAGATTTCAGTAAGCTTTCCATCTTTGCTCCCAAGATGCCCATTTCTCTGACTGCATAACTTTGTGTGTGTGTGTGTGTGTGTGTGTGTCTGTCTCATTTGACTGCAACTTTGCGAGGTCCGAGTCCAGTCCGAGGTCGAGGGTGCAGTATGGAGGCTGTCCGTTAAAGCTGTAGAGGGGCCAAGGCAGGGAGTCAGGTGAGGTCAGGAACTCTGGCAGAAGAGCAGGACAGAGTGCAGGCAGGAACAGGCTACCAACAACATTGCTCCCGCACCCTGGGACTGGGGCTGGCTGGCTTTTATCTGCCCTGAGGCATAGGGCGGCCCCAGTCCACAGGTGACTCGCCTCTCCTGGCCTGGAGGCGAGCCCTCCTCCTGCAGGAACTTAGTTCCCTCTGCCTCTCTGCCCTGAGCCTCTGCAGCTCAGGAGAGGCTGGAGGGTTACCGGACCCAGAGGCAACCTCCTCTTCCCTTGACGGGGCTGAGAGTGGAGCACCTGCAGGAAATGGGTCCTCCATCACCTCAGGGGCCAGAGCAGACTCAGCTGGTGCCTGCACCTGAGGATCCAGCACAGGTGAGGACCCTTCAGGCTCAGGCCCCAGCCCCGGCTCAGCTGGTTCTGGAGGTGGGGACTCCTGTACAGGCTGGGATCCCTCAGGTTCAGCCTCTGAGTCCGAATCCCAGGCCATCAGAATTACATTCACTTTTGACCTTTTTTATTATTATCTCCAAACAAGCATTGTGAAGCAGAAAGCCCACAAGAGAAGACTATGCATTTTTTGCAGAGCAATGGTGATGCTAATAACAATAATACCAAAAATTCACAGGGACATAGCACAAGCTAACTATAAATCATTAGAGTCAGGAAAGACAAGGAGGTTAATTAAAAGTTGCAAGGAGTCAAAAGCAATAAAGGCCAACGAAGTATTTAATTGGGTTAAGATTGCAGCAAACGCTACTTAGCAGAAATCCTATTTGAGGAAATTGGCTGAAAAAGATACGGGAAAATGTGGAGGACTCATCCTTCCTTACACAGGCCAAGAGTGGCTCACTGTAGTAAGTAGATCCATTTTTGTTGTAGGAGAAAGTGCATATTTATCTGGTTCAGATTATGACTTTCTCCACTTCATGGTGCTTGAATTCAACACCGTTCCCCCAGTGTTATCTGGATCAGGGAGTTAGCTGAGCTTCTGCGTATGCAGATGTCAGCACTGAGCCCTGAGAAATGCAGTTTTCTTGAACACCTGAGTACTCAAGTGGGGGGGGGGGTAGGTGCAATGGGAACTTCAGACCCCCAGGACCTCTTGGACATGGAGTGCTGTCTTGAGCCTGATCACCACTGCTGCAAGTGTAATGACCCCTGGGACATGGAGATACCAGGGCAATTGACATCCCTACTGAGCACACAAGGGTTCTGGTAAACTGCATTTCCCAAAACTGGAATGCTCCAGTTCAATTCCCTCATCCAGACTACTCTATTCCATCCCTCTCCCACCTGGTTCCATATTCCCGCCCCCATGGGCAATTAGCATTCTGTGGCCACTAAGCATGCCTGGTCCACACTGGTCTGCTTTTGGAAATTTCCCCTTCCATAGAGATTTCCCCCAAAGATTTTCCTGCTTTTGCAACCTCTCCTAATCCTAATGACACCTTCCCCTGAGGTGTGAGTGATTCTGTTTGGTGACATACTGTAAGCAATGGACCTCATGCCCAAGCACCAATGATAAAGCACAGGTGCTTGGGGAGCTTTGACTACCAGGTTACACCTTTTTTCACTAGGAACTAAAGACCCACGAGTCATGATCCCAGCAGGCTTGCAATGCTTCTTGGAAGTCCAGTTGCAAGAAACTCTTCCATGCACCTGCCTTGCATATTACAATTCTCCTACGGAGATATCTATGTTTGGTTATTTATTGGTTCTGAATTGTTATTGAACTGAATTATATTATGAACTCTTGGGATGCTGTTAGTCTGGTTTTATGTATCACTCTGTTGTAGCTGATTTAGCTTTTGTTGAAATGTGTTTGTTGAATGAATGATTATTGTATTGAACAGTAGTTATGAAATAAAGGATTGCTGAATTGGTTTGAAACACAAGTGCTGTATCCATTATAGGTGGCTGCCTGATAGTTGCTACTGTTTAGCCTGCAGTAAACTACCTCGAGCAACTACCTCATGGCCACTGGTCCCATCACCTCCTGGCAAATAAAAGTGGAAGAAATGGAGGCAGTGAGAGATTTTACTTTCTTGGGCTCCATGATCATTGCAGATGGTGACAGCAGTCACAAAATTAAAAGACGCCTGCTCCTTGGGAGAAAGGTGATGGCAAACCTAGACAACATCTTAAAAAGCAGAGACATCACCTTGCCAACAAATGTCCGTATAGTAAAAGCCATGGTTTTCCCAGTAGTGATGTATGGAAGTGAGAGCTGGACCATAAAGAAGGCTGATCGCCAAAGAATTGATGCTTTTGAATTATGGTGCTGGAGGAGACTCTTGAGAGTCCTATGGACTGCAAGAAGATCAAACCTATCCATTCTTAAGGAAATCAGCCCTGAGTGCTCACTGGAAGGACAGATCGTGAAGCTGAGACTCCAATACTTTAGCCACCTCATGAGAAGAGAAGACTTCCTGGAAAAGACCCTGATGTTGGGAAAGATGGAGGGCACAAGGAGAAGGGGACGACAGAGGACAAGATGGTTGGACAGTGTTCTTGAAGCTACCAGCATGAGTTTGACCAAACTTCGGGAGGCAGTGGAAGACAGGAGTGTCTGGCGTGCTCTGGTCCAGGGGGTCACGAAGAGTCGGACACAACTAAACGACTAAACAACCACAACAAACTACCTCGAGCACAATGTTATTGTGGAAAGATGGTGCATGAACGAATTAACAGATTGATCTTGCATGACTCTAGTAACAGTTTAGGAACTAGAACAAATCAAGAGGTTGGGTGATGATGATGGTGATGCGTTTCATATACATTATCCCAGTAATCCTTAGCAACTACCCTGTAAAATAGGCCAGTTTTGTTTTTTACATATTGAAGTTTAGTAGGGAGGGAACTTGAGATACAGCTTACCTAAGCTTGGAATGGAAAATCTGGTGTCTCCCATCTCCTAAGTCCTGTCAGCCCCAGCTAGCAAGACCAGTGGTCAAGGGCAATGGAGTTCAAGAAAGGTTTCCCATCCAATGAAGCTGAGTGTTGGAAGATTCAGGACAGACAAAATTAAGCACTTCTTCATGCAGCACATAGTAAAACTTTGCTCCCACAGGGGACAGTGATGGCCACCAGCTTGGATGGCTTTGAAAGGGGACTTGACAGATTCACAGAAAAGTCATCTATTAATGACTACTAGCTATGATGGCTTTAAGAAGTGGAGGCAGTAACACTTCTGAATACCAGTTGCTGGAAACCACAGGGAGCGGAGAGCGCTTGTGTGCTTGGGGTGCTTGACAGGTGTATAAGGGCTTGATCATGGAACAGATCATCCCTTCCCCTGCAGGGAGACAAATCCCATCCACCTAGAGTTGCCAACACTGCACACAACCCAAAGCTTTCTTCCTCCAGGGGCGTAACTCTCACGCTAATTACTGATTGGTCTCTTAATTGCACTCAACAGGAAAAGCGATAAGGCTGGCAATATTGGCCTCCTCAAACTAATCCATTTTTGAAAAGCTTAAGCAAACACCATAAATATTTAAATTAAATATAAGCTGCATCTGTGCTGTGATCATAATTAAGAATTAAGATGACATTCTAAAAGAAAAAATGTGTGGACGTTCCAAGTACACTTGATATCAAGGGTAATGCTGCAGTGTCTAAGATGAGGAGCCATTGATTGCAATAAGGATTTTAATCTACTGTCTTGGGCAGAGTTAAGCCTTCTGTTTGATCTTTGAGTCTCAATATAACTTTCATGCATAGATATATAATCAAGATGTAGAGTTTGGTGGGCGAAGAAAGAGCTGTGAAAACAGAAAACTTGGGTTGGGCTTTGGCACTGGGAGAGAAATCCAATTCAGTTCATATTTACAGGTGACTCTACTTCTTCGTCACTTTTGGAAACAATACATAAACCAAAACTCAGCCATCCTTCAAAATTCTGCAATGCAGATATACAGCCAAGTAATGTGTACAAAAATTCCCATGCCGGGTAGGTAACATCTACATAACAATGCATATATTAGTGACAATAACATACAAATATGCATTATATAAGGGGAAATTGCTTGCAAAGATGTGTATATTAGGCTAAAGAGCATACAGCCATGTGCATATTGGGAGGAAATTGCACCATAATGCTGAAGAATTTCAACTGAGGACTTTAAAAAAGAATTTGCAAGCTGATGTGGAAATATCAGGAAATGAACTTGAGCTTGGTAAAATACATACATCCACCCCTTCTTCAAAGGTTTACTGTTGCAACCTCTTACCCATTTTGTTTAGATTCCCACCCAACCCCAACCCCAAAAATTTTTGCATTAATGAATTTGCCATTTGCTTGAAAGATTTGCAAAAAGTGCCAGACACTTTTTGGGGGGGGGAGGGGGAGAGAACCTGTGGGGGGAGAGAAACCACTGCATACCCACTGGTGGTCAGCTAGTGAGGTATAGATGCTGGAGTGTCTGATGTGGTGTGGGGAGACCTCAGTTCAAATTTTACTCAGTCCTGAAGCTCACTGATTGACTTCAGGCCAGGTATGTTATGGAGACACAAACACAGAGTCCACATTTTATGCCTCTTTTGGAAACACTCCAGCAGATTTCCCCAACCTGGTGTCTCCAAATATTTTGGACTAGAATTCCCATCAGTCAAAGGCTATGCTGACTGGGGCTGCTGGGTGTTGTAGTCTGAATCATCTGGAAGACACCAGAGGGGGGGGGGGAAGAGAGATTGCACTACAGATTTTGCCCCCTAAAATCACCATGAAAGAGATTCTATGGAATAGATTTAAGTTTAATGGTGCTGCAAGCAGGAAAACATTAGATAATGACAAATTGGATACCCTCTAGCCCAAGAGAGGGAACTGGAACAATATACATGCCTTAATTAGTGCAACTTCTGTTAGGGCAGATTGCAGCTCTTTGATGCAAGGCTTAATAGGCTAATGTTATTAATGGCTGTATATTAGGAAGGATAATATAGAATAGATAAAGATCTCACAAAAAGGCTAAACTAGGGGAGAAATGGTTCAGTGATGGCCCTGGAAATAAAGCAGTGCTGCAAATAATCACATCTTGTTCCACATGAATTAAAAAGGCATCACTTGCTACATTGGTCCCAGGAAATGAAGGGGGGCGCTACTCTAATCTGCTCAAAGAAGATCTTGCAGGGTGCTATTATTCCAGGAAGAAAACTGGCTTTGCATTTGAGAAGTCCCAGGTTCAATCCCAAGGAGTGCTAGGTTAATCTGGGAGACACCCCAGAGAGCGGTTGCCATCCATGTAGGTAATACTGAGCTGGTAATACTGAACTCTGTACCATCTTCCTCTGGCTACCAGGGAGGAGAGAGGAAGTTGTCTCATATCATGGTTTCTATAGCTCAGTACTGCCCAGAATCTCAGGCAGATAAGGGTCTTTCCCCCATCACCTCCTCCCTGATCATTGTTCCCATGCCCCTATGCCTTTCATTGGAAAGGATAGATTTTGTATGACATCAAAATCCTGTTTTCTCGCATGGCATCACATGCATTGTCAGGTGCAAGCTTCAATCCAATGCTTCCTTGCAGGTTGTTTTCAGCAATGCATGCATTTTTTATGTACACTTCCCTCTAATATATGCATTCTTGTACACTCCCTCCACCCCAATTTGGTTGGAGGACTGCATCACAAGATTTGTTTGTTTGTTTGCTTGCTTGTTTTTACTTTTTAAATTAGTTTTCAAATAATTGTGGAACCACAAACAAAAGTAAACAATAACAAAATTTCAATAATATATCAAACTAAAGGCAGGGCATACAAAATCTAAACAGATACGGTAATAACACCCGTGTGAAGTCATAATAACCACATTTCTCCATGGGGAGAAATTCCAGAAAATCGTGCACTAAGCTGTATGAAATAAAATCTCACCATACTAAATAGAAATTAACAAGATCTTCCTGTCCCTTAGAGACTATATTCCAGATATTTTTGTACCTTGAAAACACAGTCAGTTTTCTTAGCAATTTCCACTGTTGTGCTGGAAGAGTGAGAAGTGTGAATTCTGAAGGAATTCACTCTTTGGTTCAAGGAGTGAGAATGAGGTAGATCCTCATTAAAATGCAATTAACACCCCCCATCTCTAATTTGGTGGCACTAGTCCCCAGACTTTCTGTTTCATGGAGCAAAACTAAAACAGTAGAATATTGTTACAGAGGTTGTGCACCACCCCCAACCTCTAATGAGAGGTAGCAAAATTCCAGGGTTTCCAGGCGCTCACTCAGGCATATGCTTCCACTGGGAAAAATCAAAGCACAGTGGAGGCTAGTGAGATATGCTTTATTGTACACTTATGGATGGGCTCATCAACAGCATCCCATAATGCACCAGTTTATTTTATTGCAGCATCACCAATATCCTTTTTGCTGGTGTACATACATGTCTAGTTGTCCTTCTCCCAGCCTCCCTGATTGCATCCCTCCACCCCTAACTCCATAGCTTCTCCTCCAGCCCAAGTTCTGGTCTCAAGGGGAAAATCCCTCCTTTGACGTGCTAAATGGCTCTTTAGCTCAAAAGGGGATTAGCTTTCCACACCTATTAACACATCCATTTAGCTGCTTTGAGCTTCAAATGGTCTATCCCTCCCAGTTAGACACCTCACAAGGAAGCCTGCTTGACTTCATTAAAGCTTGAGCCCATGCTGACCTGGCTAGGATTACAATGTTCAGTCCATAACCCAGGAAGTGTACCTACTAGGTAAAAAGGTAAAGGACCCCGGGTGGTTAAGTTCAAAGGTGACTATGGGGTGGCGGCACTCATCTCTTGTTTCAGGCAGAGGGAGCTGGTGTTTGTCCACAGACAGCTTTCCAGGTCATGTGGCCAGCATGACTAAACTGTTTCTGGTGCAATGGACTGTGATGGAAACCAGAGTGCATGGAAATGCTGTTTACTTCCTGCCACACCTTCCCACCTTTTTATCTACTTGCACTGGTATGCTTTCAAACTGCTAGGTTGGCAGAAGCTGGGACAGAGCAATGGGAGCTTACCACCATCACATAGATTCAAACTGCTGACCTTCTGATTGGCAAGCCCAAGAGGCTCAATGGTTTAGACCACAGCGCCACCTGTGTCCCTTGTGGTGTTGTGCCTACTTAACTAATTTTGCATGTGTTAATTGCAAGGCTGACCAGTGAGTGCACCGTATCTCTAATACACATTGGGCTTGGCCATTTCCTAGTTGTAACATACCTGTTTTAATTAAATCCTAATATTTACCAAGAGGGACGTGGGTGGTGCTATGGGTTAAACCACAGAGCCTAGGACTTGCCGATCAGAAGGTAGGAGGTTTGAATCCCCACGACGGGGTGAGCTCCTGTTGCTCGGTCCCTGCTCCTGCCAACCTAGCAGTTCAAAAGCACGTCAATGTGCAAGTAGATAAATAGGTACCGCTCTGGCGGGAAGGTAAATGGCGTTTCGGTGCGCTGCTCTGGTTCGCCAGAAGCGGCTTCGTCATGCTGGCCACATGACCCGGACGCTGTACGCCGGCTCCCTTGGCCAATAAAGCGAGATGAGCGCCACAACCCCAGAGTTGGCCACGACTGGACCTAATGGTCAGGGGTCCCTTTACCTTTAATATTTACCAAACCTTAGCAAGTACTACAGATCTATTACAATATTGTAATTGGGGTTTTGGGGGGGGTCTGGAGGAGGGGTGTGTTCAGTCTTTATGATACACATGTGTCCCTTCCAAACCTCTGATCCTGTGTATGTAAGGTTACAAGTGGAAATATGGTGAATTTGTCAAAACAGTTCCTTTGTTAAGGTAATGGTCTTAGCTCCCCAGTTTTGCCATTTACATGTCTAAAGAGGTTGCCCTCTTGCTATAGAGACAAATGGGCGGGCCTTTTTCCCACTTCACCTGGCTGGATGCCACCTCATCCTAGGAGGAAAAACAGTAAGCCAAGAGAATTTCTATTGCTGTATGAGTTTTTGGCTGATGCTAGAAGCTGGAGACACAGAGGCATGTCTTGCTCTGTGCTGGACCCAAGGCTGTGAACTTGGGGGTCCCCTAGAAACCTAATGGGGAGGCAAGATCTGCTGGAGTCTTAATGCTGTGTGTCCCTTCCATTCTATGCTCATTTTGTATATAGGTGTAAATAAAAGCATGTATCCAAAAGACACCACAGTCTCCTCTGAACTTCATTCCAAGGAAAATGAACCTTGGATGAGTGCAGACATGCCTGGAGCCTCTCACTGCTCAGAGAGTGGGGTGCATGCAACAATATAACATATTTCTATGCTAAGCTTGATATTCATATTCTGTCTAAAGCAACACTTCCTGAGTGGGAGCTAATTTTGTGTGTTTTCTCCCACATAGCCCAGCCTTCCCAGCTGACCCTGAAGTTGTTACTTGCCTTCCCAAATCAGCGCTCTGCTTTCCCCCTTCTGCCTTCTGGGACGCTTAGACCTTTCCTCTGCAGAGCAAACAGGGCAGTTGAAAAGCAGTCCCTGCACCTCGGGGGAGGCATCTCCCTCTGACACTCACTTTGCTCTAATTAGCATTCTGGTCCACATCACCCCCAGTAATTTTTAGCACTGCCATCCACTTCTCACTCTAACGAGAGGGAAGGTTAATGAAGGATTCTGTTGCTTTAACTCTGCAATGCCCAAACATGATGCAAGGCATGGGTTTGTGAAACGTGGGGTTAGACACGAGTGGGTTCAGAAGGGCACTGAAGGGTATCATTAGGAACAGCCACCACACAGAGCCTGGATGGATCAGACCAATGACCCACCCAGCCCAGCATCCTGCTTTCACAGTGGCCAACCAGGTGCCCCAATAGGAAGCTTGCAAGCAGGACCTGAGGGCAACATCATTCTCCCCATTTGAGATTCCCAACAACTGGTATTCAGAGCAACACAATGTGTGAGCCAACCATAGAGGAACAGCATGGACCCCATTACCAGTAGCCACTGATAGCCCTCTCTTCCATGAATTCATCATATGCTTTTTAGAAACCATCTGTGTTGGTGGCCATCACCTCATCCTGAAGAAGTGAATCCCAGAGTTTAACTACGCACTATGTGAAAAAGTTCTTTCTTCCTTTTCTGTTCTGAATCTTCCAGTGTTCTGCTCCATTGGATGACCCTCTTTGGGTTCTTGTATTGTGAGAGACCCCTTCATGGATCACTGCCTTGCCGTGGTGAAGGGGCTTGAAGAACTCAGAGAAGCTATGAACTATGCCGAGCAGGGCACTCAAGATGAACAGGTCATAGTGGAAAGTTTTGACCAAACATGATCCACCTGGAGGAGGAACTGGCAAGCCACTCCAGTATCCCTGCCAAGAAAACTCCATGGACAAAGACAACAGGCATATAAAAGTTATGACGCTGGAAGATGAGCCCCTCAGGTCGGAAGGCGTCCAACATGCTACTGAGGAAGAGCAGAGGACAAGTACAGGTAGATCCAGAGCTGATGAAGCGGCTAGGCCAAAGCCGAAAGGACGTTCAGTTGCAGGTATGCCTGGAAGCGAAAGGAAAGTCCAATGCTGTAAAGAAAAATATTGCATAGGAACCTGGAATGTAAGAACCATGAACCTGGGTAAGTTGGATGTGGTCAAAAATGAGATGGCAAGAATAAATATTGACATCCTGGGCATCAGTGAACTAAAATGGATGGGAATGGGCAGATTCAGTTCGGATGACCATCATATCGACTACTGTGGGCAAGAAACCCGCAAAAGAAATGGAGTGGCCCTCATAGTCAACAAAAGAGTGGCGAAAGCAGTACTGGGATGCAATCTCAAAAATGATAGAATGATCTCGATATGAATCCAAGGCTGACCTTTTAACATAACAGTAATCCAAGTTTATCCACCAACTACTGGTGCTGAAGAAACTGAAATTGACCAATTCTATGAAGACTTACAACACCTTATAGAAGTGAAACCAAAGAAGGATGTTATTCTCATTATAGGGGATTAGAATGCTAAAGTAGGGAATCAAGAGATTAAAGGAACAACTGGCAAGTTTGGCCTTGGAGAGCAAAATGAAGCAGGGCAAAGGCTAATAGAGTTCTGTCAAGAGAACAAGCTGGTCATCACAAACACACTTTTCCAACAACACAAGAGACGACTCTACATGTGGACATCACCAGATGGGCAGCATCGAAATCAGATTGATTATATTCTCTGCAGCCAAAGATGGAGAAGCTCAATACAGTCAGCAAAAACAAGACCTGGAGCTGACTGTGGCTCAGATCATCAGCTTCTTATAGCAAAATTCAAGCTTAAACTGAAGAAAGTAGGAAAAACCACTGGGCCGGTAAGATACAATCTAAATCAAATCCCTTATGAACACACAGTGGAAGTGAGGAACAGGTTTAAGGATTTAGATTTGCTGGACAGAGTGCCTGAAGAACTATGGATGGAGGCTCACAACATTATACAGGAGGCAGCAACAAAAACCATCCCAATGAAAAGGAAATGTAAGAAAGCAAAGTAGCTGTCCAACGAGGCTTTACAAATAGCGGGGGAGAGAAGGCAAGCAAAATGTGAGAGAGATAGAGAAAGATAGAGGAAATTGAATAGCAAGAAGAGATAAGAAGGCCTTCTTAAATGAGCAATGCAAAGAAATAGAGGAAAACAACAGAATGGGAAGAACCAGAGATCTGTTCAAGAAAATTGGAGATATGAAAGGAAGATTTTGTTCAAAGATTACCATAATAAAGGACAAAAAAGGTAAGGACCTAACAGAAGCAGAAGACATCAAGAAGAGGTGGCAAGAATACACAGAGGAATTATACCAGATAGATATGGATGTCTCGTACACCCCAGGTAGTGGGGTTGCTAACCTTGAGCCAGACATCTTGGAGAGTGAAGTCAAATGGGCCTTAGAAAGCACTGCTAATAATAAGGCCAGTGGAAGTGATGGTATTCCAGCTGAACTATTTAAAATTTTAAAAGATGATGCTGTTAAGGTGCTACACTCAATATGCCAGCAAGTTTGGAAAACTCAGCAGTGGCCAGAGGACTGGAGAAGATCGGTCTACTTCCCAATCCCAAAGAAGGGCAGTGCCAAAGAATGCTACAACTACCTCACAGTTGCACTCATTTCACACGCTAGCAAGGTTATGCTTAAAATTCTACAAGGCAGGCTTAAGCAGTATGTGGACTGAGAACTCCCAGAAGTGCCAGATGGATTTCGAAGGGGCAGAGGAACCAGAGACCAAATTGCAAACATGCGCTGGATTATGGAGAAAGCTAGAGAGTTCCAGAAAGACATCTACTTCTGCTTCATTGACTATGCAAAAGCCTTCGACTGTGTCGACCACAGCAAACTATGGCAAGTTCTTAAAGAAATGGGAGTGCCTGATCACCTCATCTGTCTCCTGAGAAATCTCTATGTGGGACAAGAAGCTACAGTTAGAACTGGATATGGAACAACTGATTGGTTCAAAATTGGGAAAGGAGTACGACAAGGCTGTATATTGTCTCCCTGCTTATTTAACTTATACGCAGAATTCATCATGCGAAAGGCTGGGCTGGATGAATCCGAAGCCGGAATTAAGATTGCCGGAAGAAATATCAACAACCTCAGATATGCAGATGACACAACCTTGATGGCAGAAAGTGAGGAGGAATTAAAGAACCTTTTATTGAGGGTGAAAGAGGAGAGTGCAAAATATGGTCTGAAGCTCAACATCAAAAAAAAAAACATCATGGCCACTGGTCCCATCACCTCCTGGCAAATAGAAGGAGAAGAAATGGAGGCAGTGAGAGATTTTACTTTCTTGGGCTCCATGATCACTGCAGATGGTGACAGCAGTCACAAAATTAAAAGATGCCTGCTCCTTGGGAGAAAGGCAATGGCAAACCTAGACAGCATCTTGAAAAGCAGAGACATCACCTTGCCAACAAAGGTCCATATAGTTAAAGGTATGGTTTTCCCAGTAGTGATGTATGGAAGTGAGAGCTGGACCATAAAGAAGGCTGATCGCCAAAGAATTGATGCTTTTGAATTATGGTGCTGGAGGAGACTCTTGAGAGTCCTATGGACTGCAAGAAGATCAAACCTATCCATTCTTAAGGAAATCAGCCCTGAGTGCTCACTGGAAGGACAGATTGTGAAGCTGAGGCTCTAATACTTTGGCCACCTCATGAGAAGAGAAGACTCCCTGGAAAAGACCCTGATGTTGGGAAAGATGGAGGGCACAAGGAGAAGGGGACGACAGAGGACGAGATGGTTGGATAGTGTCTTTGAAGCTACAAACGTGAGTCTGACCAAACTGCGGAAGACAGTGGAAGACAGAAGTGCCTGGCGTGCTCTGGTCCAGGGGGTCACGAAGAGTGGGACACGACTAAACGATGAAACAACAACAACAACAATTGTGAGAGAGGGAGAAAAACATATCATGACCCACTTGCTTCAAAGTTTGTATGGTCTTCTATACCTCTATCATTTCCCAAACCTCTACAAGGGGAAATACAGTGGTACCTCGGGTTAAGTACTTAATTGTTCCATAGGTCCGTTCTTAACCTGAAACTGTTCTTAACCTGAAGCACCACTTTAGCTAATGAGGCCTCCTGCTGCCACCGCGCCACCAGAGCATGATTTCTGTTCTCATCCTGAAGCAAAGTTCTTAACCCGAGGTAATATTTCTGAAACGTATGTAACCCGAGGTACCACTGTATGTAGCAGGGCTGTATCAGCGTCTTCTCAGGAGTTAGTCCTACCAGCCTAGAGAGCCTGTGCAAGTCCCACCAAGGTGAATGAAAGCTGTATAACAGCATTATTATTATACTGACTCCCATTCATTTTAAAGGAACAGGCCCAGCCAGAATTCCCAGTTGACCGTGCGGATCTCCATCTCATTATAAACAAAACGAGAAATTTGCATGGGATGGTGGGAGAGGTGCAAAAATCTTCTGAGAAACTTTACTGCTTATAGGATCACTCTTTTAAGTTCCCCCCATATGCCAGCCCAAGTGAGTTAATCTCAAACTGATATTGCGCGCGCGCACACACACACACACACAATTTTCCATGGAGGTTTCCATAGAAAGGCACCTAACAATTAAATAACAAAACAATGTAAATTTGGTCTAATGGGATGAAGCTGCCTTGCCCCCCACAGGTATATTGGTGGCTCAGTTTTGTATCAACAGATGTTTCCAGACCAATTTTATAGAGAGCCCTACACAGGCAGCATCACAGTAAGATAGTTGATGCAGAGGAGGTAGGGGAGTCCAGAGCCATTATTGCCCAGCCACACACCCAAACATCCTGATTTGTAGAGAGGCCAGTCCCTTTACTGTGCTCTGGCCCTTTCCCAAATTGTAATGGTACTCCATAGCTCAGAGTAAGACCCAAAAGAGAGAACTGGTTTATTTTTATTTCCCTTAGAAAGGTGGCCTAAATTTCCATGTGTACATATAAATTAGTATGTATCTGCAAATATTATGCACATTTGTGCCAAGTACCTAGGACCCAAGTCTTCCCTCCTACTTTGAAAGTTGGCCAAAATGTGCATCTGCACTGAAAGTTAGCATATGCAACCATTCTGCAAATATGTGCTATGACAAGCTTCTGTTCCAGGTCTTTTAAGCCCCTAGAAATGCCCCCCTTTTCACCCCTATCACAGGGAAAATGACAATGTGCAATTGTCAAACGCTAAGGAACTGAACAGTTAGAAGTAGGGAACTACCGTCAAGTTTGATGCAGAGCCTTTTCTCAATGCTGTCAATTAGTTAATGTTTATAATGTGGAAACTGAAGAGCACACATACATGCACACCAACTTCTAGACATATTTCTTGTTTTCATAATGTCCCCAGTCCTCTGTGCTCTCTCTCTCTCCCTCTGAATTGAGAATTATTCTTGGAAAGTCAAAATTTGCCTCCTAACATGACAAACTGTGATGTCCCACAATATCTCCCCATTCTTTGCCTGCTGGATTCTTTGCACAGATCAAAGCTGAGCTGAGAAATGTTCCTGCTGTAGAGGGTGTGTGTGTGATAGAGAGAGAGAGAGAGAGAGAGAGAGAGAGAGAGAGAGAGAGAGAGAGAGAAATCAAGCCTCCAATGGGCTCAAAGATGGCATTAGTTTGGCTCAGAATAACTCAGATGTTCAGCAGTGGGAAAATGCTTGCTGAAATATGCACACACAAACAGCACTGACCTCAGGGGGTATACAGACTGAAACAAACCCTTTCCAACCTGCACACAGCAAAGCATTGAAAAGGAGTGACACTCTCCCCATCTTCAACCAGGGAAGCCCATTTGTATGAATTTTCCCACAAGAGATGGGAATTTTCCCGCCTCAGTGGGAGGGCTGTCACCTGTTCTAAGGGAGTACTGGCCTCTTGTCTTCCAATAGCTGCAGAAAAGGGAGCACCCCTCACGCAGGAAAAGGGAGCCCTTTCTTCAGTCTATGGGCTGAATTTACTTTGAGACATCCTGCCTGGAGCTGCCAACCACAGACAGAAGATCAGTGGGCAGAGCAATGAATGATTTTCTGCACACATGTTTCTACGTACACCCAGACACCCCCTCTATATCCTTAATCCAGCCAAGCAGGAAGCATTATCAGTTTCCACATCAGTTTACATATTAAAAAAAAATCCTTGTGAAAATTCATCAGCATTTAAATGCGATTTTCTCCTAATTTTACATGTCTTTTTTTTTTTTGCTAAGCATATTGTTCCTAACATTTATATATCCCCTAACACAATTCATTGTGTGTGTGATATATTCACTAATAAATGCATTAGTATGCACATTTTATCTTCTTAGTATGTGCAATTTTGGTGCATGTTACTCGGCTGGAGATTTTGGCATGGCAAAATTCATAGAAGTGTAAATAAAAGCTGGCAGACTCAGGCACCCACTCGGCTATATGAAGGAACCCAGGCCAGAGAGCAAATTCCACCAGTTTCTGGAGGAACCTTTTATTGCCTGAGGTAAATGTTGGGGCAGCTCCTCGGCCATGTTCCGGGGCGCGGGTACTTTAGAAGGACCTGTGTGCCCCAAAAGAAGCAGAAATGAGGAAGGCCAGGCCAGGGAGCTTGCTCATGACATTCGCTCCTGAAATTGACCTGAGAATATTCTGTTGCATTGGCTGTGAGAGGGTGTGCCCCCATCTCTCAGCCTGGACACTGAGGTCCTCCTCCGAGGGTCTTCTGCTGATTTCTGTTCTCATCCTGAAGCAAAGTTCTTAACCCAAGGTAATATTTCTGGGTGTGCAGTCTGTAACCTGAAGCGTTTGTAACCCGAGGTACCACTGTATAACATAGGGCAGTGACCTCAAAATGAATATTTTTCTGCTGTCATCCCTGTTTCAAGGAATGCCCTTCCTTTTGCCAGAGTCAAAGCAGACACCATCAGTTACTTCCACTGTCTTGCAATGACGTATCGCTTTGCCCGCTCTCCCTGACCCTTAGGATTGTGCCCTGTTTTATGTGTTGAATCTTCAGAATCTGCTTAAATTCTTTTTAGATGCTTTCATACAGTTTTGTTTATTTCAGACTGTATTTTTAATGGATGTTGTTTTCATATTGCAGATAGTGTACAACGCCTAGAGATTTAAAAATATTACCTTACGTAGTTTAGAAATGCTTCTAAGTCAAACAAAATAAGGTGATGGTGATTACTAAGGCAGAAGGTGATGGTTGTTTTTAACCCCCAGGGTTGTTAACATCTCTCATTTCCCACAGGTCAGTCCTGAATCCAAGCTGATTTATCATGTCAGCACTTATGCCTTTAACTTAAACCATCTATTAATTGATTTGGACATTGTTGGGTGCCATATCTGTAGTGCTGCATCACGTTGGAGAAATGCCCAGCATCTGTTGGCGTGATGAGTAGCCTGAACATAGCAACACAAAAATTACTTTTAAAAGAACAATGTGCTGAATTACCAATTCTCCCAGGGCTCTTTAGTACTGGGTTGTGTGGTGGTTTTTTGGTATTGTCTCAGATCTGTATGCTGTTTGATTGTCTCCCATTTGCTATAACCCGCTCCATTGTTTTAAGATAGAAATGCAGGGGTAGGAATAAAACAATAATAGTAATAATAATCCCTTCAACATCTCAGAGAGGAAAACAACCCACCCTCCCCATTTAAATAACATTTAAGAGGGTTTACTTGGAAGGTTTAAACTCAGCTAAAATGAACAAATACACAGCATGGATGCCACTTGTATAAGCACATGCAATTTAGAATTGGGAAGGTATATTTGGATGAACACTGACCCCCTCTCTTCTAAATAAAAGGACAGTTATTTTTCTGTTGATTGCCATTGGGAGAAATGATGATGATGATGATGATGCAAAATAACCCCTGAAGATATCTACCCCAAAATCCTGTAGATTTTAAGGAAACTGCATTGCAGGGATATTGGACTAGATGACCCTTAGGGATCCCTTCCAACTCTATGTTTCTTTTATTCTATGATACTATGATTCTACATGTCTGGATAGGCTTGCCTAAACAAAAGTGTTTTAAGCTGGTGCCAAAAGAACACAGCAAAACACCTGCCTGATTCCAGGGAGTTACAATGTCTAGGAGCTGCCACACTAAAATATCATTTTCTCACAAGTGCAGAACAAGTGCCCCTTCCACAGACCCAAGCAGTCAAGCGGGCAGGTAAACTGGTCCCAAGCTGTTAAGGGCTTTATATAGAGGAACACCTTGAAGGCCCTATGAAAACCTTGGTTTGCTTCCTTTCTAGGGGCTTGAAAGCTCTGCTCATGGAAGGTAAGCTCTGTTTATAAGAATCCGCCTTCACGCATTTTAGCATGTGTCCATGTGGAGTATTGAAGAAGCAGGATTTGCCCCCAGCTGCCATATATTTATTAGAACACCTGTAGAAAAGAAAAAGGAATGAATTCCTATGCACACTGCACATACTGTATTTGCTGGCACCAATCAAAGCCAGCCCCCTCCTCTCGGCTCTAGGCAGGGTGGGAGGAAGTCAGGAGGAGGGAGGGGGAGACGCCGCCATGTGAGGGAGAGGGAAAGAATTGCGCACTGGTGCAGCCCGAATGATCAGATCCATGCCAATTCCTGGACCATCCGCGGGCCGGATTTAGAAGGCTATTGGGCCAGATCTGGCCCCCGGGCCTTAGTTTGCCAACTCATGGTGCAGGCAATATTTAGTTAGATATACCAAAGTTCTTACTCAGTATAAGGCAGCACTCTATGTTCCTATGCTGAGCATTCATCCAAATTTGTTTGTGTACAATTGGCACGGAGGCTGGTCAATTTCAGCTATTTATTGAAAATTCATCCTAATATGTTAGAATCAGGCTATAGGATATTGCCTCAAGCATTAAGCGCAGAGCGTTCCCCCATCACTATCCTCATTGCAAGAAGTCCAATCTTTTTTGGAGTATGGGGGGCAGGGGCTTGTTTTTCTCATTTTCTCAAACCTATTGGAATTTAGACAGGATTCCAGGAAGGTTCAGTACAATAAAATCACTGAGCAAAATCTGCAAATTCATGAATCCTCAAAGAGTGTGGCAGAAACCTGACCACTATCTCCATCTTATCCCCATCCTGAAAATGGGGGCGGGGGGACTGGTTTGCTGAGCAAGAATGGCAGATCATCTTTAATTTCGTAATCTGAGTTTGAATCCCACCCAAAATTACCTACAGTCCGGAAGCTTCCACAGTTAATTCACATTGCAAGAATGGTGCATTTGCCTAGCAATATCTGTAACCTCCAAATTAACTCAAAGTGGAAAGCTAAGCATGCGCCAATGGCAAGCAGCAGGAGCTGCACGGTGGCAAAGGAGTTTAGTACACTGCAAGGAACATTCTGGAAGTAACTGAAGTGGAGGGAACGAGAAGTTCAACCCACTCAGAATCATCACTGTACAGAATCATACAATTTATCTCCAAGACGGCAGCCTGATTGATCACACACACTTCCCTTTGACAGCTCTTAAAGAATTGCCAATATAGGCTCTCTGCACAGTATATAACACTCCCTCAAGTTTTCAGTGCAATATTGCTTTTGGAACCCTCCCTTTTGATAATTAATCTCCATTTATGTCCCCTGCCATGCGCACTCAGGGTTGTGGTCTGCATGCTAATTCTCCCAAGGCAGCGAGGTCTGAACCCCCTTGGGGGAATGCAATGGCTGCTGGAAAATGTAAAGCTTGATCTCCTTAATTCACAAAGGTCTCATTTGAGTTCCGTCTTGTGAAATTCACTGCTGTCTGGCTGGTGCTGCCTTGCCTCGTTGTTCTAGACGTCCTCGCTGCAAAGTCAGAGGGTTTTTTTTGGGGGGGGGAGAGGATTGCTTTAATTGCTAATCCCACCATGGCGTGCCTTTGTGAGAGAGAAAAAGATACTTCTTGATGCATCATTATTTGAAAAACCAGGTACTTAAGTCTTAAACGACACCAGGGACGCTGTAGGGATGAGCAAGTCAATCTGTTTCTGATCCTCTGCACTTTTTCACAGCCTATAAACCCATTCTGTCCTGATTCTGCATTAGTCTGGTGTTACCATTTTTTTTTAAATCATCATATGAAAATATGTATTTAAATGCAGATATTGGGAGACAGGGTTTGGCCTGGGGCAGAAGCACTGAGCAAGGTAGAAACTCAACACCACAAGAGCCTTACAAGTGTATCAGGCAGTGGCCAACCTGGTCCAGCATCCTGTTATCACAGCAGCCACCAGATGCCCACTACGGGAACCTCACAAACAGGGCCTGAGGACAACAGTGGCAGCAGCAACCCCCATTTATGATTCCCAGTAGCTGGTATTCAGAGAACATACTGGCATCAATGACAGAGGTAGAATGTAGTCATCATGGCTAGTATCCTCCATAGCCTTAACCTCCTGTCTCCTGAGTGGTCCTCGGACCCTTAGCAGAGTCCTAATATTTAAGAACACAAGAAAAGCTTTGCTGGATCAGACCAATGGAGTTCAGCATCGTGATCTCACGGGGACCAACCGGATGCCCATTATGGGAAGCCCACAAGCAGGAGTGCAACAATCCTGTCTTCATATGTTATCCCCAGCAACTGATACTTAGAGGTGTGCTGTCTTCAACAGCACAAGAAAAACACAGCCACTGTGACCTAATAACCATATAGGTAAGGCATAAGGGAAGGCGGTTTCCTTGAGCGGGGTAGAGGGGATTATAGTACATTTGGAGTGGAGTGCCTTTCTCTGCGTGTCCGGTGAGGGGTAATGCAGTTGATGAATTGCAGGAGTGCCTACAAATTCCCTCCCTGTGCTCTACTCATTATTTGTAAGCAAACCCAATCTGATGGGGGGGGGGGGGAGCAACTCTATTTGGCTAAAGAAAGCCAGACCTGGATAGTACTGCTCTTGAGAATTTTTTCACTGCTTGGGGAAATGACAAAAATACAGCTCCTGCCAGCCTCCAAAGCAGGAAATTTTCTTTTGTGCAGAGTAAATCTCTGGGCAAAGTGGCTGCCCCAAACCTCTCTCAGCAGAAGTCTTCCAATCCTTGTACTGGACTGGGACTGGGGAGCCTATGCCCCTCCCCAGGTGCTCCTGGACTACAACTTCCATCATGCTGCTGTACTAAAATTCTCAGCATGCAGCTGGACTACAACTGACCATTGCCCATGCTGGCTGGGACTCATTGGAGTTGACTCTAATCACACATGGAGGGCCACAGGCCCCAACTTCACCCTTTGCAGACCCACAGGCTTGTGGAACACCTGGAGACACTATTGGGGTTTGCAGTCTAAAGATTCACCGTTGTATAAAAGCACTTAAGTACCAGTATTTTTCTTCCTGTTACAGATGAAACACAGAGCTAGGTAAGGAATCATCAAATCTATCCAACCACTCAAAGAAATAATACCCCTCTGCCTTTCTGGCTTGTGTACACAGGTGGTGACCTGCTGAGCTAATTCTAAGGAGTAGTTAAGCTGGAGGACACTTTCTTCACATCTCTATTCCTACTATGATGTGCAGGCGTTTGCCTGAGAAAGGAGCCTTCTCTTCTCAAAGGCAGGGCCAGCCCTCCCATTAGGCAGAGTGAGGTAGCTACCTCAGGTGGCAGATGCAGCAAGAAAGTGTTGGGAGGACAGAGCTGTCTGTGCAGTGCAGCTCTAGGAGGGTGGAGGGGGTGGTCCTGACACCAGTGCTGGAGCAAGATCCAGCTGCCTGGCCAGCTGCCTTCTGTATGTGAAATGTGGGGGGGGAGGGGTGCCATCTTGCCCCTTTGCAGCAGCCTGTTTTGGGCTGCCATAGTCAAAGGAGGTCCAGCCAGTTTGGGGCAGCAGAACCAAGATATCATGCTAATTTTGTTTCCCTCACTGCAAGCTAACATTTTAAGTCATTATTCCTCTGAAGCCAGGCTAAAAAGATTCTCCAGCTGTGTTTCCTCCCAAGATTAGAGTCTAGACTTCCAGAGTTTATTCCTTCAAAAGGTGATTAAGATAAGGGAAGGGTAAGTGTTTGGGGCCAGGGATGGTTATTTTGCATTGGACTGGCATCTCAAGCAAATAATTTGCACACAAATTATTTGGCAATTACTTTGAAATCAGTTGTTCCTGGAAGTGAATGAATGAATTTATTAATTTCAGTCACAGACTAGTTCCAGCTCACATACAATATCATAAAACACGATAGGGATACATTTGAATTTGCAATTGGGTATAACAGGGACAATACAAATATAAAAGGTAAAGGTAAAGGGATCCCTGACCATTAGGTCCAGTTGCGGACGACTCTGGGGTTGTGGTGCTCATCTCACTTTACTGGCTGAGGGAGCCGACATACAGCTTCCGGGTCATGTGGCCAGCATGACTAAGCCACTTCTGGTGAACCAGAGCAGCACACGGAAATGCTGTTTACCTTCCCACCGGAGCGGTACCTATTTATCTACTTGCACTTTGATGTGCTTTCGAACTGCTAGGTTGGCAGGAGCAGGGACTGAGCAACGGGAGCTCACCCCATCGTGGGGATTCGAACCTTCCGATCGGCAAGCCCGAGGCTCAGTGGTTTAACCCACAGTGCCACCTGCTACCTAATACAGATCTAGCAGCAGTTAAAAATATATGTTAAATCTTCATCACTAAAATATAACCTAAAATTGTCATTTAAGGCCTTAGTCATTATGGTAGCACAGCTTGTTCCCTAAATTTTATGGCAGTTGCACAGAATTTGGCCACCCTGAGCGTGACCTCTGGATCCTTGTCCTCTACCAGGGACCTAAGACATTGACGTTTGGACCCATTTGGAGATTTTTGTATAGAAGGATGATAAATGCCGAGTGTATATCCCCGTAGAAACGACAGCATAACAAGGCATGAGAGACAGTTTCTACCTCCATCAGGCCCTTTCCTGGAAGTAGAGCTGCTGTGCTCCACAAAGCTCTCACCTTCTCCACATAGCCTGCACTGTGCAGACAGGGAGAGGATTTGTAAAAGGCTCTGTGGGGGCAGGGAAAGAAAATGGCACAATAAAGGCCTCTTTCCACCATCAGGAAAACCAGCAACACACTGTAACTGCACTGGCTCTTTGTTCAAGTCTAATTTCAGGAGGACAAGGGTTGGAGGTGGCGGGGAACAGCCTGTGGGCACAAGGGAAGGCCTTTCTGGGTACATGCATGCATGTGGATGACCTGTGTCCTAGGGAGATGCTCCAAACTGTAGCCCTCTAGCAGTCATGCATAGAGTCAAGGGGCTCCTAGAGCACTTTTCTTAAATCCTAACCAGGAATGGGAGTTTTCCAGTCCAATGCTATCTGTTCCAAGGTGAGCTGCTGGAAGATAAGTATGGACTTATGGAAGATAAGTAAGCTCAGTGCTTATAATATCTGTTTTATCTGCCCAGAGCCCCAAATTCAATCCCTGGCATCTCCAGGTAAAGTTGGGAGATGCTGCCATCTGAAATCCCTGAGAGCCACTACCAGTCATTGTAGACTAGTGTAGAGCTAGATCTGCCTCAGGATGAAGCCGCTTCGTGTGCTCTCATGGACCCTAGAGCTTAGGAGTTCCTGCTTGGTCAATATTTATGCCAGGCGTAGTTTCAGAAACTTTATTTTGCCCTGCTATCACAGGGACCAATGTCACAAAATCCCTGCTTCCTAGGTGCCCCAGGTCTCAGGTAGCAAATGAGTGTTAGTTCCTACTCTGCAGTCACAAAGCAGGAATGCTCTATAAGTGTACATGCTCCTCCATGCCCAAAGAGTGAACTCAGACCCTCCAAGTGTCCCTATTTTTCAGGGACATTCCCATATTTATAGAAGCCATCCGACCTTCTGATTTGATCCCTTAATGTCCTGCTTTTCCTTAGGACATCCCTATTTTCTCTGAAGAAAGGTTGGAGGGCATGGAGTTATCTGACCCCCCGAGCCAAGGAGATAAGCTTTACAACCTTTATAAGACACCTGAAGGTAGCCCTGCATAGGGAAGTTTTCTAATGTTTAATGTTTTGATATGTTTTGATATATGTTGGAAGCTGGCCAGAATAGCTGGGTCAACCCTGTCAGATAAATATTATTATGATTATGATTACTGAATAGGACACCCCTATTTTCAATAGAGAAATGTTGGAGGGTATGTAAACTCCCAAATGGTTATTATAACACAGAGGTGGGGGGATTTTTAATTCTTTAGGGCCACATTCCCCCATGGGGGGAATGGCAGGTGTTAATAGTGGGTGGAGCCAGAGGGGAAAGTGGGTGGGGCAGGACATGTGACTTGTTCCTCCTTACAGGAGGTTACATTCCAGCCACATAAACATGAGAATTTTCTGCAGCCACATCCTCCAGACAGACTTCACTGAGGCATACAGTTCAAGGACACAGTACATCCTAGTAACAAAGCACTCAAGGATGACACAGATCAGGGTGTGGTTGGGGGGGGGGAGAGAGAAAAAGGCTGGGCTGAAAGTTTAACACCACCAACCCTGGCAATATTGGCTACAGCTATTAGAAGGGACTTGATCTGCCGCCTAGAAATTTATTGCAACTTCCTCAAATAAACTGGTCCTTTGGCAGATCTCTCCTGCTCAGTTTGAATCAAGCCCACCTCATTTAATTTTGGAAACGGCACTAGAATAACTCAGTCAACCTTTGCAGTGTGAAAGTGAATCACAAACAGAAAAATTTAACAACTGTTACTAAATATATATGTGCAGCAGAACTCCCTCACCCCCCTCCTTCCCCAAGCCAGAAATCTCTTTGCCTCCAATATCACATGGTCACAATCAGCCTTTGCTGATTGTTCTTTGAAACAGGCCTTCACCAGTGTTGGTTTTTGTCACCAGATTCTCCTGTGCAAGTGGTCCAATGTGATCCCTCAGCTAGCATACCCTCCAACATTTCTCTACTGAAAACAGGGATGTCCCATTCAATAATAATAATAATAATAATAATAATAATAATATTCATACCCTGTCTTTGGGTGCCTTCCAACACACATTTAACATTAACAACGTAACAATACTTTCCTATACAGGGCTGCCTTCAGATGTCTTCTAAGGGTTGTATAGTCATTTATCTCCCTGGCTCGGGGGGGGGGGGTCACATAACTGAGCCATGCTCTCCTACATTTCTCTGATGAAAATAGAGATGCCCTAAGGAAAAGTGGAACATTCTGGGATCAAATAAGAAACTAGGACAGCTTCTGTAAATCTAGGACTGTCCCTGGAAAATAGGGACACCTGGAGGGTCTGAGCTTGGGACGTGGGGGAAATTCAGCTCAGGTTGAATTTTGAGACGAATCTACCTAATCTGCACTTTCTAAAACATTACTTGAAGCAAAACACAACCATCCTTAGAAATTCATGCATCCCAAATTTTACACTGCCAATCTGCAGCCAAGTAATGTGTGTATCAAGAATGCATATACAGAACACATATATTCTGCAATACATATGGAAATGTATATATAAAGGCGAAGGGTCTGTAAAAATGCATCTATTAGTGAAAATAACACCAAAAAAGGCGTCAGGGAAAATTGCATATCAAAATGTACCTATTAGGAGAATTTTGCACTAAGATCCTGATGAATTTTCACGGGGACATAAAGAAAGAACGGATATGGAAATGGTGAGAACCAAATGTAAGAATGGAAAACATGAGAATCTGAAATTGATATATTCATCCATCTCTACCCACTTCCCCCCACCATCAGCAAAAGCGACAAGAAAGTGACAGAAATATGTACTGGGAAATATGGGATTGCAATAGCTTGATGCAACATCATCTCAGCTCCCCACAAACAAATCAGAATAAATAGCTGACCTTGTCTAACCTCCCCACATACTTTGTGTAAACAAATCAGAATGAACAGTTGATGTGCAGGTCACTGGAAGCAACCTTAGAAACAAATCTGAAGGCTGGATGGAGAACAATATACTTCTAAGTATTTCATTCTCTCTGTCTCTCTACAGTGGTCAGAATTTTAGGCTGGTACCTCTATTCCTTATAATAGGGGGGAAATGAAAAAGAGCAGCTCTGCTTCCCCAGAGGATGTCCTATGCCTTCCTCTCTTCATACGATCTTGTAAGTTGGAAAACGTTGAGAAAAGGGCAACTGAAATTACCAAGGAGATGAAGCGACTCCCCTAAGAGGAAAAGTTGCAACATGTGGGGCGCTTTAGTTTAGATAACAGGTCAGTAAGGGGTGACATGATAGCAGTATCTAAAACTACATGAGTTGCTGGAAACCACGGGGGGGGGGGAGTGCTCCTGTGCTTTGGTCCTGCTTGCAGGCTTCCCATTGGGGCATCTGGCTGACCACAGCTGGAACATGATGCTGAACTAGATGACCATTGCCCTGATCCAGCAGGCTCTTCTGAAATTCCCTGACTTTGCAAACCCAGCCTCTGAAGAATTTATGGCTCCCTTCAGTGAGTCTGCCGGCCTGGCTCTCTCTCTCTCTGCTCACTTTCTTAATAAATTGCAACCACGATGGCATCCTGCCGCTAAAAATTAACTTCTCTGGTCTCAAGTGTTTCTATGTGGGTGTAGAAAGGGAGGGGGATTTGTGGGGGAGGGGACTAGACATCTTCTGCTTCTAATCATTAATCATGAAATAAAAAGATCCTCAAGTACTGGAATCATGAAGGAATAAGCAGGTGGAGGTGGAGGGGGGGGGGAATCATGCTCACTCAGCACATGAAGCTGCTTTCTATAAAGCCAGACTCCTGTATAGAATCACAGAATTGTAGAGCTGGAAGGGACCCTGAGGATCATCTAGTCCAGAGCTTTCCAAACTTTTCAAGTTGATGACACCCTTTTTAGACATGCATCCTTTTGTGACACAGTAATTAATTTTACCAGCAAAACTGAGTTTAAACGAACCCCTTTCCAGCCCCGAGAGGAGCACGGGGAATGTTTGCATGACACACCTACACACTAACATGTTGCAACATCCTGTTTGGAAAGCTCTGATTTAGTCCAACCCCCTTGCAATGCAGGAATATGCAGCTGTCCCATGTGGGGATTGAACCAGCAAGCTTGGCGGTATCAGCACCACACTCTAACCAACTGAGCTAAGGCTGACATGGCTACTAGCCATTATGCTGGAGGCAGAATGCCTTTGAATACTGCTCGGGAAAGGTCTGTTATTCTCTCAGCGTGATTGTGTGCTTTCCAGAGGCACCTGGCTTTTAAAATGTTAAAAGTAGTTTAAAACAAATTGCAGTCACAAGAAGAGGGCAGGTCCTGAAAACATACACCTCCGATATCAAAGGCCAAGGTAAACAGGTGTGTCTTCAGCACACATTGAACCCAGCATAGCCTACCTTAGAAGGCACTGGCTACTTCATCGTCCAAAGCAGCACCTCCTACTCAGCTCTGCTGCTGGAGAACCTGCCAGGAACTGGCCCCACGGCATCCTGCATGCAAAGTGTGTGCTCAAAGCATTCCTAGCTTACCCCACAGTTCCAGATGGCTCTCCCACTTCCCAGCCTGGAGCACTTCCACGAGGCTGCCACTCGACTGCGAAGTGAAATCAAGAGGAACACCTTGGTGCAAGGTGTGTGAACTACCTGTTAGCTCTGTTGATAAAAGTGTTTGAAAGAATTCAGCAAACCATGTCAAGGTGCCCCTGGGGGTTGAGCGCTCAATGAATACACAGGAGGCTGCCAGTGACCCATCTACCAGTGTGGCTCATACCAAAGATAGGGGACCCTTTTCCAGTTTGGGGGCCACATCCCATTCTGGGCAACCTTGGGCAACCACAGGGGGCCCAGAGGAAGAAAAATGGGAGAAGCAAATAACATGAAATATATTTTTCTACAGTAGAGTAGTTTCTATACCTGCACACCTTTCTCCTCCGTCTGGACAAGCAAAGGGCACTATCAGAGTTCAGTGACACATCCTGGTCTGTGTGAAGCAGGATCAGTGACAGCCGCAGCCTGGGGAGAGTTTTGAGGGTCAGAGAGAGATATCTGGAGGGCTATGTCTGTTCTGCAGGCCTGAGGTTCCCAATCCCTGGTTGACACTGAGTGGAAGCTCCTCTCTTGATCCCTGAGTACCTGGACAATGACCTTGAAAATAGCTTCAGTGGTCAAAGGGTCATGATTCCACTTGGCCTTCAAAGGCTATTCCCCAAAACCTAACATGGAAAGTTGTGCTTCCCTTTCCAGTTCCAAGGAGTCAATAAGACATTTGATTCGCATTCAACTGGACTCAGAAGTAAAGTAGCAGACTGAGCAACGTCCAGCTGGAAAATCTAGCAGAACTCTCTGGGGTCCACACATAGCTCAGCTACCCTGGAAGCTGTGATTTAGCTGTGATTCCCGCACTGCAGGGGGTTGCAGCAGACACGCCTTGAGCCCCTCCCAACTCTACAATTCTAAGCAACCGAAATGAAATTGGCAGCTCTACTAGGCCCAGAAAAAGAATCTCTGTGGAGACTGAGGAGGAAAGCCTGATATTGAGAGCTGACATGATAAGATGTTCCATAGTGTGGCACTCTTAGAGTCTGGTGCACATGCAAGGGGCTGTAGCTCAGTGGTAGAACACCTGCGTTGCACGCAGAAGGTCCCAGCTTCAATCCCCGATTGCATTTCCAGATGGGGCTGTGAGGGACTCCTGCCAGAAACCCTAGAGGGCCACTGCCACTTGATCAGTGTACAGTATTAAGTGAGATGGACACAAGGCCTGGCCCAGCCTAAGGCGGCTTCATATGTCCCTATGCTCCTATAAGATCACTTTCCTATGGCTGTTCCTTCAGTGAAGAGCAGGTGGGGGATGCAGAGAGCATCATAATTCCTTACATGATGATTGTAACTTTGTGCATCGTAAGATGTAACATTTCAAACTAAATGTTCTTCATTGAAAGCAATACACCACTTGATATAACCATTTCTATTAAGACTGTCTTTTTCTTTAATTTCTCTTCTTATTTTGCTTTCCTGTGATCTGTAATTCTTGTTTTCTTTCTATTAATTCTATCCATATTTATGCTTTGCCTTTTGAAGTTCCCTATCTTGGATTACTGAAGATACACACAGGAAGGTGATGGACAGAGGATGAGGGGCAGCGGAGAGAGGATCTGCCAAGGTGGGAGGCTGGGGGGAAGCAGGCGAAGTTCCCAGGTGAGAAGCCCCTGGGACGGTTCACTCTCCTGCATGTGAAATAAGGCTTAAGATATAATTACAACAGAGGATCTGATGCTTTTCTTCTTCTTCTTCTTCTTCTTCTTCTTCTTCTTCTTCTTCTTCTTCTTCTTCTTCTTCTTCTTCCCTATTTATTTTCTTTAGATTGGTTTGGCTTTTATTGTATTTCATGTTGAAAATTATTAATAAAAATTGTTTTTTATATATCTATAAATTGTGATAGAAAGATAGATGATAGCTATCCTTTTAAGCTGCCAGAATATCTTTTTAAAAGGGTGGGGTGTGCTTTTTCAGTCTGAGGCCCATATCTTTTAATAAGAATAATTTGTTTTTTGTACCCCACCCACCTGACTGGGTTGCCCCAGCCACTCCGGGGGGCTTCCTACAGAATATACAAAAACACAACAAAAGGAAACCTAGGCCACATACCTGGTTGGTGTGGCAAAAGTGGGTGGTTTCAGGAAAAGGTATTATCAGAGTTCAATATCACTTGAGGAGGGGAGGAGGGGTGTGGTCTATGTCATGTGACAAAGACACAGCAAAGACAAAGCAGGCTGGGAGGTGCTGGGACTGCACAATCATTTGGGGCTACTAAAGTTATTCAGGCCTGACTGCTAACTGTGGAGTCACTCTGGCATGTGACTTAGCAACCAGTTTCTCTCTCTGTTCTCTGTAAGTTTTCAGTCAGAGTCAGTCTGCCTCAGCTGTGAGCAGAGTCAGTATGGAATCTCAGTCAAACTGTTTGGAACCATGTTGTTTATGAAGAAGTTTATTTTAACTCAGTAAAGCTCTTATTCTTTCACTTAAATACTCTGCATTATTAATTTACGCTGCACATCAGTCTACACAGGTCCTAAGAGCATAGCTGTCAAGGTTTCCCTTTTTTTAAGGGAAATTCCCTTATTCCGAATAGGGCTCCTTGCAAGAAAGGGGAAAAGTTGATAGCTATGCAAGTGGCAGAAAGAGTGGTCTAGATGTCCACAGGCTGCTCTCTACATAGCTTGGTGACTAAAAAGCTGTGTGCAAGACACAGGCAGGCTTGTATGCAAGCATTTTGAGGGCAGTGGAAGCTGAGGGTCCTGCTCCATTTGCTTTTTATCTGTTTGGCTGCTGCAAATTAGAGAACAGACATCTGAAAGCAAGAAGCAAAATATTCTCCGGATCAATATCTTCGTCTTGAATGTGTCAACAACTCTGGGTAGAAAAGTGTCAGGTTTTCACTTGCAGTTGTAGTGTACTGCGGACTTTGATCCAGCCTCCGGGAGTGTGGAGGGGCATTTTAAATATACCCAGCAGATAATGCTAACTCTTGCATGAGACAGACCTTAGCAGGAACACTCAGGATGAAACAAAATCTGTCAAGTTGACCACATGTATTACACACACATCTTAAGCAAAAAGGGGAGGAAACATAAACTGGAGGTTGCCAATTCAACTGGAAAGAGGCAGGGTGGTGTAGTGGTTGTAGTGCAGGTCCTGGTCATCGGGCTTGCCTAGTGCTGTGCACAGAATGCTGAAGAATGCCTGATGACCAGCTGATTGCTAGAGCTTCTGTGCAAAGCGCTATGCAAAAGCAGTCACCTGACACCAGGGAGTTGCCGCATGATTGACAGGTGGGCCCACCTGTCATACCTGTCTCAATGGGGAATAATAGAATCATAGTTGGATGGGACCACGAGGGAAATAAGGATCCAGCCCAAGTTTGATCCAGTCCCCCCCCACACCCAGAACAGGGTGCAAATTCCAGCCATTAAGTTAAACTATAGAACTTGGATGGCTTTAATAGAGGACTGAACAAATTCACAGTGGCCTTGCCTTCATAGTCAGAAGCAGCAATGCTTCTGAATACCAGCTGCAGGAAACCACAGGACAGGAGAGTTTTTGAGTTCAGATTCTGATTGCTGGCGTCCCAGAGGTGTCTGGGTAGCAACTGCCATTACAAGATGCTAGACTAGATGTCTATGGGCCTGATCCATCAGTACTCTTATGCTCTTATGGGTGTCTCTTTCAACCTTACCTACTTCACAGAATTGTTGTTAAGATGCAATGCAGGAGCAGGAGAAGCATTCATGCCACTTTTGAGTTTCATGGAGGAAAGATAGGATAGAAATGTAACAAATGAAATAAATAAAGACAGGACAAGGGCCAGCCAAAGGGCAACATACATGTCCGCTTGGTTGGGGATGTGAAGTGGGTATAGAAGCAGACTGGGCCAACCTTCCTTCGCTTCCTGCTGCATGGGTTCTCATCCCCCTCCTGACTCCAGCACAGGTGAAAACCACAATGAATTATTCAGATCAAAGAGACAAGCTGAAGGGGCAGACCATGTGCCACAAAGCTGGTACAGTAGATGAATTTCTTGCCTATGTCATCAATGGCATCATGGTATCTTCTGCCATTTCTACAACAGGATGCAGAAACTTCTTTCCCTATCGTGCATGTGCTTTCTCTCTCACTCTCTCAACAGAAAAAGAGGGACGAAGTGGGAGAATGCAAAGCAATGTCAATACCCAAATGGCTATGGGATGCATCAGCGCTGTCATGAGGTTGACAAACAAGCCAGAGATGACAGTTTGCTAGAAGGCAGAGGCTGCATACGAATGCTCCATCCATGATGCCAGAACACAGTGAAGGAAAAAGAGACTCCTGGTATCAGAACTGCTGTGCAGGAATCCCACCAAGGGGACAGAATCGAGCTGAGGCTGTCTTGGTCTGTTGACTCAACTGTTAAAACTATAATAGAACTTGGTTAGCAATGCTTGCTGCTCAGGGAACAGCTAACACAATAACATTAGAAGAGGCTGCTGGAACCAGGCCAGTGACCCATCTAGTCCAGCATCCTGTTCTCACAATGGCCAACCAGATGCTCCCCTGGGAAACCTGCAAGCAGGACTCAAGTGCAATAGCCCTCTCCCTTCCTGCTGTTTCTAGCAACTGTATTCAGAAGCATTACTGCCTCCGAGCGTGGAAGTAGAGCAAAACGATTGTGGCTGGTAGCCACTGATAGCCCTCTCCTTCATGAGTTGGTCAAATATTTTTTTCAAAGCCATCTAGGCTAGTGGCCACCACTGCCTCCTGTGGGAGCAATTTCTGGACTGCCCAAACCAAATGTCACATGAGTGACAGAAGAAAATAAAAACCAAAAATCATCTTGTGGCACTTACAGATTGAACAGAATTTATTAGGGCACAAACTTTCATGGGCCTTTCCTCTCCTTCATCCGATGGAAGGAAATAAGAATATCTTTGCTGGATGAGACCAAGGACAAGAGCATTCTGTTCCAAACACAGAACAGATAGATGACTCTCTGGAAGCCCATAAGCATGACAGCGTAAGAAGAGCCCTGCAACTGGATGAGGCCAAAGGCCCATCTAGCCCAGCATCCCATTCTGAAAGTGGGCAGCCCACAACAAGCAGGACCTGAGTGCAACAGCACTCTCCCCACTTGCCATTCCCAACAACTGGGGTTCAGGGGCATAGTTCCTCTTAAAACAAATGAAAGCTGGGAATCTAGGAATTATGGTTCATCCAGATGAAGGGGGCAACTTCCCCCTTTGCCTGTTCTCCTAGTGGATGCCTACGCAACCTGATGATTAAGCCCCTTTAAGCCCCAGTTTTAGTGCAGTACTTGGGTTTGACCCTTGGGCAACCCTGGAGAGCACCATTCCCATTTTACATATTGCAAGCTGAGTCTGAGAGATAGTGACATGCTTATGGACATTCTACATAGAAACACATCCATGGAGTTTAAGGTAAGGATTTTGCAGGGGAGGCCTGGAACGGTTGCTCTGCAGGGCTGCAGTTGGGGGTGGTAATCTTTGTGAGCCAAGATTTATTTTCTTTAATCGACCACATTGACAGGGATCTCCTCTGGGCAGCTATCTCATTTCCCTATGAAAAATGGTGCATATGGCTAAAAACATGCACATTTCTCTGATATCCTTCTAATGAAATTGTATTCATCCTGCACTGCAAAAGTCAATTTATCTGATGATGCAGCAGCAGCAAATAATGGGTGGAGCTGACAAACAGGTAGGCTTGGAAAATTAATTTTTCTCTGTTCTCCAAATAAGCATATTACTTTGATGCCAAGTTGCATCAATATTGCAGTCTTTTCTTTTTTTGCTTCTTTCACATATCACCGGTTCCTTTGGTTTCTGCAGTTACAGCTTGATGGGCAACCAATGAATCAACCCACCAGTTTTCAGCACTAATTGATCATGGTTTGCCATTCCACTTGCTCCTTCCACTCCATTTGCCTGTTTAATACCCACTTCAGGCATGAGAAATATTCCCCGAGTCGCTGAGGCTTGCTGACAAAAGGGCCATCAGCTATACATGGCTGAGGCTTTTCAACTTTCCCATTAAACCTCTGTGCAGAACCAAAAAGGTTGCAGACCTGCAAAAGGCTAGAGCACTAAGAGGGATGATGAGAGGCAGAAACAAAAACCCCGCTCCTCTTTTTTTCTGGGAATGTCCTCCCCCTCCCACCACCTTGGCTCAATGTAAGTTCTTAGGAATTAAGGGGGTGGAGAGAGGAGGTTGGCAACAAGTGGGTGCCCGCTTTGGTGCATATGGCATGCTCTGGGACCGGTAGATCATTCTTGCATTGATGGCAAAGCCTATTTTTACTGTGTTTCTTTTTGCCTTCTGTGCTCAAATCAAGCAGCCTCCCACACCAGGAGGATTGACTGCAGCACAAGCTTCTGGAAAAGAACAGTCACCAAGGTGCACTCTCTCTCTTTAGCCTTCTTGGTGGAGAAGGATGTCACAGCATTCAAAGGGGGAGCTCAGCCTCCACCATGGCAAGACTAATGGAAAGAGTTTGTTTACCCAATCTGTCATGACCCTGGAGTAGAGTGAAGACTCCTTAGAAAGGGAAGAGCATGCAAGGTCGGCCCCAGAAGCACTCTCAGATGAACCTGAGAGGCCAGCGTGCACTCCTTCTGGCCCAAGGATATTGGACTGCCATCCTCTAATACAAAGGTCTGCACTACAGAAGACCTAAGTGCCTCCCTTCTCCATCTCAGTATGAGATTACCGGAGAAGGCTGAGCTCCTTTAAGTAGAGCAGTCTTGCAAGCATGGGTGGGCTTAGCAATTAGGTTGCAGCTGCTGCTGACGCTGGTCTCAACTTCAGCTTGTTCCCTGCTGTGATACCCCACTGGACAGGCTCAAGCCCCCTTCCCATGGGACAGCTGCAAGCTCCTGTCCTCTTTGATTTGGCTTGGCAGTAGGTGAGGTAGAAATACTCCTGCTGGCCCTTTTGGTTAGCTTGCTAATGTCCAGAGAAGCTAGCAACTGTTGGATCTCAGATAAGGAGACAGCAGTCTCCCTGTAAACTCTGTATGAACATGTGGCTAAGAAGTTGCCCTTATCACTTGCTGGGTCCAGAGTTTTGAAGGGTCTCAACTCTGCCACCCCCCCAAAAAAACCCCTCATAACAATAGAATCATGAAATTGTAGAGTTGGAAGGGATCCCCATGACAAATGGCCATCCAACCTCTGCTTACAAACCTCCAATGGAGGTGAGCCCACAATCTCCCACAGTGGACTGCTCCACTGTGGAACAGCTCTTACTGTCAGAAAGTTCTTCCTGATGTTTGGTCAGAATCTCCTTTCTTGTAACTTGAAGCCATTGGTTCAAGTCCTACCCTCCACAGAGGCAGCAAACAAGCTTCTCCATCTTCTATGTGACAATCCTTCAGTTATTTGGAGATGGCTATCGTATCTCCTCTCTATCTCCTTTTTTCTAGGCTAAACATACCCAGCTCCTGCAACCGTTCTTCATAAGGCTTGGTTCCCGGATCATCTTTTGCCCACACTCCAGCTTGTCAACATCCTCCTTAAAATGTGCCCAGAACTGGACACAAGACTCCAGGTGTGATCTGGCCAAGGCAGAATAAAGCAGTACTACTACTTCCCTTGGCCAGGACACTGATACTTCTGTGGATGCAGGCAGAATAACATTGGGGAGGGGGTGGGGCGGTGTTTGCTGCTGCATCACATTGTTACCTCATGTTAATTTTGCGGTCTACTAAGAACCCTAGATCCTTTTCACATGTATTGCTGTCAAGCCAGGTTCTCCCCTTCCAGCTTAGGGTAAGCAAATAAGTGTGAGCTGTAGAGAGAGGATTCTGCTTGGGTGTGAGGAAAGGGCAGTTAGGGAGGGTTGTTAGTCCCTAGTACATACATCTATAAATACATGCACACACATATAGCCTCCCTGCACACGAGGGTGGTCCAACCTCTCAGACCAAGTGAGCTGAACACTGAATTAAGTTTCCATATCATAAATCAAGACAGTTAATATTATTTAATATACACTACTAATATATCAAATTAATATTAAATCCTACAGAAGCAGAAAAGGCAACTCACCCTTCCTTCCTTCCTCCCCTTGTTCTTTCCCAGTGTTGAATCGGGTCAGAACTACAAATTGTAACATCAGATTGGAATTCCAGATGGTGTGTTCAGGACTTGGAGCAAGTCTGAGTCCATCGATTCCATGTGCTGAATACGGTATCTGTTCTGACTGCAGCCCTGACTCCATTCCCAACACAACATTAATGCAGAACAAATTGGGACATATCCTCTCAATAATTAATTCCAAGATTGCCCAAGATTTGTGGGCGAAGAGGGGCCAGGGCTCCAACAGCAGTCAACAATATAGGAGCAAAACCATTAGCAGTGTATGAAGCTAGGAAGGAACTCAGAGCAAGAGAGAGCCATATATTTATAAGTGGAATGAGGAGGGGGGCAGGATACATAGCACAGCACAACATTTGCACCCCTACTTAAGCAGGAACCTCATTTTAAGTCTCTGGGGCTTGCTTCTGAGTAAATACACAAAACAAGCTCAGGTCTTAAGCACTGTCACCACTTCAGCTAAGAGTCTCCCACCCCACCTGACTTCCAAACACACACACACACACACACACCCTTTGAGTTCAACTGTAAAGGGGATTCTCCTCAGCCAACCACCTCCCAGAAAAAGTCAGGAAGATCCTAATAGGACACCCCCCAAGCCCACCTCAAAAAGGGACAGCCCTGTTTAACCCTCCCTCAAATTCTGCGAGGGGACTCTATTTACCACAGGCAATCCTCCCCCCATAAAGTCACTCTGCCCTTCCAGGTCCCCCCAGTGACACCCTGCATTTCCTCCTCGCTCACCCCATCCCGTTTTCTGCCACCTGCTCGACTTTGGTCTCCTCAGTGGCTGGCGTCTTTTTTATGTGTGGGCAGCAGCAGCAGCAGCAGCAACCGCATTCCCTCAAGGCCACTGCCACGCTCCTTGGTCACCATGCTGCATGAGGCATGAGTCTGACCTCGCCAGCAACTCCTCCCAGCAGTCAGCAGAGGGGCACGTCAGAGCTAAAGGTGGCAGTCGCCATAAGACATGTGCAGGTGTCGCCTCTTTCTCCTTTCCCTGCCTGGGCGCCGGCAGCCGCTAGGAAAGTGTGTCTTCTCTTTAGCAAGGGAAGAAGAGATGGCAGACAGGAGCTGCAGCTGGCTTTTACCTATCATGCATTGCTGCTGAGGGCTGCCAAAAAAAGGTGACCCTTGAGCCACATGTTGGACCACCCTGCTGCTCACAATAAAGTAATACATCAGCACGACCACCAGCCTAGAATCCTTCTTCTTAGCATGCCATGTTTTCTATATACAGGGAGCATTTTACATGGAGGAGCATTCAGGGCTTATCCACACTTATCTTTTGTCTACATTTTCTAGGCATGCTCTGTGCCTTAAAGCTTCACTTCGAAGCATCCCTTTTTTGCTCCAGGGCTTCCTCCATGAAAACTCACTCTTTACTGCTAAATTGGAGCAAACAGCAATCCATGGAAAACCTGTGCAATTGGTTGAACTTTAGCTTTAAAGACCAGGTTTTTGCAGGGAAAGCTCTTGGTTTGCAAAAAGAAAAAGAAAAAAAAGAGCCCTCTGGCACAGAGCTTTAAAGCTAGCAGACCTTTACCTGGAAAGCGCTACATGTGGCTAAGCCCACAGACAAGCAAACCCATTTCCTTCCCCAGTGATTCAGCCCAATAGGAGTTGAGTCACATGATTCCCTTAGTTCCTTCCATACAGAACAACCAGTTCTATCAGAACTCCAGTCCTGTGGATCATATTCACCACGAGTGCATTGCAGAGAGCACTCCCATGCAATCCCCCCCCCCCCGTTTAATTAAAAGCAGCCACAGAGGCATGAATAAAGCAATCCCATTAACAAATTCCAAAGCTGGGGCTGTGCAAATAAGGAGACTGCGAAGTTAAAATGTAAGCAACATAAGAAAAATGTCAGAAAAAAACCAACAATTTTTCATTTCTGCAGCCAGGTCATTTGTTGGAAATGTTAAGTATGGCTTGCAGATGATAACTAAGTTGACTGCCCTTTGCGGCATTCCCTCCTTTGCCCCTTAGTGCCCAGAATTTGCATTTTAGTATAGTTTAAGAAAATCACTCGAACATGACTCTCATTTGACTTCGGAAGAAGAAATGCGAATAGGCATGGCCTCATTTGCTGAAGTCTCCATTGCAATAAAGCTGTGAAGAGGGACCGTTCTGGAAGGATCATGCGGAGCTGAAGATCAAAGGTGCCAGAGAGGTTGAGTGGTGCCTTTATGACAAAGTTTTAAGACTGTCAACAGGCAACTCTGCCAGATCACTGCCCCACTTGATGAAACATGCCTACTTTAGCACAAGCAGCCCCTCCAAACCTCCACTGTTAATATTAGGAAAATGTGAGCTCAGCTCATACAAAGCTGCCTTCAACGGAGTCAGGCTACTGGGTCCATCTTGCCAAGATGGGCTACTCCAGCCTTCACCAACCTGGAGCCTGCAAGTGTGGTGTCATCATTAGAGTGCTGGACCAGAACCTAGAAGACCCGGGTTCCAAGTCCTCACTCAGCCCACAAAGCTCACTGGGTGACCTTGGGGATAAAATGTAGACAAGAAGAAGTTTCATGCAACCTTGAGCTCCTTGTGGGAAAGGTGCAATATAAATGCAATAAGTTATAATAAATAAACAGTTTTTGGATTACAGCTTCCACCACCCTCACTAGCGGTTGTGCTGACTAGAGATGGTGGGATCTGCAGTCCAAAGCACCTGGTGAGCACCAGGTTGGGGAAGGCTGCTCTTAATACAATCACAGCCCCTGACAGTTTGGTGACACAGAAACTATTTTACAGTCTTTTGCAAATACCTTTGATTCTCTGCGGCAGAACATCCAGCCACAATAGAAGCCAGCCGAGTGCAGAGAGGCAAGCCTAGTAGAAGGAAAAGCTACGTAGGAAAAAAAGGCCTTCTGATGTTATTATTTCTATGATTATCATATATATTGGTATTTGTGTCACAGAGTAGCATAAGAAAGAAGCAGGTTGCTGCCCCGATGATTGTACAACCTAAATTTAGAACATGTTTGTGTGCATCTACAATCAAAAAGGGAGAGAAGGGAGAACCAAGGGTAAGAAGAGATGAATTAATGAAAGTCGATGCAGTTTCATGTATTTAAAAGAACACAAATCATTTTTCTTTTCCAGTTGTAGATTAGGACTAAGGGAGTCTTCGCCAGCCTGGTGCCTTCTAGACATTGTATACTTTTTTATTTGTCCATTTCTGTCCCACTTTTCCTCCAAGGAGCTCAAGATGGTGTACGTGGTACTCCCCCCTCCCCATTTTATTTGCCCTACAGCCTTGCACGGCAGGCTGGGCCGAAGACAGTGAGCTTTGTGGCTAAGTGGGGATTTGAACCCCGGTTTCCCAGGGCCTAGTTCAACACTATAACCACCGCATCACACAGGATCTCAGTGCTGGCTATGGCAGAAGGGAGCTGTACTCCAAACCCCCAGAAGGCACCTGGCTGGCGAGGGCTCAACTAAGGGATGAAGCTAAAATCCACGGAAGGATGTGGGATTTGAGGAAGGATGTGAAGGAGAGGAAATATCTGGCCCTTAGAGTTGGTCTTGGAAGGATCTCCAAACAGAAGGATCTAGGAGGCCTATTGGGTGGAAGAGACACCCACTCCTATACCCTCTAAGACGCCACCAAGTGAAAGCAGGACGTGTGTCTTCTGGGGCCACGGTCCTGCATGAGTCACGGGACTCATGCAAGAAGAGCATAGCCCCCCCCCATATGTATCTTTAGGGGCCATGCTCTCATGGGAGCCAAGTGACTCATGCGAGAGCAGGATCCCCTAAAATGGGCATCTTTGGAGCCCATGCTCTCATGCAAGCCAAACAAGACATCCCAGGAGCTAATCAGAAGCCAATATGGCTCCTGTAAATCTGGATGTCCTACTTAAAGCAGTATGCAGTCCCATGGCTTTCACCCTGGTAAGCATGCCAAGACCCTTGGCTCATCTAAATCCCAGTTGGGCCTGCTTCAAACATCTGGGCTTGAGGCTTACCTTGCCTTGATCTAGGTCCCACGAAGGTCACTCACACCCCAGTCTGTTGAATGCAGAGGTGCCTGCCAAAAAGGCAAACCTAGGCACTAGCATCTGGCTCCAGGATGAGATGAAAGTTCCACCTGCAGGAAGGAAAGAGGAAGACCTCTCAGTAAGTTCAGAAAACTCTTTGTAGGGCACAAAGTTTGGGGAAAGAAAGGGAGAGATTTGCCCTCCATGCTGCCCTCTGTTCATTTTTTGACTGGATTCTCATGCATGCCCCACACATTTCAGAACCACCATAAATTCTCTCCCCATTAGCTGGCAAAAAAGCCACATGAAAGCCACAAAATAAAGACTTCGCCCCATCGCCAGTTGCAGTCACCACTTATCTATTTTGCTTCTTAACCAAGCCAGGTAAATGAAATGCTCACTTTTCAAAGATGGTGTTGTGCACAAAGGGAGAGGGGCTTTAGCTCACTTCCCTCTGCAGCACATGCAGAAACTGCAGAACCCACTATTAGTCTTGAGAGCTCAATCTGTCAGAGCCTGTCATTGCATGCAGGGGAAGTCCATAACTCAGCCCATGGGTTGAGACCCACTGGCTCCCCTCACCTGGTTTAGCTGACCGGTGGAAGCTATTCTAAGGGTGTGACCACTGTCACATGCTGACAGCTTCTAGGAGTCCCAGGTGAGAGCTGAGTGGAGGCTGGGGATCAAAAGTGGGCAAACCACCCCAGAAGGAGCACCATGTGTCCTCCACCGGATGAACTACACTTCCCCTAACACTTCTTAAACCCCAAATAATAACACTAATAATCAATTATTTTCTAAAACAAATATTCTGGCCTTTGAGCCTGCCCGTTCATTGTACTCTTTAATCTGGATGTCATCATGCCGCCTTAAGGGACCAGTTTGCACATTTTACTGATTTTAGGAAGGTACTTTTAAGGCTGCCTTTTCCAATAGTTTGTTCAAGGGTGGTGTCTAATAAGAAAATAAAGTATGAATAAATCATCCAACCTCATTAACAATGTATGAATTAACATGACAGAATGCTACAGCACAAAGATCTATCCACCCAAAGGCGAATGTGTAAATACTGGAACACTTGTTTGCAAAGAAAACCTTTAACTTGTGCCTGGAATCTTACATGGTAAGGCTCTTCCAGCATGCCCCCATGCTGGATGCAGCCGCCGGAGCTGGGAGATCCTGTGTGTTCAGATAACATAATTATAAGAGCCTCTTCAGGATTTCTGATACCACGTACTGTAATCACACAAGGGAGGGGGCTGTCGAGACAACAGCATGAGCTGTGTCTACACACAGACACACACAGACACACACACACACACACACACACACACCAGTGTAGAATGGGTTGCCAGTGCTGCTGAAGTGCCCCCCCCCGCCCCACTGAAGCCAAGCAGGGCCATGCTGTGCCACCTGCTCCAAGGCCCAGAGACCATCAGCAGCTGGCAGAGAGGGAAGGACAGGGAGCCAGGGATAAGGCCTGCCAGGATGTGCCCTCTCTCCAGTGTCCTAGAACCACTCAATCAGCATGAAAAGGGAGCTTTTTCAGCGACTGAAAAGAGGTCTTCTCACCCTGTATGCTGATGGGAGCCAATCAAGGTGGAAGGAGGTGAGTCAGTCACTAAGGATGGGCCTCCAGGGTCACTCTGGAGAAGGGGCACAGAAAGACCACTGAGGAGTTGTTCTCTGTGCTCCAAAGCTGAGCATTTAGGTACACTGAAAACATAAGGTTCTTTCAGTTTCAAGAGAATGGTGTGCAAGTTATGTTATGTACAAAGGAGCTTCAAGGAAAACACAACTTGGCTTACCACTCTGAAAGAAGATATTAGAGCACTCAAAATCATTTTCCCATGTACATGCACAGAAAATAGATCTAGCTGAAAGGCAACACATGGAGATCTGCATTGATCATTGCAATGCATCTATTATTATTATTATTATTATTATTATTATTATTATACTGCATAATCTTAGACGGTTGTATCTCTTAGAAGGGGATTGTCACAGGAGCATGCCTGCCAATAATCACACAGGTCAAAGATGGAGTTAACTCTTTACTAGCAAAAAACATGAACTCCACAGTCTTGGTTAAGTGTCAGGCCTAATGAGCAGAGCAGCTCATTCCCAGTGGTCTTCCTCCATGTAAATCAGTTGCCAACACCGAAAGTCCCTGCCTCCTTACCATGGCTTTCATCAAGCAACTGGAGACTCCACCTGCAAGCAACTAACCTCTCTTCTGCCCTTTTCATGCCTCTTCTGGTTCTGGGAGACAAGGGGGCAGGGGAGCTCATCACAGCAAGAGGGGGAGACACTTGTGACCACCAGCCAGACTCATCTCTAACTCTTGGCCTCCCTCCTCCCACTCTTCTGCTTCAGCTTCTGCCTCTGATTCTGGACTTCTCTCTGGCGCAGACTCTCCCAGTTCTCTAAGCCCTGTTACCACTTCAGCTTCTGGCACCTCCTCTTCCCAGTCTTCCCTCTCATCTCCCTCTGACCACTCAGCATTGTGCAGCTACCACTCCCCAGGCTCTGAGCCTTCTCCCCTTGAGGGTTTCCCAAATGGTTCTTCCTACAATTCTTCTGCATCCAACTAGTTCGTGACAGGGACATGGCTGTGAGGGGGAGTGGGTGGAGTATCATGAAGAGATCCTGCACTTCTGAATTTGCCAGTACACCAATGTCCCACACCTGAAGGTGAACCCTCCCTTTTTTGCACCCAATTTACAAAATAGCCACACAGATGTGTAAAATTCTGCATGCTCCTTTAAAACCCACAGAAGCAGAAACTGGGAAAGGACTGTGCCCTTTCCATGCCGCACATTTCATCTGTGCTTGCTCTTTCAACTTGATAGCATTCATGTGCAGTTTTTTTATGTTCAGGAAGACAGAAACATAAAGAAGGAGAGCCTTCGCCCTTCACCCAAGGGTACAGATTGATATTTGCTTGCAAGGGAGTGAATCTCTGAACTGGTAAAAGCAAAGGTTTAATTAATTAACGAGAAAAGCTGGCAGAGATATTTAAGAAGAGGCAATTATAAGAGTGGGAGCAATATTGTGGGAGAAAGTATACAGAAGAGAATTTGCATAAAACTTCTCTCTCTCTGTCTTTATAAGCATCATCTTGGAAATGAGCCCACTGAATGATAACTCCTTTGTGGGCACTTTCACGGGAAGCAGAGCCGTTTCATGGGGTATTGATACCTCTGGGCTTGGAAGCACCTTACATATGCATTTTTTAAAAAGAAAAAATCGGTGATGGCCTGGATGGTTGCTTTACTCCAACCATGCACCGCCCATCCATTTTCTAGACAAGTCATAATAAAGCTGGTATTTCAAGAAGCATACTACAGTGGTACCTCGGGTTAAGTACTTAATTCGTTCCAGAGGTCCATACTTAACCTGAAACTGTTCTTAACCTGAAGCACCACTTTAGCTAATGAGGCCTCCTGCTGCCGCTGCGCCGTTCTCATCCTGAAGCAAAGTTCTTAACCTGAAGCACTATTTCTGGGCTAGCGGAGTCTGTAACCTGAAGTGTATGTAACCTGAAGCATATATAACCTGAGGTACCACTGTACTAGGCATTTAAGATGAGCACCATCAGTCAGCTAGGACAGAATAGCAAAGAGAATGTATTTCATGACCAGAAAGGGGGTGGAATGGACGACCCTTGTGACCCCTCCCAACTCTACAATTCTATGGTTCTATGATTTGCAGCGTGACATAGAATCGGCCCCAGACATATTTTTAACTTGGATTCCGAACTTCACATACAGAGTGGCAGTGTAGGCGTCTTGACCCAAGCTCTTGGCACAGCAGCCATGTTTCAATGCCTTCCCCTCAGATTCCCCCAAAATTCTAGCAGTCAGAGCTCAGTGTTTAGAGGGAAACACCTAGGCTATTCCATCAGCTGACCCTCAAGGGCCACCCAGATGCCCCTGGCCCCTCTAAAGCAGCAGCTGCTCTCTTTGCTGCTGCTGCTGCTGCTCATCAGGTGATTCCTGTTCAGCTGAAATGGGGAGGGGAAGATGAGAGGGAGGGCAGTCTTAGTCCTGCAGGAGCCAGCCAAAGGACCATCAAATCCAGGGCCAACAAGATGCCTATGGGAACCCTGCAAGCAGTACCTAAGCACAAGAGCCTTCTCCCCACTTGTGATCCCCAGCAGCTGGCATTCAGAAGGCACAACACAGTCAGGAATAACCTTATCCTCCAGGAATTTGTCTTTTAAAACCACCCAAGCCGGCAACCCCCATTACCCGTTGTGGGAGCGAGTTCCACATGTGATATGCAAAGAAGTGCTTTCTTTTCTCTGTCCTCCTGAATCTTCTCACCTCCTGCTTCACTGGACGGCCCCAAGTTCTAGTGCTATGAGGGAGGGAGGAAAACTTTTCTCTATCCACTTTCTCCACACAGTGCCTAATTTTTTTTTACACCTCTATCATTTCCCCTCTTACTTGTCTTTTCTCTAAACGGAAAAAAGCCCCAAATCTTATAACCTTTCCTCTGAGGGGAGCTTTGAAGCTGTACAATATCCTTTTTTTGCACTGAGGTGACTAGAGCTGTACACAGTACTTTCATGTGCTATCACACCACAGACTTGTATAACAGCATTATGATATTATAACATTCCCCTGGGTGATCTTCTCCCCCTCCACCAGCAGATCAGGAATCATTTGAGCAGCACAGAATAGGGAGCTCTCTTTCTCTCTCTCCCTCTCTCTCTCTCTCTGATTGCAGGGGGGGGGGAACCCTCAAATCGAGTTACAAAAAAATTGTGAAGATGGTGGGTGGGTGAGCAACCTCACACACCTTGGGGTATGCTGCTCCTGACCACTTTCCCCCAAAGGGAATACAGAACTTGAGATGAGTGGGAAGGATTCCCAATCTGGCATATAGGAGGACATTGTTACAGGTCTTTGGTCTCCAATAGTAGAAACTATTGCAAATGGAGTTCTCCACCCATCCAATAATTCATCTCTACCTGCTTGGTCCCCAGTAAGTAATGTTGTGCATGCCCCAATCACTGAGCAGCGAGAGGCTTCAGGGGTGCCTACACTTTACTCAGGAATTGGTTTCCTTGAACTGAAGGCAAATGGAGACTGTGGTGCCTTTAGAATATATGGTTTTATTTGAGCATAAGATGGAAGGGCTCACAGCATTAACACCCCAACAAATCTTGCCTCCCTAGTAGATTTCCAAAGAAGTTCCAAGTTCAGCTTTGGGTCCAGCACAAAGCAAGACACGCCTCTGCATTCAGCTTCCAACACAAGCCAAAACCTCATGCTCACACAAAAAAATCCCTTGACCTATTGCTTTCCATCCTAGGATGATGTGGCATCCAGCCAAGTGAGGTGGGAAAAGGCCATGCCCATTTGTCTCTATGGCAACTTCTTTGGCCATGTAAATAGTAGCATTTAACTGGATAGCCAAGGCTGGTTCAGAAGCCTCTTCTACTGGATTCTAAACTTTATTAGATACAGGATCACAAGCCTGGAAGGAACCCACATATATCATCCACACTGACCTCAAACCTATAACAATGATATGAAGAGAGACAGTGAGCAACATCCCATATTATAGTCTGCTATAGTATCTTTGAACACCAGAGCTGATTAGGATTTAGAGTCCCTCCCATCCCTATATCACACCAATTTCCTTTTGTTTCAAAACCCTTGCTGGTCTCAGAAATGGTGCTTGGAGTTGAAAGTCACTTTCCCATAGCCAAACCTACCACACAAAGTTATCATGGTGAAAAAGCTCTACATTCCACAACTACCACCCTGAGGTATTTTGCAGGAAGGCTGGGGAGACACACAAATCTTTAAATACAACATCTATGCCTGGAATAGCTCCACAAAGAGTGCTAATATTCAGGTCAGGGCAATACAAAATTGAAGAAAACTAATCACAATGGATTTAATCCAGATTATATCAGTTGAACTCAGATGCCATTGAAATCAATTAGACAAGTTGGTCATCATCATGACTTAACTCTCTTTGATGGAGAGTTGGCTGATTTTGGCTGATTTAGTCTGGATTCAATCTATTGTATTCTGAAGCCTCTCTCTAAAAGCAAAGCCCATCATTTTATGTTTCTCCCCCCCCCCAAAAAAAAAAAATCAGGACAAAGCAAAAGGATGATGGGTGGCACAATATGTAGGAAAATGCAATGTGTTTACAAGAGAATAAGTCAACTTTTAGATGAATACAGATGAACTCCCATGATGGATGGGAGAAATATTACATCAGGAGAGCTTTTACATGGAAAGAGTAACAGATAGGTTTATCAGGTCCTCTAGCTGATTTAGCAGAATATTTTAATACCTAAAACTGAGTAATATTTCATTCTTTCTTCTAATATGAACATAGTCATTTGACTCCAAAGTAGCCCTGCTAAGCAAAACAGACATGCTCTGTAGTTAAGTGGGTATATTTGATTGTAGCTTTTCTTTCTATCCAAGAGCCTATGATTTAGGTCCATGTTGCCTGCTAGCATCTTTCAGAGCACAGTGCCAACAAAACAAAGCTATAAACTTCAAATATTGTCAGCAGCATTGGGGTTGATCTGAAAGGGAGGAATCCCCCAACCCGAAGACTTTAAACAGCTGGAATTAATTTTGGGGGAGTTGCTGTCACTCTGAACTGGTTTTCATGACCAAATATGAATTCAATCTGTAGCATTATCTTAGCATTACTCCAGAATCATTTCCAAGGAAGAAGCAGTCCCAGTTACTGATCAGGCTGTGAATGTAGTGCAGTGCAGACAGCAGTAATGTTGATGGTGGGCGAGTGGGAAAACATGTTTCCCTCTCACAAAAAGCCTTATTTGCCCAGCCAGGGCAGAAGGATAGTTGCAAGAAAGACACAGCAGGATGGAATTGCTTAACCCCTCTCCCACTAGGGGTGGGCAAATTTCAGTTTAGTGCAAATTTGGCTCCATAAACACACTTTTGTGAAACCATTTCCCTTTACTGTATATTGTACAGTTCTGCATTTTATATGGACACTTTCCCTTAATATATATATTTCCACAGACTTCACTAGGCTGGAGGGCTGCATTGCAAAATTCAGAAGCACTTCGGTTCACATCTTGTTTTGGGATGTGTGAATTAGGTAAATGCAACCTGAATCAAATCTATCCTGTGCCCATATCTCCTTCCAACCCATTAGTTCTCCACTACAGACTCCTCCAAACACATATACCAGACAATTTTAATCATGTTGCCCCACCTCAACCAGACTCAAAAACTGGAAATAAACACAACTTCAGCAGGGAGTGGGGTTAACTGCCTCAGCAGAGGACGTTTGCAATGGAGAAAGGTGCAATAGGGATGATGCTAATTTAGCCTTCTCCCCGCTTCCACCCCAGATACGTTCATCTCACAGCAGACTGCAGCACATTTCAAGAGAGAGCAGCAAAAGAGGATGGGAGAAATCTTAAGATACTGCAGTCCATGCCAGACTTTGCAACTGCAAAAGTAGTGGGTAGCCTGCTTCCTCCCACCAAAGGAGTCAAATAATTTGTATACTTAGGGTTGGTGTACAAGCCTACAGTTTCTTGTTTTTTTATTTAAAACATCAAGAATATTATGCACAGCCACCTGCCCTTCACACCAAGCCCATTTTTCGAGAGAAGGATTTGCACCTCGCAGGCGTTATATTTGGCAGTAATCAAAATGCAAGCCACGGACAGCCAGCCACAGGCAAAGAAAGAATAGAAAATATGCCAGATGTATTAGAGACAGGGAAAACGTAACTGACAAGGCAGAGGGATATGGGTGGTGGTGGTGGGAAAGAACTGACAGCATGGATGAAGGAAATGCCAATGAGACTGGAGGATGGTTGTCAATCAGCCAAAAAGTCCTATTTAAGCCAGCCTCAGTTCACACAAATGTCAGCCTTTAAATAAAGTTAGTCTTCCACTCTCACTTCACTTCACAAACTAGGAAGAGCATAGTTACTGCTGACCTTTAAGGCCCTAAACGGCCTTGACCTTGAAGGAGCATATCCATTTTAATTGTTCAGCCCGGACACTGAGGTCCAGCTCTGAGGGCCTTCTGGCAGTTCCCCATTGTGAGGTTATAGGGAACCAGCCAGAGGGCCTTCGCAGTAGTGGCGCCCACCCTGTGGAATGACCTCCCATCAGTTGTCAAGGAGATAACAACCATATGACTTTCTGAAGACATCTGAAAGCAGCCCTGTATCGGGAAGTTTTTTAATGTTTGGTGTGTCTTTATATTATGCTGGAAGCCACCTAGAATGGCTGGGGCAACCCAGTCAGATGGACAGGCTGCCATTATTATTATTATTATTATTATTATTATTATTATTATTATTATTATTATTCCAGTTGTGTCGAGTGCTAGGAGCCTGGATTTTAGCTGAGCAAAAATGGAGATGTTTAACCTGCACATCTGGTGGAGCTTGTTAGATTTGATGGAGCTCAGTTGATGCCTTATGCCTTGTGCTCCCTACACATATCTACTCAGACCCAACATTCATCACCTGAGGCCCTTCTTCATGTACCCTTTTGGGGAAAGTGAAGAGGATGGTTACTGAGTTCAATAGCATCCATATTTATATAAAGAATTAAGCCTGCAACTGAGGGGTTATTCCTAGCCAGAAGAAGAAAGGGCATGATTCTTACTCCAGGAAGATCCTACTGGGGTGTAGGGAAATTGCACTAAAGGGTCGCCAATGACTGCCAAGGCAATGAACAGTGAAAAATATGGTTCCTTGGGATTGTTTGAGAAATTTTGCACATGGAGAGAGAAAGCCACCAACATTTGGGAATGGAAAAGTTCTGAAAGAACTTTAGCCTTAGCTCAATTTTAAAACAGGCCTTGATAGCAAATTGTGGGAGACTATAAAAGTGCAACAAGCTGACAGTTATTTAGCCTATTATTATATTTTGACAACCATGGAAAGGATTTATGTATGGATTTATTAATGTACATATTTCCTCGAACAATGGGTTTTGTTCTTAAGGAGAGCTTCCTATGCATTTGTTCACAGCAAATCAGAGTACATAATGTAAAGTGAGAATTGGTCCTTGCTTGCCAAGCAAAACAATAAATTCTAGATCTTTAGTGTCGGCCCAAGACATTTCTGATAGCTAAGGGACATTCAACAATACTCTGAAGCTGTGGGGCATCCTTGGCTAAATTTTTATATATTGCCCAAAGAACCACAAATCAGCAGATTAGACTCGTTTAGATTTCATAATAAATAATAACTGTTTGTGCTCATAAATCGATTCTGGGAGATGAACGGATATGAACAATCCTGCCCTCTGTCCTTAGTATCAAATTCTGCCTCTGGAATGCGCATCCAGTAACTACTAGGACAAGACGAGGACCTCTGCATGACAGTCACGTACCCCACAGGCAGCAGACATCCTGATAATTGCAAAGTTGTGGTTGTAAGCTTCCTTTGAAGTCCTGCTGCAGTTTTAGCTCCTTGTCCAAAGAAGAGGCCGAGGAGCAACCCTATACAAATCCAGAGTGGAGTCCCTGAGTCATTGAGGACTATGTTAAGTTGGCGTTCAGGAGTGGGGGAAAGGAAGCTGTGTTGGGTGTGTGTGGAAATATTGTGGAGAAAACATGGTCACCTGACAGTAATTTTGTTGAAAGGGTACTCCTAGAAAAACAGAAAGCACACAAAATTGCCCAAAGGTGCCAAAAGCCTGCAGTGAACATGGCAATATTTTCCTAAGAACAAGGATAGCTGTCAGAACCATAAAACGGATAGGATCTCTTAAGGCATCTCTAGAGAATTACGGATTTCAAAAAGAACACTAAAGAAAATCACAGGGTGTACTATTAAAATTATGAATGCAGTCAAGGTGATAAACTGGGGCAGTAAGTACAGAGATGGCTAATGGAATTCACAGAAGTGAGAGGAATAATGTTGAATTATCACACCCATTTTCACTCTTTCTGGTTTCCTGCTCTGGAGAAACCAGAGCTCTGAGGAAAGCATAAACAACAACCTTGACATGCAAGGTAATCAGACTCAAAGTATTTTAGTGACACCTAATGAACTGTAAACATGGGTGCACCAAATTAGGGATGGATAGTTTGACCTGACCGTGGCACAATTTAACAATCAGCAAATGCTGAATTTCTCCTGTTGTGGCAAAATCCTCAGTCCCCAACATGTCATCAGGCTGCAACTTTGAATCCTCAAAGGTTTTGTTAAATGAATTCTCCAGCCCTTATTTATGACTGAAAGGCCCATTGGCGCCATTGATGTCTGGGCATGTAGCACATATTACACAGGGGCTGCAAAACCTCAAGCCCAGGGGTCAACTGTGGCCCTCCAGGTCTCTCTGTCTAGCCCTCAGAATGCTCACCAGGCCACACCCCTCACACGTGCTGCTTCACACCAAAGTGTTGGTTGGAATTTGTCCTTAATTCTGATAATGCCTGGTCTCAGGATGGGGGATAAAGTGTGTGGGGTGTGTGTGTGGAAAATAGCCTATGGCACAATGATTAAAACTGCATTAGTTGTTCCACCCACTTTTCCTTCTGGCCCCAAGCACCACTGCCAAGCAGAAAAAGTTCCCCCCACTGTTCTGTTACACTTTGCTGACCACAAGTCTCAGAAAGATAGAGCACATGCTTCATGTGCAGAAAGATACATGTTCCAATCCATGGCATTTCCAGGGATGGGGAGCAGATCTTAGGCATCAGGTCTGGAAGAGGACATTCTACCTCTGCCTCTGTGTTCAGGACCTTGGAGAGCAGCTCCAACCTGTCTTGATATGACTGATATGGTGTGATTTCACATAAGGTATATTCTTGCATTTGGGGAAGAAGTATAGCTCAGGAACAGTGCCTTTTTGGCATGTAGGAGAACCTGGAGTTCAATCCCTGGTTTCTCCAGTTTAAAAGGCATTTCAGGGAAGTTGTGGGGCGGAGCGGCGGCAAGGAACAATCACCACAATACATTTTAAAAGGTGGTCCCAAGAGACGACCAGAGTGAGATCATGGAAGCATAAAGAACCATTCCAAGACATCTGTGAAGTAATTAATGACGCCTGTTAGTGGGTGTTTAGCAATTGCCTCTGTGCCCACCAGGAGCAAAGAGTTTATCATACCCTTCCAAAACAGCCTTTTAATTATTTTTTTAAAAAATACAGTACTGTAAAGGCATTCATTGCTACCAATTCACTGTATAAATTTAAAATGATAAAAAGAGAATGGACGGTATACTTCCATTTCCTATAGACACAGCGCTTCCTATCAGATCAAATACTCTCAATAAAGTACTGAAATCTTCGGCATTCAGCTGGGATTTGGCACCGAGCGTCTATTAATTAACCAGAGAGATGATAACAAGGTTTACATAATGGGTTCTCTCAGTCTTGGAGGCTGGCAGGGAGGCCCCCACAAAAGCTGAGCAGATTTCAGCCCCCAGGTGTTTGGCAAGCGAGATTCTCAGCTTCACTCTTCACAGATTCACAAGCACTTACTGTGTCTGGCTTAGTAACAGACCCTCTAAATCTTCCAAGGTTGACATACTGATAACAAATTCCCGTAATCGAATCAAAAATGTTCTGAGCTGTTTTTACAAAGAGGAAATTCTAGTCACACACACACACACACACACACACACACACACACTTAGCTTTCAGGTAACTATGGCTATGTCAAGTCATCTTCCATTCCCTTACTAATTCCTGTCAGTAGCTGCCATTTGCTCAGCTGCGTGGTGGAATCCCAGGGTATGGTAACCATGGAAATTGGACTTCAGGAAAACCAAGCTGGATTGGCCAGCCTCACTCCTTACAACTCCATCACCAATGGACACTTTCTGGGATTCTCAAAGACACTGAACATATCTCTGCTTTCACCTATGTGCCCACAGCCAATTTTCCACACCCCTAAAAGTAGCTCTAGTCATGTGTCCCAAGGGCAAAGCACATCTGATTCAAGGAAGAGGGCTGTAGCTCAGTGGCAGAGTACCTGCCTTGCATGCAGATTCATTCCCTACCATCTCCAGGTCAGCCTGGGAGAGACCCCTGAGTGGAAATTTGGAGAGCCAACGACAGTCAGTGTAAATGAAGATGGACCAATGTTCTGATTGAGTGTAAGCCTGCTTCCTATATTCTCAGAACGTCCCCTTAAAGAACCTCTAATTACAAGGCTAGGAAAAAGCTTGGCCTGAGACTATGAACAGTTGCTGGCAGCCAGAATGTTGAGGAAGATGGAGCAAGGGTGCAACTCACTGGAAGGCAGCTTATGCTATACATAAATATCCAAGAAGGACCCAGAGCTCAGTGGCAGAGCAGATGTTTTGCATGCAGCTGTGCTAATCTTCTGTCCCTTTCATCTAGGGCTGGTGGAAAGATCATTCTTTATCAGAGACAGGACTGGCTAACCATTTGTTCTCCAGTTGTTGCTGGACTAAAATTCCCAGTTTCCCTGGCCACTGTCTGCAATGGCTAGGATTGATGGGAGTTGGAGTCCAACAACATCTGGAGTACCACAAGTTCCATAACTTAAAGTTCCAGCCTTAGACCTTGGAAAGTAAACACTTATTAGTGCCTGAAGAGGTGGTTCATGAAAACATCAGGCTAAGCACTAAGTATAATGGCCAACCAGGTGGGAAGCTCACAAGCAGGACCTAAGCCCTATAAAAACATAGGAAGCTATGTTATGCAAAGTCAGATAATGAGAAGACGCTTACAATAAAGCAGACAAAATATCATTACAATTGCAAAGTGTACATTTCAGCAAGGCTTACAAAGAACCATAAAGCATAAAAATAGTTTTTATTGTATTGAAGGATACTAGAAGCAGCTGACAATAGGCAGGCTTCCAGATAAGGTCCTGTTTTGAATGTCTTCCTCAGGTGATAACACATCAAAAGCCCTAACTGCGTTCATCTCTCCCAATAAGTTCATTGATTCCAAGAGGATAACACCAGTGGAAGGGTTCAAAATTATAGGCTGGTGTCAGTATTAACTAATTTGACTGTCAGTGGCTCTCCAGAATTCAGCCCTACCTGCAGGTGCTGGAGATGTTCTGCGTGCAAAGAAGATGGTCTGCCACTGAGTCATGACTCTTCCTCAAGTGGCATAATCCAACCAACCCAACAAAGTAGCAGGCACTTTCAGGCACTGAAGCTCAGGGGAAGGTGTATAACAATGGCAAGTAGTCACATGCAAATAATCTGATGCCAGGTGAAATAAAGTTGTCTGTTGCTATCCTAGGACTGAAACCCAAGCTCTTGAAGCCAGGCCTGCAAGAATGTTCTACCTCAACCATCAAAGATAGCATGCCTGTGATTACCAGTTCCTAGGGATCACACGCAGGGAGCACTAGGGCATTTGTTTGGAAACTGCAAACAGAGTGCTGGGTTATATGTGCCTTTGGCCTGATCCAGCAGCCAGGCTCTTATCATGTTCTTAGAACCTGGAGGATGCAGGGGCCTTCATCCAACTGAATGGCAGAAGATGTTTGAAGTCATGCCCCTTCCAGGATGGTTTTTTAGCCTGTCTTTGGCTTCTGGGTTGCCCCTTGAAGGCTATGGGTTCACAGTGTCCAGTCACAGCCACAAACAGGGAAAGCAAGAACTGGCTCAAGACTTTCTCTAACTATTGTAATGAGAGGGAGTTTGGAATGCCAGTGTGCTAAAAAGTCTGTCCCAGAGAGATTGGAAATCCGTTTGCTAGTTCAAAGTGGTTGGTGCTCCACACAACCTTTTATACCTTGCCAAACAGAAAGTGTTCCTTGTCTGCCCTGCTTGCATTGGGATGGTTTGCCTGCCCTGAAAGCAGCACTTAAAAGAAGCTTTCTACATAAATCTTCTTCATGCAAGATGCTACATGCAAGATGCTGATGTTGTAACTCCCCATGACAGGAGGATCAAGGTAATCTGCAGATGAGCCTTGACATTTTCAGGACCACATTAGCAACATGGCCTGTATTTTAATGGGTCATGGTCAGTTTTCTCTCTCTTCTGAGCTTTCTTTTATACCAGCAGTGGGAGAACCTCAGGCCTGGATGCCAAATGTGACCCTCTAGTCCTTTCTATTTGGCAACCAGAAGCCGGCTTCTGGGCCTGCCCACCAGAGGCATTCCCACGTGGGAATGAAACTCCACCCAGATATAATTATACCAGTAGGCTGTTTTCCTCTGGTGCTGCTGTGTTCATTCTGCTGTTTCTGGTGTGTGTTCCACTGCAATTGCTTTGCAGTTTTTCTAGTTTCTGTTTTTCTGTTTTGTTTCGGTACCAAATTCTTGCCATGTCTTCTTGAAAAGTTGCATGATGAGGCCAAGAACACTTGCAAATGAATTAAGGCAAGAGTGACAGCCCTAAATAGTAAATGAGCATCATAACAGTCATGGTGGCCCAGAACAGAGGTCCATCTAATGCTAGTATCCACTGTCCCCACAAGCAAGACTAGCCACGATGGCTATGTCTCCATGGTCAGAGGCATAAAGGCTTCTGAATACCATTTGCTGGAAACTGCAGGAGAGAAGTGCTCTTGTGCTCAGGTCCTGCTTTCAGGCTTTCCACTGAGGAATCTGAGCAGCCACTAGGGGAACAGGATTCTGGGCTAGATGGACCAATGGACGCTCTTCTTATGTTCGAAAGATGTGAAGGCAATAGCTTTCCCCATTCCTTAGCTCCAGAGCCTGCAATATAGGAAGAGTTCAAGTGGTTCGTTTCCACTGCGTGTCAGTTTCATATGTGTTTACTCAAAAGCCTTTCTGCATTAATCTGCTATTATTATTCTTTTAAAAATCCACCCTTTTTAAGAACAAGCAATCAGAAGTACACAAAAAGGACTCCAAAACTGGTCTCACCATGGTTTTGCATTAACAGCATCCTATGTGTTGGCTTACAGGTCCCATGAGGTATGAAGTCATTACACGGCCGCAGCAGCAGACTGTGAGGAAACATATATTTTGAGCGTCATTCACAAGCCAATCTGCACCAGGAACCAATAACTGAATTAGTAGCTGCCCTTTCCCCACCAAAGCAGCCACCTCAGCACATCAAGGCTAGGTCAGCTATCCCAAGTCATCACAGGCTGCCTAATTCCTACTTGCAAGGGGTGGGGGTGGGATCTAAAGTTAGATGATGAAATTAATGGGCAAGAATAACTTAGACCCATTACACTGTGTTTGCTAAGGTTAACTGACAAGACTAAATGTGAATATGAGATATAAAACCTCTGCTGCTAAAATCCAAAGTAAGAACTAGCATTCATTCAGATAGTTTGCCAACTGCTCACTAAAGCAATTGATTGGTCCCCTCTGGGAAGATGCTCAGTGAAGAGTCTTTAAAGATTAAGCGGGAAACTGTCTCATAAGATGATACGTATTCTTTTAAGCCCTTGATTTTTCTTAAACAAAACAACAACAAAAAACTACAGTAAAAGAACACACAAAAGCCCTTTTTGACCTCTGAGTGATCATACAGACAGCAACTAGGTTTAAAGAGAACTGTAGCAATCCTGCCTGCTCAGATCTTTGAAATTGAAACAACAAAATTCTTAAAGTGCATTACGTTCTTGCTATCATTGAGACTTTAGGCTCCTTTAGTTTATGCTTTACATAGCAAGGAATTGTCTGTATGTTTTAATCTTGAGGGAAATCTATTCCAGATAGAGAAGTTGGATATACATTTTGAAAATAAATAAATAACCCTGGAGCTGTGCTGCATTGAATTACTTAGTGGGATAGCTGAAAGATGGGGGGGGGGGAGTTCCACAGGAGCAACCAATCGAATGCAATCATTTTGTGAATTGCCTTTCTAACAGGACTAATTCCTTTGCTCCAGTTTGATGGATTTCAACCATTACGAGATCCGCTGAAGACCAGAGGAGCATGCGGAAGCAGGAGAGGAGGTGGGGAGAGCTTGATAACACCATTCACTGCTTGCCATTCTGAGAGAGTCTTTGCTTCTTCGTGTTAAGCAGATTATTGCAGAAAGAAAGCCTAATGGCTCTGGTGCCTCGTCTTAACTCATCATGCCACAGTGGATTTAGCTTTCCCAGTGCCTGGGAAGTGTGAAATGAAAGCATTAGGCAGTGAGTTTATTTATATTGCTTTGTCTTGAATCAAGACAGCTAGGCCTCCAGCAGCCCACCTGAAGGCTATTGTAATATTACAAGCAGAGCAAAAAAAGTTGCAAAACTATCTTGAGCAGAAATACATCTTTAATATATGTCAGTGGAAATTTCTCCCCTGCTCCAATATCACTTCCAAAGCCCAGAGCTTCTTCAAAATGGAAATCCTTAAAGTTGACAAATGAGCTGGATGGAACTTGTCATACTGGAAATCATGCACAATGCACTAGGATAAGCAAGATTTTGCATACAGTGGTACCTCGGGTTACATACGCTTCAGGTTACATATGCTTCAGGTTACACACTCCGCTAACCTAGAAACAGTGTTTCAGGTTAAGAACTTTGCTTCAGGATGAGAACAGAAATCATGCTCTGGCGGCGCAGGGGCAGCAGGAGGCCCCATTAGCTAAAGTGGTGCTTCAGGTTTGGGTATGTTCGTAGCAAAAGGAAGAACAAAGAAACAGTGGGGTCACTCAGAGGAGAAGATGGTGAAATGCAAACAGGGGACACAGAAAGGGCTGAACTCCTCAATGCCTTCTTTGCCTCAGTCTTCTCCGATAAAGAAAACAATGCCCGACCTGAAGAATTTAGAGCAAATGATTCAGCAGAGGAAACACAGCCCAGAATAACTAAGGAGATAGTACAATACTTGGCTAGTTTAGATGTATTCAAGTCTCCAGGGCCAGATGAACTGCATCCAAGAGTATTAAAAGAACTGGCAGATGTGATCTCAGAACCACTGGCAGTCATCTTTGAGAATTCCTGGAGAACAGGCAAAGTCCCGGCAGACTGGAGGAGGGCAAATGTTGTCCCTATTTTCAAAAAGGGGAAAACAGAGGACCCAAATAATTACCGCCCAGTCAGTCTGACATCAATACCAGGGAAGATTCTGGAGCAGATCATTAAGCAAACAGTCTGTGAGCACCTAGAAAGGAATGCTGTGATCACCAATAGTCAGCATGGATTTCTGAAAAATAAGTCATGTCAGACTAATCTGATCTCGTTTTTTGACAGAATTAGAAGCCTGGTAGATGAAGGGAACACAGTGGATGTAGCCTACCTTGATTTCAGCAAGGCATTTGACAAGGTGCCCCATGATATTCTGGTAAAGAAGCTGGTAAAATGCGGTCTTGACTATGCTACCACTCAGTGGATTTGTAACTGGCTGACTGACCGAACCCAAAGGGTGCTCATCAATGGTTCCTCTTCATCCTGGAGAAGAGTGACTAGTGGGGTGCCACAGGGTTCTGTCTTGGGCCCGGTCATATTCAACATCTTTATCAACGACTTGGATGATGGACTCAAGGGCATCCTGATCAAATTTGCAGATGACACCAAACTGGGAGGGGTGGCTAATACCCCAGAGGACAGGATCACACTTCAAAATGACCTTGACAGATTAGAGAATTGGGCCAAAACAAACAAGATGAATTTTAACAGGGAGAAATGTAAAGTATTGCACTTGGGCAAAAAAATATGAGAGGCACAAATACAAGATGGGTGACACCTGGCTTGAGAGCAGTACATGTGAAAAGGATCTAGGAGTCTTGGTTGACCACAAACTTGACATGAGCCAACAGTGTGATGCGGCAGCTGAAAAAGCCAATGCAATTCTGGGCTGCATCAATAGGAGTATAGCATCTAGATCAAGGGAAGTAATAGTGCCACTGTATTCTGCTCTGGTCAGACCTCACCTGGAGTACTGTGTCCAGTTCTGGGCACCACAGTTCAAGAAGGACACTGACAAACTGGAACGTGTCCAGAGGAGGGCAACCAAAATGGTCAAAGGCCTGGAAACGATGCCTTATGAGGAACGGCTAAGGGAGCTGGGCATGTTTAGCCTGGAGAAGAGGAGGTTAAGGGGTGATATGATAGCCATGTTCAAATATATAAAAGGATGTCACATAGAGGAGGGAGAAAGGTTGTTTTCTGCTGCTCCAGAGAAGCGGACACGGAGCAATGGATCCAAACTACAAGAAAGAAGATTCCACCTAAACATTAGGAAGAACTTCCTGACAGCAAGAGCTGTTCGGCAGTGGAATTTGCTGCCAAGGAGTGTGGTGGAGTCTCCTTCTTTGGAGGTCTTTAAGCAGAGGCTTGACAACCATATGTCAGGATTGCTCTGGTTGTGTTTCCTGCTTGGCAGGGGGTTGGACTCAATGGCCCTTGTGGTCTCTTCCAACTCTATGATTCTATGATTCTAGGTTAAGAACAGTTTCAGGTTAAGAATGGACCTCCGGAACAAATTAAGTTCTTAATCCAAGGTACCACTGTATTTGCAAATCACCTATGAACTTCTGAAAGTTCTGAATAAAAAGTGAGGGGTGGCAGTAGAACATTTCTATTCAGCAGAATTTGAAGAAGTTCTGGCATTCATATGCCACAAATAAAATATAGATGAAAAAACAAAGGAAGGAGAAGGCTGCCAAGGCAACTTGCTCTACAAAATGGGAGAGTGCAAAATGTAGCTAAGGGAGGTGAAATGTGGATTCAAAATGGGTGATGAAAAGAATACATATAAGAATGCAGTATCAGGGGCATGAGTAATAGTTCTAGAATGGGTTGGGTCTTAAACCAGGCTCCCAGACATCAAACTCTAGATGCCTTATCTCCTGAGCCACCAATGTTCTGTACCAACAGGGCACCACCTAGGCTGAAGTACCTGTCTGTCAGAACATTCCATCAGCTGACATACACACTCAGGGCCAATTCCTTTCTCCTAGGCTCTGAGCTTGCTCCTCCAACTTATTTTTGATATGAGGAATCTTGACCTCTGCGTGGTATTGACTATGCACCTGCCTTTGGCCCCTTGATCCACATTTGTTGCCTGAAATGCCTGGACCATACTTCTTCCTGTACTCTGCTTGGTCAACAGCTAGGTTCTCTGGGTCATGGAGCCTAACATCCTGAAACCTGACCTTTGCCAAAGTCTGGTTGTCCCTTGAGTCTGTACAAGGGTATTGTTCCTCTATCTTCTTCCTATACCTGGGAGCAGAATGGCTTGTGGGCTTCCTATTGGAACATCTGGTTGGCCACTGTGAGAACAGAATATTCTCTAACCAGGGCATTATATGAAGTGGTCACCATAGCTGTCAGTCACCCTGCCTCACACCAATGGCTGTTGAGGAGACATAGTACAGTAAGGACATAAGAGCCCTGGTTGATCATGCCAGTGGCCCATTTAGTCTATCATCCTTATCTCACAGTGGCCAATCAGATGCTTATGGGAAGTCCACAACCAGGACTACGATTCCCAGTATCATTTAACAACCAACCCCTCTTCACAGGGAACTCTGGGTATCATGGCTCTGAGATGGGACTAGGGGTTTCCAAATAACTTTCAGGAACTTTAATGAACTATTTGCTTCCAGAATTATTTGGGGGAAGCCATGATTGTTTGATGTGTGCCAGATGTACCTCTGTGGGGGAGAAAATTCACAGGAAATCTACAGCTTAGGGGTTGCCACAGATAAGGTCCAAGGAACTACCAACATGGCATTTAAAGGGAAACCACACTGGGTTTAGCATCCTCAACCTGACTCCTGCTGTGCAATATCCACAACAGATGTAAATACTAGCATGATGGATAACAGGTTACTGTTCCATTTTACCTCAGAACCACTCTTCAGTTCTTGCCTTTTTAATGATCAGCATCACTATTGACATGTACATTCTATTCATTGATACCTTCTCTCTTTTTTTAATAGTAAGTGTAATGTTAATTGTTACAAAACTGGCATCAGGAGAAAGTGGTGAGCACTATGCATCAGAAGCAGAGCCTTCCCCAGTCTAAACACACCTTCCAAATGTTGTGAGCTACAACTCCCATCATCCCCAACCAGCATAGCCAATGGTTAGGGATGGTGGGACTCAAAGGTGAAAATATCTGGCTACTCTTATATCTAATCAACAGGCCTGCATTTTATAAAACAGTGGATCCTTCTGCCAGCTAGGAGCGACAGCACTCCATTTGCCCCATTTGTACAATGAGAAGGGGACCTGGTTTCCAACCTTCCCTGTGCATTCTTACTATAAAGCTATTTTAAAAGTATTTAGTTGGCTATTTATGTCCTGTTTGGCAGTTCTACCGCTAGAAGCAGCCAACACCAATGAAAAGGAAAGTACATCGACTAGAACTCTATAAAAACATCAGCCGTTAAACCAACACCACATTAAGAAGTCTCTAAAACCGACATGTACCAGGTAAATTGCAGCACTCAATAATCGTCTATAATCAGAACCTCATCTAAAGGTTATTCTGGGATTCCTACCAGACCTTCAAGAGATATTCAAGACTCATAGTTGTACCCCAGCTTTCCTTCAAGCAGCCCAGAGTGACATTTTATCATACCACTGCAAACCTCCCAGGTTGTCATGGGCCAGGAGTCGGCTTCATTTGCTGAGCAGCAGCCTGAAGGAGCAGAAGGTGAAGTGACCACCTGCTGCTGATCAGCCTTCTTGCTACTGATGAGAACCAGCTGGCTCCAGCATTCTTAAGGACGGTTTTCAGCCTCAGTCAGTTGCTGGCTGGAAACAACATTAGTTGTTCATGGCAAGAACCTGCTACTTCTTGCTTCTTGTGACCTTGGACCCTTGCCTTTCTTGACCCCCAGATCATCTGACTATGTGAACTGAGATTCTCCTGGCCTTAGGACTGGACTGAGCCTTGTATATGGACTCTGCCTCCAGGCAAGTACCCCCTAAGACTCGGCTGGTTGGCTGGCTTCTCCCTCCACTAAGCTTTGCTGAGGCAGGCAGAACAGGGCTACAACACAGGTACATTAGCAACTCTGTCCATGGCCAGTCATTGAGCATTCATGGCCAGCTGGAGATCTGAATGAGAATTCTCCAACATCCAACCCCTGCAAACCACTGTATAACAAAGGCCCTGTTGAGTGCAGCTACAGCTACATAAACACAACTAGCCATGCTGACTTTTTCCTGCCTACACTGTTGGAGGCACCATGCTTCTGAATAACAGTTCCTGGAAATTACAAGGAGAAAGCTGTTATGTTGTTGCCCTGCTTCTGCGCTTCCCACTGGAGGCTCCTGTTGACCATGGTGAGAACAGAATGCTGTACTAGAGGGACCCTTGGCCTAAGCCTTGCATACACCAGTACAGATAACATCCCACACATTTTCCAGGACATTCTGCTGGCCATGTTCTCCTCACAAAAAATCACTTTTGAACAACTGTTGCTGAGAAAACTGACCATCACAAAAGCAATGCAAGATAGACATTGCAGAGAGAAGAAGCTAAAATAGGAATAAGGCAGGAGATGCCTGATGGGAAAGCCTGCTACTTGTTCTTAACTCTCTGCTTCCATTCCAACCCAGGCTCCCAAGTCTGCAGGCTGTTATTTGAAGATAACTACACTACTTACCAGGGACTCTCCAGTTGGCACAACTATTAAGTATGTTCCAGCTTTGAAAACTGAGCACGTGCCAACCACCTCCTCAATTCAAAGTCAGCCTCTCAACACTCACTGTCTCATTCCTGACCCATCAATAACTGGGAACAACCCAGAAAAGCCTTTAATTTAAATTAAGTTTTGAAGTTTTTTTAACCCTTTCAGGGTGTGTGTTTTTCAATCATTTCTGTCTCTTTGATTTGCAATTGAGAGGCAAAATGTTAAAGTGGAACATGCTAGAAAATTGTTCTCATGAAAACTCTTAAAAAACAAACCTGTAATACTAACAGCGAAACCCTGTATATACACCCATGCATATCAGACAAGTGCCATCTCTATTGTCTATTAAAGACCTTTTTTCAAAAAGCCTTTAAAGGAGAGATTTTATTTTTTATCCTAGTTGGTATCTACACTGAATTTGGAACTGGATTATTATAGCTGATTTTTTAAAAGATCATTAATCACTTTGACATGTCGCCTTGGGAAGCAATTCATTTTTTAAAAAATATGCCTACACAGAAGTAATCACTACTGAGCTAAATTGGAGTTACTCCCAGGTAAGTTTGTATAGTAGGGATGGAGAACCTCAGGCCCTCCAGACATTGCTCAATCCCAGCCAGGCCAAAGGTCAGGATTAGGGATGCCAGAGAATTCTGCCAAAAATAGAAAAGAAGCAGAAAGTTGTTTTTGTCTGTGATCAGGAATGGAAATCAGTCAAGTGATGTATTCTTTCACATCACTCTGTAATGTTTGCAAACTTAAAAAACAACAACATAGCTACAGTAATTACTTTTCTTTTCTCTGAAATGAATGTTAGGTCCCATAAATAGTTGCATAGCTTACATAACTTACATTAAGTAGAAGACAGTTGGGTAACTATTGTAGCATTTGGTGGAAGCTGAACTGCAGAGGAACAGAAACAGCATTGATTGTGAGCAATACATGTTGGAATGGAAATTGCTGACTTCATACATCCCTAATCAGAGGTGAAGGAGCTGTAGTCCATCAACTTTGGGAGGCCAACAGATGCCTCACCTGTGTTGTGCAGGGTTAGGGAGCATGTGAATATGTTGGGGGAGGGGGGAGATAAAAAGGGAACTACATTCTATTACTGTCTCTTCACATTCCAGAGCTGAGGTTCATAATAACACATTTGCTAATGTAAGTCTAGCTGCCCTTTTAAGCAGTGATAAAATATGCCAGGAGTTCTCCATGAATTTATGGACTTCTGTTACCTTTGCCTTTTTCATAGTTACAGGCTTCTCACAGGAAAAAAAGAGGAACCCTTTTAAAAAAGAAGAATTTCGAACGCATGCCAATTTCAAGTTTCTTTTCACTTGCTGCATGGCAGATTTTGGCCGCTTGATGGCCAAAACTGAACAGCCAAAGAAAAATCTACCTTTGAAGATAATTAAAGAAATTCAACTGTGAAATGAAACTACCAGCGTGGTATCTTTTGACTGGAGCCAATAAAGCTGTCTCTCACTCCCTGCTGAATTTCAGCCTCAGATAGAAAAGCTCCAGACAAATATGATTGTCAGAAGGTTCTTTAAAAATCCCATGTAGATTTGGAATATTTGGGGATTTGCATAATTTCTAAGTTTGGTAAAAACAGCATTACTTATAAAAGCCAATTAAGGAAATGTTTTGGTTTCTTTAAAAATTGTGAAGTGCCTTTCAGTGATTATGTTCACCTCTGCAAACAGCAACCCAGTGCTATTGTCCTCATTTTACATATAGGCAAAGAGGACAGAGACTAATGAGTCCAGGGTGAAGTAGAGGATTGAACCCTAGAGTCACAGATGCAACTATTCATCCTAGCTTTGCTCAGTTTTGCAGTCAGTCAGCTTCCCAACACGCTGCCTTGCTTAGTATTATCCTGTATGTCGACTACAGGAGATGCCTGGCCAGGCTAGAAGGGGTTAACCTGGGTCAGCAAGATGCTGGACTAGACAGGCTTTTTGTATACAAACATATTAAATTGGGAGGAATTCACACTGAGATGCTGAAGAAAGTCATGGGGAAGCTTCTTTTTTTAAAAAAAGAAGAAAAAAAAGAAAACTGATGTGGGAATGTGGAAAACAGGAAAGTGGAAAAATGAAGTCATCCATGGGTGTCTGAGATTTCTTTTGATATTGAAAGGTGGGGACCTCCAAACCTCTCCCTTTGGGGAAAGGTTAATGTCCTCAAAATGAATGTTGTTCCAAAGCTTTTATACATTCTTAGAGGATTACCAATATATATCCCCAAATTATACTTCCAAAATATAAATCAACTATTTAGATATGCCTGTGGGGTATAAAACCACCAAAAATATCACTACATAAAATGCAACTTCAAACTAAGGAAGGTGGCTTTGGGCTCCCAAATCTGGAACTGTATCACCAGGCTTACCTGCTGAGTAAGACTAATTGTTGGAGAGCAAGCAGGAGAGCAAGAAGGGCTACTCTTGAACAGAGTTTCTTTGAACCTCTTGTAGGAATATACTACACTCGGCTCCAATTTTATGAAATATCCTATTATCTTGGAGACTATTAAAGCACCTATAAAAATTTGGATGAATATAAATAAAATAATAAGGATGACCCCTATCAGCACGAGAAATTAACAATATGGGCTAACCCAAAATTAAAAATTGGAAATCAAGTAATAATTTGGCAAAATTGGATAAAAAGGGTATTTTGACACTGAATCAATTAATTGATGAAAATTACAAATTTGTGGAATATAAGACTTTGCGTGTAAAGTACGGATTAACTAGTGAAACACAATGACAATACATCCAATTGAAACATAGGTTGGAAAGGCAGTTTGGCCCAAACGCTATAGCAGCATCAGAAACACCCATGCTGCTACAAGATTTAATCTCTGCAACAAAAAACTCTACACATGCACTATATAAAACCCTACTCAACAGAACAAAATATGATTTAGAATATGATAGGCAAAAATGGAGTAAAGAGTTAGGGGTATAGATAACAAATGATATATGGGAGTCAAGTATAAAATCAGCAGAAATAGCCTCTATGGATCTAAGACTAAGACTTATTCAACAGAAAATAATATTCAGAGTCCACTGGACTCCAGCAAAACCATACCAGAAGATAATAATAATAATAATAATAATAATAATAATAATAATAATAATAATAATAATATTTTATTTATACCCTGCCCTCCCCAGCCAAGGCCGGGCTCAGGGTGGCTAACAAGCAATAATAAAAACAAGTTGAATGAATGCAACTTAAAAACAACAACAACAACAATCTTTATTACGGTCCAGAGACCAACAAAACATTACAAATCAATATCAATACAAAGTTCATAACTTAAAAACAAGATTAAAATACAACAATTAAAATATTGAAACATTAAACTATTAAAATGCAGCCTCATCGCAGGAGGAGAAAGGAAAGAAAAAAGAAAGAGGGGGAGGGAATCAAATTGGCTCCAAGCCAAAGGCCAGGCGGAACAACTCTGTCTTACAGGCCCTGTAGAAAGAAATCAGATCCTGCAGGGCCCTGGTCTCATGAGGCAGAGCTTTCCACCAGGCCGGGGCCAGTGTTGAGAAGGCCCTGGCTCTGGTTGAAGCTAATCTAACTTCCTTGGGGCCTGGGACCACTAGGATGTTGCTATTTATGGACCTTGAGGCTCTCCGTGGGACATACCGGGAGAGGCGGTCCCGTAGGTACGAGGGTCCTAGGCCGTGTAGAGCTTTAAAGGTCAAAAGCAGCACCTTAAATCTGACCCTGTACTCCACCGGGAGCCAGTGCAGCTTGAAAAGCACTGGGTGAATATGCTCCCATGGCAGAGACCCTGTGAGGAGCCTCACTGCTGCATTCTGCACCCGCTGGAGTTTATGGGACAGCTTCAAGGGCAACCCCGCGTAGAGCGAATTACAGTAGTCAAGCCTGGAGGTGACCGTTGCATGGATCACTGTGGCCAGGTCGGGGTGGGAAAGGTAAGGGACCAACTGCTTGATGCGGCGAAGGTGGAAAAATGTTGCCTTGGCTGTTGCTGTAACTTGCGCCTCCATGGAAAGGGAGGCGTCAAGGATTACACCCAAACTCTTAACGGAAGGCAATGGCACTAATTGGGCCCCTGCAAGAGAAGGGAGTTGGTCCCTCATCCCCATGCCATCCCGACCCAGCCATAGGACCTCTGTCTTCGAAGGATTTAGTTTCAATCGGCTCCCATGAAACCATCCAGCCACAGCTTCCAAGCATCTGGTCAATGTGTCCGGGGCCGAGTCGGTGTGGCCATCCATCAGCAGATAGAGCTGAAAATAACAAGTGCAGACAACGGCTGGAGATGTGGGAGTAAAAATGAGAACTTAGTACATATGTTGATTAACTGCCCGATGATAAGATTGTTTTGGTGCGAGGTGAGGATATTTATAGCAAGAGTAATAAAAAGAAATTGTTATTTAGGGGAATTTAATTTAATTCTAAATTATATTCAAGAAACGTGGGAAATTTCAAGGGGTCAAAAAAATGGATGTACCATGCTGTACTAGAAGCAAAAAAACAAACGACAAAAACTTGTTTTGATGAATTGGAAGAGCCGCAAAAAGATTCCATTGATCACATGGATTAATAATATGGACAGATTAGCTACATACAAACGAATTGCGTGTTGATGCAAAATAAGAATGGATAAATACAGTGGTACCTTGGGTTATAGACGCTTCAGGTTACAGACTCCACTAACCCAGAAACACCACCTCGGGTTAAGAACTTTGCTTCAGGATGAGAACAGAAATTGCGCAGCAGTGGGAGGCCCCATTAGCTAAAGTGGTGCTTCAGGTTAAGAACAGTTTCAGATTAAGAACGGACCTTCAGAATGAATTAAGTTCTTAACCCTAGGTACCACTGTACAAAGAAATTTAGAACGAATATTTAAGTGATAAGGCGGATAGTTGTGGGAAGTAGGGGGAGGAGAGAGAGGTGGGAAAATATTGTGAAAAAAGGTGTAGTCATAGCTATATCAGTGTATTCAAATCTGAATTGTCAAATTGTGTTATTATTGCTATTATGGTTTTTGTTGTATGTGTCTTTTGTGGTTGTTGTTTGTATCGAAAAAATGCTTAAATGATTTTTTTTTAAAAAGCCATGGGAAGTTGAAATTGACGGATTTGTTTGTCCTTAGGGTCACACACTTCTCCTGCTTCACAGCGGACATGGTGTTGTGGGGATTCAACTGTGAAGTAGATAAATAGGGACCGCTTTCTAGCGGGAAGGTAAACGGCGTTTCCGTGTGCAGCTCTGGCTCGCCAGAGCAGCCATGTCATGCTGGCCATGTGACCCGGAAGTGTCTTCGGACAGCGCTGGCCCCTGGCCTCTTGAGTGAGATGGGCGCACAACCCCAGAGTCTGTCAAGACTGGCCCGTACGGGCAGGGGTACCTTTACCTTTACCTTTATCACACACTGATGCAACTGGGAACCCGCACACATGAGAGCAAATTGTGGAACTCCTCTCATGTCTGGGGAACCCGAACTGGTAACTTTCAAAACTTCTGTTCTACACATGTCAGTTAACAGAGGCAATCTTAAAAACCTTCAAGGTGACAGCTGCCTTCGAAACAAAGAGAATCTTTTCATGAGCAATTCATATTTTACCCTCCTCTAAACCTACAAGGAGAGAGAGAGACTAATACACTATTTCACCAAATGCAGGCTTGGGAACTCTTAAAAGTGTGAGAAACAATTAAAAGCTCTTTTTATTGCTTACTATAAAATAATCGGAGTGCTTTGTCTCCTTGGTTACCTCAGCACAAAAATAAGGATGGAGAGATTTGGATGTTAGCAAGACTGAATCTAAGTTGCTCCTGCAAAGATGAGTGTTTTGAAGACACTAGGAGGCTGGGAGAATTAAAGATTTAGTTCCCTTGCTCAATTTATAGATGGGCAAGCTGCCTGTGATGCAGACTCTGGTCTTTAAAAAAAACAAAAAACTTCCATGCTGGGGTTACTCACATTCTCCAACAAGAAATGCTGGAATCTGCAACTTGAATACATTTAGAACATCAAGCTAATTTGCACACATTTGGTCATTTTGCATAATCCAACTCTGATGCTGAGAAGGAGGGGGTTTCTAGAAAAACAGCACTGGCCAAAACCTTGGGCGAACCACAGAGGGTTGCCCTCCCCAACCAAGCAAGAAGGGCTGGATGAAGATCTACATCAGGAACAAGGGTGGGAAAAGATCTGCAACACCTTCTATTCGCCAAACTGCCTTCCTTGGAAGCCAGATCTGCTGCCCCTGTGTATCCTGCTACCTGAGGCGGTCTCCTCTCCTTGCCTCATGAGTAGGCTGGCCATAATGGCAAAAGTCATAGTTAGGCATAGGAGAAAAATCTGCTGATGTTCACATTTGGAGGCAAATTCTCAAAACTCTGAAGCAATATGCAAACCAAAACTTGGTCACCCTTCTAAAGTCAAACTTCTCTGAATTTTGCAGTGTGGTTCTCCAGCCAAGCAATGGGCAGGGGGGGAAATATTTCATGCTAGGTAAAGTGTGCATAAAGATGTATATATTAGTGAAAATAACATGCAGATGTGCATTATTTTGTGAAAAATGGGTTGCAAATATGTGTGGTGAAGAATGAACATTTTCAAAAAAGAATTCACAAACTGTTTGGGAAAGGGCAATTTAGTAGGTGATGTCCCCATTAAATGGGGAACACAATCAGATTTCCCCCCCATCTCTAGTCTGGATGGCTACAGGTTTCCCACCCCCAAAATACTGCCATCATGACTGACACCCATTGAATTATTTTTTATTGTTATTGATAATAATGATGATAATAAATATTATTTACATTTATATCCCACCTTTCCCCCACCCCAAGGAGCTCAAATATCTTTATATATTTTTATCCTGCCTTTTGTTCAAGGAGCTGAAGGCAGCATACTGTTCATAATTTTCCCCACCCTCTCCATTTTATCCTCACATCAATCCTGCAAGGTAGGTTAGTCTGAGAGATATGACCAGCCTAAGGTCATCCAGTGAACTTCATGGTCAAGTAGGCATTTGAACCCAGATCTCCCCTGGCCTTAGTCCAATACAGAAACCACTATACTGTTCTGGCTCCAATACATCACTGTTAGCACTAGACACCAGCCCACTGCTTACAAACAGTGGGAAGAGACACAGGAAGCTGCATTATACTGAGTTCAACCACTGGACTATCTAGCACAGTATTGTTTACACTGACTTGAAGTGGCTCTTTTCAAACTTTGCCTGGAGATTCCAGAGACTGAACCTGAGACTCTTGGCTTGCAAGGCAGGTGCTCTACCAGTGATCTTTTGTGAGGAGAGCATGGCCAGCAAAATGTCCATTGAGTTACAGCTCTCCCCTCTATAGAGACTTTGTAAGCTCACAGCCCCTTCATTGAAGCCACCCTTTCTGCATTTTTCTGGTTCCAGCAAGGACAGCAACCAGTTTTATCCAATTTGCCTCATGCAGATAGTTGCGTTAACCGCCTTGGAGTGAAACCAAAACACACATGGGCTGACTTCACCTGCAGGCAATGGCGGCATCAGGACATGAGCTTGGGCTAGTCAGAAGATGGCAACAGACCAGGCAATTAATGACAAACACTTAAGCAGACTTTCTGATAACGAACAGCATTTATTGCGTTAATGCTTCCAAGTTGCTTCTGCTCCAAGCAGTGGGCCTCTTTAATTATACTCAGCATGACACCGACTGAGCCAGATTCTCTCCACATGGTGGAAGCGACCCAGCCCTGGAAGCAGGGTGTGGATGGGAAGGAGTCCCACTGTACTGCCGAGCTCCACTTTCTCCACTAAACAAATTTACCAGGCCAGGCTCAACACTAAGGCTGGCTCTGGTTCAAGGAATGACTCTGCCTTCACGTCTGCCGTGTTGAATCCAGACGAAATGCATAGCACTTAAGAACATTATAGGATCCTGTTGGATCAGGCCAAAGCCCTGTCTAGCCCAGCATCCTGTCCTCACAGAGCCCAACCAGATGTCTCTTCTGGGAAGCCCAAAAGCAGGACCAGCGCTCTCCCCACCTGTAACTCCCAGCACCTGGTATTCAGAGGCGATCCTTAACTGGATGAACGGATGGTCTGACTCAGGTTAATGTTGTTCCCTATGTCTTAAACCAGCCTTCTGCATTGGGGTATAGCAGCCCATAAGACAATCCCTGGTGGGTCAGGCAGCCCAACATCCTGTTCTCACAGTGGCCAATCAAATGCCTGTGGGAAACCTACAAGCAGGACCTGAGCACAACAGCAATTCTGCCAGCTTGCAATTCACAGCTACTGGTTTTCAGAGGCACACAGCCCCCAACAGTGGAGGAAGAACAAAGCTGTCACTGCGTCCCTTCTCTTACTGCCATTGTATTCCAAAGCCAGTGCATCAGAAGTACATCAGAAGAGCCTGCAGAACCAGGACAGTGGCCCATTTAGACCACCATCCTGTTCTCGCAGTTCTCATGACTGGTAGCTATTTATAGCCTTTTCCTCCATCAATTTGTTTAATATTCTTTTAAAGCCATGCAAGTTGGTGTCCACCACGGCTTCTCATGAGAGTGAATTCTATAGTTTAACTAGGTGCTGTGTGTGTAACACTTGAGAACTCCAGCTCCAATCTAGATTAGGACTCAGAATTAACCCAGTGGTTTTTGAACTCCAGCGCCCCAAGGACTGCTTATGGCAAACACCATCCTTAGGACCAAATAGCAGCTAAGTAGGATGGTGGGGGGAGAGGGCAATCTTTAGCAGAAAACCCACAAAGGACCACCATCCACATTCCAGGTCAGTGGGTGTGTCCATGGCTGCTTTCTCTCCAATGAAAGCAGTTGGGTTCAGCTGGCTTGTTTGAAACATGACAGGTGTTACATGTCATTTGACCCCTGAGATCCAGAGTCAACAGAGAGAAATCTGAAGACATGCCAAAACAGCATGTCTAGTTCTGAGGCACAGAGTGGTGGCACTTTATCTGATGAAAAATACAAATAATTCTCAAATGACATGCATTCAACTTGCGTTATTTCAGCTTTACACACTTGGCAACCAGCCAGCTGAAATCACACAGACTAATTGCATGGAAGGCAGAGAGTTTAAAAACTCTTTTGTGCATTATTTTCCTGGCATGGAAAGAGCTTTTAAGTTCTCAGACCTGCTTAAAAGACTTTGGGAAGCTCTTGTGACGAGAGTCCCAAAACTTCATTGAAAGGTGCTTACAAACGTCTTTAAAGGTCTCTGCCTTGCATGGGGGGTGGGGGCAAGACCTGCTTGGCATGGCAACTACAGGCTTCAGAAAGGTAGGGATAGTTTCAGCAGGGTAGTTCCAGGGTTGTTCTCCACGTTGACTTTGGCTTTACATGCAATCCTCGGAATGTAACCCCCATGCAAGTTGCAAGTTACCGGTGAAGACTTGGTGCAAAATTCCAGCAAACTAGAGTGAATCACACACACAGTATTGGCTTCTGTCAATCCCTTTCATTTCAGCACTCGTCAATGGAAGCATTTTTATCTCCCCAGCCAAGGCTTTGCACCACCACCCCCGGCTGCCCCCCCCCTCCAGCTTGACTCAGGATGCATGAAAGATTCAACATGCTCCTTTATAAATAACATCTCATAATCCAGCAAAGGAAATCTTCACAGAGCTACCAAGAGCAGTTGCTTCCAGGGACAAGAACAGATATCACTCTCCAAGTGGGACATGATGCAGTGAGACAAGACCTCCCCTGTGTAGGCAGGGTGTCTGTGATTCAGCGCTCAGAAAAGGAGGGGGGACAGACAGAGAGACAGGAAGGATCTTTGCCAATCTGGCATCAATTCTGCTCCCAAGCAAACTGCTTCATGGTGCCAACCCATCACCCAAAGCTTTTGGGGGGGGTAGTGGAAAACCGATGCCCTAAAGAGAGGGTGCTGGCTACCTTGTTCTCAACAACTTTTGCCTCTTGCCATCCAAGTTCTAGAAACATCCTCTCTGCCATGGAAGGCAAAAGAAACTGAGAAACTTCCCTTCAACAAGCAGAGCCCAGAACTCTGCCCATTGGAATTATGGGGACAGTGCGGGTGGTCTATACTGGAACTGTCTGAGACCACCAGGGGAAGTAAAGCAGTCTACAGGCAGATCTCTAGATCATATAATCATAGAACTGTAGAGTTGGAAGGGTGTAAATAATAAAATATTTTTGGTTGTGGTTGTTGTTGTTGTTATTGAATAGGATAGCCCTATTTTCACCGGAGATATGTTGGAGGGGATGGGGTAACCTTTCTGCAACAGAAATCAACTAAAAGAAGATTCAAGACTGTCAGAAGAAAAGACTTCTTCACAAAATGCATGGTTAAAACTGTGGAACTCACTGCCACAGGATGAGGTGCTGGCCATGAACTCAGCTAGCTCTATCTTTCTCCCTCCCTGTTTCCCCCAACCTGCATGACATCTAGTATGATAGTGTCTCATACAGAATGTATATGAACTGTGGAAAAGACTCTACAAATAAAAAATGGAGATGCTATATAAATGTACTTTCCCCTGTTCATTTGTTTGTTTTATAACAGAAAAAAAACTTTAACAAAAACTTTTTTTAAAAAGAAGGGTAGAACTTCAGCCTTGGAGGAGGAGGAGAGATGTGAGCAGCTATTAGTCACAAGAAATTAAATTAAGCCTCATTCAGTTTGCCTCTGAAGATCAGACGGGAACTAGCAGTGCGGAAGGTGTTGTTGCATTCATCACTCTGCTTATGGGCTTTCCAATGATGCCTCTTCAGAAGCACAATGACAAGCTGGCAGTAATACTTCGGAATGCCAATTGCTGGAAACGATAGAAGGAGAGAGTGCTCTTGTGCTTGGGTCCTGCTTATGGATTTCCCAGAAACACATGGTTGGCCACTGTGAAAACAGGATGCTGGACTAGGTGGGCATTGGCCTGATCCAGCAGGATTGTCTTAGGTTTCAGTGCTAGCAAGCATGATCCTTGATCTGATCCAATAGTTTGGAGGGGGGGTTGTTTTCCTAAGGCCTTCCTTCTGAGCAAACTCCTCCAGAAATAGCTCTTCCATCAAACCCCTACAAATTTGCTCTTCTGCCAAGAAGATTTCAGCTTGCCTTGCATTTCTTACAGATTCAAAGGATATGCCCTTGTGTGCTATATTGACGTGCCATCTGCTCAGAAGCTGCTCATGCAGCCCACACTGTGTAGGAGATTTACAGTACTCCGAGCTCCCCCTCCCAACCCCCCCACTCAACTTCTTCACAAAGTCAACAAGCCGTGCCCATAGACCAGAGGTGAAGGCAGCAAGAAGTTCAGAAGTACATGCAAGAAATGCCCATATCAATTATGGCCAACCATATGCCACTTGCAGCTGCCAATCACAAGAAAGGAGGCCACATCAACAGAGAATCTTTTGCCTTCTTGAGACGAGAAAGATCCCTGCATGGTCTCTCTGGTACTGTGTGGCTCCTGTGTGGCCCCACAGGGTGAAAGACATATCCCGAGGTTTGTTCTGGGCATTCAGCTCCATCAGTCCTAGGAACATGAAGGTCATGATACCTGGTGCCCATTGGGACTGTTAAAGCAGAAGAAGGGTGACCAACAGCAGATGGAATTGCAGCCAACGAGAGGCATAGCCAATAATGCACAGAGTCAACTCATTCTGATTTTGTCCCATAAGAACCTGAGAAGAGCCTTGCTCATTTAGGCCAGTGCCTTGTTTCTCACACTGGCCAGCCAGATGTCCATGGAAACCCACAAGCACAAGAGTGAAATTTGTGCTGTAGGCTGTTGTTGCTGCTTCTTCTTAAGGGTATGTATTTAAAGAAGATGAATAAATGAGTAAATTAAGATAATTTGGATATGAAGAAGATATTAAAGGTAAATTTAAGGAACCACAGAAAGAGGGGAAAGGAAGTCAAGCTATGGAATATCAAAATGATTGTAAAATTAGTGAGATGTATAAACTTGAAAAGTATAAATAATAAAAAGAGTGAATTTTGTGATGCAATTTTCCAACCAAGGCACGCTCTCATGGGGCATGGGGTGGAATATTCATAAAAATGAATGCATTGGTGAAAACATACAAAAATGCACTGCATTAGGAATAAATTGCTTGGAAAATGTATGTATCTTATATGAAACAGCAGGCAAAAATTCTCACGGAAAAGGATGAAGAATTGAGAATTAAATCAGAAAGAAAGAAAGCACAAGTTGCTGAAGAAACTTGAATTTAAGATTGGAAATATGAGAAACAGAGAGAACCAAAATTGACAGCACCTTCCATCCCTGGCCATAACCCACCCAGCTTCACCTCAGCATGGGAGGCAGTTTGGAGTGGCAGAGGATGTTGCAGGGTGTGGTGAGAGGTAGAGAATTGGCACAGCAACACCCCAGGCTTGCTACAAGGCAACCCCTGTGCACCACAACCCAATCGGCACCATCTGTTCACATTTCCAACCTGCTTGGGGAAATGCGGCAAAGACATTCAGCCAGGGGAGGAATATTTAAGTTGTTTGCGTTCCAGCACTTTTGAGTACAGGCTCCCGCTGTCAGGAACAATTTGTGCATACAGCGAAGTTCCCCTAGGCACAGGGAAAGGGGGGGGGGTGCCATCCTTTCACTCATGTTCCTCCCCAACTCTCTTGCACATATGTTTAATAAATATAAAGTAGATAAAGAAATAAAGAGGGTGGTTTTCTCCCTCTAGGTACACAATGAAAGCAGAACAACCTGCTATGTGTCAGAGAAGTCTCTCTCTCTCTCTCTCTCTCTCTCTCTCTCTCTCTCTCTCACTCACACACACACACACATCCCTCCACAAAGCAGCTTATTCCCTAGCAATAACTTTCTTACAAACAAATAACCAAGAACTTAGCTTGGCTGCTTCTCCATTGGCCAGAAATAGGAAACACTTCCCCCCAAAAAAGTTTGCACAGTTTTCATCACACGCACCTGTGTGGTTGCCATTAATTTGATTCTGAATTGATTTTAGAATGAATTGATTTTAGAATGTTGTGTTACTTTTATTGTTGTTAGCCGCTCTGAGCCTGGCTTCGGCTGGGGAGGGCGGGATATAAATAAATAAATTATTATTATTATTATTATTATTATTATTATTATTATTATTATTATTATTGATAGATGCATTTTATAAAGAGAGAAAATGCTCTATTTAAATCGATATTTCTATATATACATCTGTATCTATATATTTGCAGGAAAGGAAAAGAGAGAGAAAATTAAATTAAAGAAGAGGGAAAGTATGGGATGGGTGGGAGAATAATAGTGTTCAAATAATACTAGCAGAAGACACATGATGAGGATGATTACCTACCCTTCACTAGGAGGGTCTCAGGGCAAATTACAATGCTTTACAATTCATAATCAAATAAAGCTAAAACAGATTACAGGAAGCCACAGGAATAGGATGGGCTCTAGAAACACACATCCCAGGTGTCAAAGAGCAGGATAAGGAGCTTCTTCAGCAGTTCAAATTGTGGCTTCAGTGAACATCAGCACACAAATCTTAAAATTAAATGCATAAATTAATCTGAGCCTTCCAGATGTGAATTTCTCTAATTTAACTAGAAATCCCATCCATCTCATCACAGCAGGGGCAGCGGGGGGGGGGGGGGTGTATGTGACCAAGCTGCCTATGCGCCTGCTCTGTTTCTTGCCCAGGTGCTAAGTTTCGATAGGCAGCTATAAGGCTCTTCCTGCTCTCCCTGCTCATATGGTTCTTTATCTTCAAAAGAAGACTTGTGCAAAAAAAAAATATTAAAAAATTGGTGTATCAAAGGGAAGGGAGCACAGCAATTGGGGAGAACCCACAAGTATTTGGCACACTTCTTCCCCAGTACAGCTGCTCTTGTTCCAAGAGACTAGGGAGTGTGGGGCAATTGTATCTTCCCCTCAAGGCTTTCCTACACCTCTTGAATTCAGTACAGTGGTACCTTGGTTTATGAACTTAATCCGTTCCGGAAGTCTGTTTTTAAACTGAAACTGTTCTTAAACCGAGGCACACTTTCCCTAATGAGGCCTCCTGCTGCCAGTGCCCTTCCACCATTCGGCTTCCGTTCTTAGACTGAGGTAAAGTTCACAAACCGGGACACTACTTTGTGTGTCGGGGCTGTTCTTAAACTGAGGTACCACTGTATTGCCTATTGCAGCCTTTTTGCAACCAGTGCCCTGCAGATGTTTTGGACCACAGCTTCTACCAGCCCACCAGGCTTCTCTAGACCTGCCTCAGAAGCCACATTGGAAGTTTCCTGGCACAGAATTTGAATTTGAAGCTACCCTAGCAATTACATAGAAGGCACACCCAATTTTCAATTCCTGGCTCAAATGTTGAAAGCATTTTCCGAGAGTCACCTCCTGGCTAGCTGACAGGGAGATGGCAAGTGGCCACTGGGGAGGACTGACAAGGTTCATAGGCCTTCCAACAATGACACACACACACACACACACACACACACACACAACTCTGGATCCAAGCCAGGCAGCTGCACAGGAAGCCCAGTGGTTTCCTGCTCTCCAATATTCACACCATTAGCCTGCCACTTGTAAAACCCCTCTGCCTTTCAGGCAGGCAGATATGTAAGAAGAGCTTTACTCATTGATGCATTTCCACAAGGATGGAAATAAGCACTTGGTGAACATTTCCCTGCTGGGCAGCTGTTAAAAGAACAGAAGACCTACCCTGGGTGAATGGATATTACTATTACCACTGCTACATTTTTATCCCACCCCTTCCTCAGCAACTTGGGGGCGAGGTTAAAGACTAATGAGAACTGTAAGACTTGGGCCAAACTGGTGTTCTCCACCACTCTCAAAATGGAGTCGCAGATCCACAAGATCATAAGAACATCAGAAGCGCCCTGCAGCTGGATCAGGCCAGTGGCCCATCTGTAATAATAACAAAATAGTAATTTATATGCCACTCATCTGAGTGGGTTGCACCAGCCACTCTGGGCAGCTCCCAACAACAAAAAAAGTAAAATTACAACATCACACATTTAAAACTCCCCTGAAAAATTCCTGTGAGTTTAAATTCCTGGGAGTTTACCTTAGTGAAAACCTCACTTGGAAAGTCAATACAACCCAGGTGGTTAGGAAGGCCCAACCGAGACTCCATTTCCTCAGGATCTTGCGAAAGAACAATGTCAAACGAAAATTGATGATCTCCTTCTACCAGTCCACAAGAGAAAGTGTCCTTTCATACTGTATTACAATGTGGCACGGACAGGAAGTTCCTACAGAGGGTGGCGAATACAGCACATGACATCATGGGCTGTCTCCTGAGTTCGCTAGATGACATCACAGGAGACCGCTGCCTCAGGAGAGCGAGGAAAATTCATAGGGATGACTCACACCCTGGCCGGCACCTCTTTAATCTCCTACCTTCAGGCAGGAGATACAGAAGAATAGTCAGTCACATTGATAGGTTAAAGAGCAGTTTTTATCTGTGGGCTGTTGGACTGCTGAATGAAAAAAAAAATAGTGGTGCAATTGACTTCTGACAAGCACACAGAGCGCGAACAAGACTGAATGTTTGGAGGGGGGGCTCATTTAATTTCACTGCACACAGGTGGTGTAGTGACAATAAAGGTTTATTATTTATTTATTATTATTATCCTGTTCTTATAGAGACCAACCAGATGCTGGTGGAAACCTCATAATCAGGATCCAAGCACAGAAGCACTCTCCCTTCCTGTAGCATCTAGCAAAGGGTATTCAGAAGCATGCAGCCTCCAGCTGTGCAGAGCACAGAAGCTCAAGGGTATGTATACCACAGATCAGCAAAGGTGCCACTGGCACCAAAAAGATGCCAGGGTCAAATTAGAGGCTATCGGGTTGTTCTTTCTAGAAAGGTGAGAAAGACATGGGGTCTTTTGCATTCATACACCAAGCTGTACCACTGAGCTGAGGCAGCACTGCAAACTCTTTCTAGAGCAAGCCTTCACAGGAAAAATCAGGGAAAGGAGGAAGAAGAAGAAAAATTGAATTTCCAAGCAAACTATGGAGAGGGAATTGATGCATCAGATATGGAGAATGTTGCCAGGTCAGCCTGTCCTTATTGCATTCCTTGCACAAAACGCTCTCTCTCTCTCTCTCTCTCTCTCTGCTTGGGACTAAATTCTTGGATCATTGCAGCCATCAACCACCCCTTGTCAAGCAACACATTGCAACAGAATTTCTTGCAGGGATGTAAGCCTCAGCTTAACAGTTGCTCATCTGAGACCCCAACACAGCTCCGGCATTCATTTACCCTAACCCTTATCAAAGCATGTCAACATAAGCACTGTATAACAAGCCAGACTGAACACCAGAAATTGAAACCCTTTGGCTAAGTCCCCATCTGCACTACACATTTAAAACAGTATAAAAAACACTTTAAACAGTCATGGCTTCCCTGAAAAGAATTCTGGCAACTATAATTTGTTAAGGGTGCTGAGAATGGCTAGGAGACGCCTACCGCTTTCAAAGATCTACAATTTCCAGATGGTATAAAAGCCAATCCCTCTTCCCAAGGACCTCTGGGAACTGTAGCTTTGGTAGGGAATAGGGGCCTCCTAACCACTTAAACCACAGAGCCTAGGACTTGCCGATCAGAAGGTCAGCGTTTCGAATCCCCACGACAGGGTGAGCCTCCGTTGCTCAGTCCCTGCTCCTGCCAACCCAGTAGTTTGAAAGCACGTCAAAGTGCAAGTAGATAAAGAGGTACCGCTCCAGCAGGAAGGTAAACCATGTTTCCGTGCGCTGCTCTGGTTCGCCAGAAGCGGCTTAGTCATGCTGGCCAGTGGCGTAGCGTGGGGGGTGCAGGGGGGCCAGCCGCACCGGGCGCAACATCTGGGGGTTAGGGTTAGGGGGTGCAAATCCACAGGTTAGGGAGCGCAAATTACTTGCCTTGCCCCAGGTGCTGACAACCCACACTATGCCACTGATGCTGGCCACATGACCTGGAAGCTGTACGCCAGCTCCCTCGGCCAGTAAAGCGAGATGAGCGCCACAACCCCAGAGTCGGCCATGACTGGACCAAATGGTCAGGGGTCCCTTTACCTTTTGAACCACTTCATAACAGACTACATTTCCCAGGTATCTATGAGGGAAGCCATGGCTGTTTAAAGTGGTATAAAGCCAATATCATAAATAATGCAGATGAGGCAGATGGAGGAAGGGAAGCTGTGATAACCAAAAAAGAGGGTGATAAATACCTTCCAATTAACACATTGAGTGACTAACATATTCAATTTGGTAAGTGAGCAATTTGTATATAGCCCAGTATTTGTTAACTTTCCATTGTTGCTATCATTCCCAGAGCACCTTTTAATTGTAAAGAAACTTTGTGACCTAGCTAAAGCAGGGGGTTAGTCCTGTGCCCCCTGTTGCTTAATGGGTGCTGCAGAAAGCAGGAATCCAAAACTGAACATTTTTCAAATTGAAATGCAAAATTCCACCCAACTGCATTTAAGTATTTCCCACTGTACAAGGCTTATGCCAGCCTTACCCAACATGATATCCTCCAGATGTTTTGGGCTACAACTCTCATCAGCCCCATCTAATAGTCACTTTGCATTCTTTCAGGACATAAGAAGAGCCTGCTGGATTCGACCAATGGCCCATCTAACCAAGCATCCTGTTCTTGCAGATGCCTTCCCCTCCAGTTGCTTCCAACAACTGGTATTCAGAATACTTGCCTCTACATGTGGACGCAGAGCATAGCCTTCAATAGCTCTCTCCTCCATGAATTTGTCTGACCCCCTTTCAAAGACATCAGAGTTGGTGCCCATTACTCTCTCCCATGGTAGAGAGTGTGTCTGTATTCAGTTTTAACTGTCTTACATAAACTAGCAAAGATTAACTTCTGGATGCAAAAAAAAAAGACGACTCCAAATTGGACTTTCTCCTACCTCCAGATCTGAAGAGAAATGACAGATCACCATTTTTTAAAAGAAGTGTATGATACCACCTTCATCGAACTGGGAAGATCATTGCCGGGAACCCAATCTGTTGCAGAATAAAATCCATAAACAGCAAACTTGGGTTAGCTGAGCACCCTCCCATTAAGCGCAAAGTCTCACCAGGCTCAGCATAGCCAGGAAGCCTCACTGGTTGTCACAGATAAGCAAGAGTCTGCCTCCTCCTTTTTATGATGCATTTGCCCCCTCCACAGAGCCACACAGGCAAGGCTATGCAAAAGGATGTCAGGTCAGCAGAGCTACTACCAAAGACAGCTGGCGGGTAAATGAGTTTGCATTTCCTCCTCAAGTCCTGGTCTGAACAGATGGGTCTCTGAAAGGCTCTAAAGAAAGCCAGTTGTTGATTGATGACATTCCTATCCTGCCTTTCCTCCAAGGGATTAAAATGTGGTATACCTGGCTTTTCTCCTTACCTTATTTATCCCTCACGACAATCCTGTGAGGTAGGTATATATTGTAATATTTGCCACCACACAGTGACATGGTAGAGTTTCATGAGTGTATATTTCATTTATATATTGGTCTTCCATCAGAAAAAATTGCAGAACAATTCATACAATGCAAACCATTAAATGCAACAATTCCAAAACCATGTAAACAGATACATCAAAACACAAAATCAATGTGATGTGAACCTCCTGTTTTAATTGCTGTATTGCTTTATCGTGCATTTTAATTATGAATGTTTGGTGTTTTAATGGGAGTGCTTTATTGTGCATTTTAACTATGAATATTTACATTTTAATTTCTGGGTAACTGGTTTTTATATTTTGTAAACCGTGTAAAAGCCTATTATGGCATTAAGAGGAGGAGGAGAAGAAGAAGAAGAAGAAGAAGAAGAAGAAGAAGAAGAAGAAGAAGAAGAAGAAGAAGAAGAAGAAGAAGAAGAAGAAGAAACACAAAAACAGCTATAGATTAAATTGCATTCAGTACTCACTCTACAACAGCAGCCAAACTAAACGGGCTGCTCAACAATCCTCAAGTGGTCCCAAATGTGGGAAAACATGCAGTCAAAAATGACAATTATGTTTGCTTTAAAAAAAAGCATATGAAGGGGTTAAGGCTCACAGAGTCCTAGAGAAGACAGGTCTGTGTGATGTCATATCCCCTACTTTCTGTGGCAGGAAACAGGACAAAGGATCTTAATCTATTTTCCTTCCTCCTTGCCTTAGTCTCTCTTTTTCTTTCAAGCCAGTGATGTGAGCAGATGTACTTGTCTGTAAAAGAAAACAGCAGCAATAAGCCCCCTACCCAAGTGGGATTAAACACCCTTGTTGGTGAAATGGACTACACCACAATTGTTCATGTGTGCAAAGGGGTTTCCAAGTTTCAGAATTATTGACTGAAAAAGTTATAACAGTTATATTTCTATAATGTCATCCTAGTCCTGAGTGCCATTCACAGCTTTGTTTTTTATTGCAGTTTTGAAAATTACAGAGAGAAAAAAACAAATTAAAAATTACACCCAAATACACAAAAAGAAAAGAATAAAAGAGAAAAATAAAATACAAAAAAGATTTTTTTAAAAAAGATAAAATTGTTCAAAGGATACAAACCATAATTTGAATATTCTATACAAAAGGCTCCCAGAAAGAAATTACATTAAATATTTCTTCTTTCTTTCCTTACAATCACTTTCTTTCTGTTCCACTAAACTTGTTTGAATCCTTGATATGTTAATTGACTTCCCTCTATCTCTTTGTGGCTTCAACACTTCTCATTAGTTACCAATAATCTGTATTCCTTTATTTAAATCATTTTCCCCCCATTATATCTGAAATTAATCTAAGCACAACCAAGTATTATTTTTGGAACCATATTTAGTCATATAGTTTTTGAAGCAAACCCATTCCTTTTTTACCTTGTCTGAGTGGTTTCTTATTAGTTCTGCCATTTTGGCTAGTTTGAGATACTCACACAACTTCAATTGCAACTCATCTTTTCTTGGTATTAGCTCACATTTCCAGTATTTTGCTATTAATATTCTAGCCGTTGTTGTCGCGTAAAGAAACACTTTTATATTCATTTGGGATGCTTATCATTAAAATGCCTAATAGGAAAGCTTCAGGTTTCTTTAAAAATGTATGTTTTAGCATTTTCTTTAGTTCTTCATAAATCATGTCCCAATTTTTTTTTTGATTGGGGGACATGACCACCACGTGTGAAATAAGGTTCCTGCATTTTGTTTACATCTCCAGCACTTATTACTGTTATTTTTATTTATTTTGGCTAATTTGCTTGAGGTCAGGTACCATCTGTAGGTTATTTTTATAAAGTTTTCTTTATCAGATAGCACGCAGGGTATTTTAAATCTGTTTTCCATAGTTTCCCCCCATTTTTCCATCTGAATTGGATAACCAAAATTGTGTGCCCATTTCACCATCACTTCCTTCACCTCCTCGTCATTAAGATTCCAAACCAATAGTAATCTATATGTTTCTTATAATATCTTTTTATTAGTTAATAAAAGTTCTTTTTCTAAATCTGATATCTTTATGTCAAATCCATTTTTTTTGTCTGACTTAAAATTTTAATTTAACTGGTGATGTTGTAGCCAGTTCACACCTACCTGCTTGAGTTCATCATATTTTTTAATTTTCAATTGATTATTTTCTTCTAATATTTCCTTATAAGTTGGCCAATTAATGCCCATGTTTTTCTTTTTCACTGCTATTGCTTCTACCAGTGACAACCACCAAGGGGTTTGGGGTTCCAGTAATTTTTCATTTCTTTCCCATGCAGTGGTACATCTAGTTGCGGACACGATCTGTTCCAGGGTGCTGATTGCACCCCGAAAAGTCTACAACTAGAGCGATATTTCTGTGCACGTGCGATGTGCGAAGAACGCTTCTGTGCATGCACAAAGCGTGCAGAACGCTTCTGCGCATGTGGCGAAACCTGGACGCATACACTTCGCAAGCTGAAAAGACGCAACATGAACCTAACGCAACACGAGGTATGACTGTACTGTGAATAAAGATTTCCTGATTATGTGATTGAGGAATCCTCTATGGACTTTAACTTTATTATATCCCAGATAACTGCACCAGCCAAAACTGTTGTCCCAGCCTTCGATGTCTAATATATTTGCATTTTTTAAAATCACCCACTCCTTAATCCATACTAGGCATACTGCCTCGTAATATAATTTGAGGTCTGGTAGTGCAAACCCTCCTCTGTCCTTTATTTCCATTAGAAGTTTGTACTTTACCCTTGGTTTTTTGCCCTGCCATTTGCCCTGCCATTTCATAGGCTTAGTGAGCTTTTCCATTAACACTGCTGTCCATACTTTTCACCTGCACAGGGAAAGTTGCAAATTTTCTAAGGATTTATTTATTTATTTAGAACAGAGATTCATCCATTTTTCTCAAATCATTCTACACACTACAATACTCTAAAGCAGATTTCTTTACGGTGGGTGTCATCAGCATTTTTCAGCCAATGGGCGTTTCTGGAATTTTGATCAAGTGCCGTGGGCACCAGTCACAAAATGGCTGTCATGGGGCCATGCAGGAGAGGATACAGCAGTGCGGACAGCAAGCTGTCCCTCATGCATTGTGTATATCTACTGAAACTTTTCACAGGCACCAGCTGAGATACTGGTGCTCGCAGGCACTGTGTTGGTGACCCCTGATATAGGGAATGTTTTAATACTGATTGCTGCTTATTATTATTACAATATAATTGCCATTTTCCCAAAGAAAACAGGTGTTGGCAAAGTGCACAGCCTGAATCAGGAGCTGCAAGGGCAGCTGACAGGGCTGCTCCCTCCTAGCAGCTGTCTAGAGCTGCACTACGATGTCACAATGAGCTTGCTACAATGGTTCGCATGAAAGCTCTTGATTTTAATTCATGCTCTGGGATCCCCACCTGCACACAGCTCTAATTGATATTCCTCCCAAATCAGGCAACAGAACATCGTTCAAATTAAAACCAGACCGGCTGGGAATTTCATCCGTTCAGTCATTCAAGGATTTTATTTTACAAGGCTGTGTCCCACCTCCCTTCTTCCTCTCTGTAAATCCAAGAGAAAAATAATTTGGTGCCTCGGGCTTGCTCCAAGATTTTCAGTCATCTTGTTTGTTTTTTGTTATGAATTGAGGAAAGGCCTCTGCCTAACTACCCTGTCCATCAAATTAGGGGGTTAGTAGCACTGTTTTAACCTACTGAAAGAGGAGACCTGCCACTCCGCTCTTGAACTCCACCAAAATCGTTGGAAGGAAAATGTTTCTGAATAGAGCAGTACCTCAGAAATGAATCCCATTTCCCCATGCCTTTGGATAAAGCTTTCAATCCCCTGACATATTGGTTCAAATCCTGAGAAGCTGTGCTATCATTTGAGCAGGAGAATTATTCAGCTGGAGGGTGGGGGATATTCCACAATCACTTCTGTCTTCAGATTGAGCCCTGGAATGGAAAAGCTTCTGATAGCATGTTCTAGAGAAGCAGGAACAGCATTTGTTTTCCCCATTTGCATCAGAACAATCAGCACAGAATGGGGATCGGCCACCCACCCCTCCAAAACAGCACTCCACATTGGAGGATTGTTACCTAGGTGCCCAATCTGGCTGGCACCCTGAGCATACCTTTCATCTTATTGGTTAGCTGCAGGTGACTGTGTGCAAACCACACAATGTTTGCAGGTTCAGCAGAGAAGCAAAAACATTGCTAGGCTTGTTTGCATGATAAGGCAGGCCAAACTTACTGTAAGGTTTGTTCTGGCTACAGTTTGTGGTCGATGAGGAGAGAGCTTAACTGTGAGTAATGAATTGGATGGCACACTAAGCCAAGTCTTGATGTAGCTCAATTGGGCACTGGAGTGAAGTCAAAGTGGCTGTGAGCAACTGCCCATGAACCTGCGTATCCACCTGGTCTTGCTAAGCTATTGTTTGGTTCACAGACATGAGAATGAGGCTTTGCAGAACTGCTATAGACCAGCAGCTAAGAGACGGAGGCTGTGTACACACACACGCAAATACATTTAACTCACATTTACAATACATGGCTTTCCCAAATCCTCAAAGAATCCTGGGAACTACAGTTTGCCTTTCAGGGAGCCACAATTCCCAGCACCCTTAACAAGCTAAATGATTTATATCCCGCCCATCAGGCTGGGTTTCCTCAGTCACTCTGGGCAGCTTACAACATACATAAAACACAACAAAACATCAAGCATTAAAAAACAGAATACCCTATACAAGCAACAAACAAACCAATAAATCAATAGAAACCAATAACAACAACAACAATAAAAAGCTACCGTTCCCATGATTATTTGGGAGAGGTCAATGCCTTGAATGGGATGTGAATCCTCACAGTCATGCTCATTTCTCAAGTCAGTGACCAAATCATCTCTAGAAAATAAGAAGGACTGTGCCTGGTAAACGGGGACATGGCTGAAGTTTATGCAACAACACTCACTTGCTGCTTATTGTATCCTATTTGTATATGTATATGTTTTGTAAATGAATTGGCCTCCCCCTGCCACCGCCAAATGCTTTGTATCTTGCTAAGTGCGTGTTCGTTTCTTCTAACGTAACGATTATGGAGATGATGAAGCAGTATATAAATGGTTGAAACAAAATATATAAACACACACATTATTTTGCATGCAATTTTCTCTAATATCGATCTCTATCTATCTGGTACATCTTGTTGTTGTTGTTGTGAAGCTGCACTGCAAAATTCAAAGATGTTAGAATTCCAGAGGATAACCATGTTTCAATTTACATATCATTTCAAAGAGTGGATTCGGCACATTTCCATTAACATGTGGGGGAATTTCTCCTGCATCAAGAGGAGAAAAACCATTCTTTAAGAAAACCAGATTTTTTTTTCTTCCCCGTCCCCAGCACTGTTTCCGGTAAAGGGGCTCCATTAACATGGCACTCAGCCAGAGAACTAATTCCTGGCATCTATGAATGTATTTGAACCTACCCATTGAAACAGCAGGAGTTTCTTTCTGCAGTCAATTCTGCCCCGCCCCACCCCCCACTGCACTTTCCAGGCTCTGCCTGCACAGTGGGGAGCAAACAATTCACTGCTCATTTCAGTGCACCTGCAGTTACCAGGCATGAAGAACTTCAATGCCTTGTAGAAGATTGGGGTGGGGGAAGCTGTAACAGGTCAGTGAAATTGCCATGAAATGCAACCTCCTTGCGGCAAATTTCCGTGCAAGTGGGACCTAGTTCCAGCAACTAAAGAGAAACAAGGCTCATCTTTTTCTCTCTTTCTAATATCCATTCCTCATCATCTTATTGAATCCAACACCTTGTAGCCCATTAGAGAATCACACTCTATTCTGAACAGAAAGCGGGGGGGGGGGGGGAATGGGAGGGGGAGAAAAATCAATTGTCCCTGCAGGAGGATTCAGCTCAGCATACCGTTTTGGCATTAAAAGACTCAGAGAGGAGAAAAATTGTCCACATGGAGGCAAATCTTTCAGTGTTCCTGCATGGACTGTCTTTTGGCACTCAATGGGGAAAGCACCTATAAAGGGGGCTATAAGTTGAAAGATACAGAGCATGCTGTACTGTACATCTGATCCAGTTTTTGGGGTCTGCATCCTCCAGCTCATTTCTAACACTGCTGTCCCAGGCTCACCGCAATCCACATGTTATGGAGAAGGGAAGAAGCAGGGAGCCTCTGCCCTGTGTATCTAGGTTAGAGATGTAAGAAATTATTGTTTCCTATTCAGTCCTGCCTTCATTGCACGCAGATCTGTTTCCACTCTGTTACAGTTCACCTTCCCCTCAGTGTCCAGCAGACACTGTGGCAAAATTACATGAAGAACATAATTAGTTATGCAGAATGCACTGTCACAGTGGCGTAGCGTGGGGGGTGCAGGGGGGCCTGCCGCACCGGGCGCAACATCTGGGGGTTAGGGTTAGGGTGCGCAAATCCACGGGTTAGGGGGCGCAAATACACGGGTTAGGGGGTGCAAATTACTTGTCTTGCCCCGGGTGCTGACAACCCACGCTACGCCACTGCACTGTCATCAGATTTTTACACCCTGTACATTTCAGTAGAAAGAAAATGCAGCACAAATGTGGGTGAGGATCAGTTACTTATCTTTTGTGGACAGAAAGGAACAGCAAATACTGATTTGTTGGAATGATTTCTGTTCCAGGCATGAGACGAACCAGCGAGCATTGGAAGTTTCTACTCCTCTTTCCACTGGAATTCTCCAACATCTCTAATCTAGGTTTCCTGCACTGCCACATGTCAAACAATCTTCATGGGAGGGGGTAATTAGATTCAGCTCCCATTTAAAAGTGAACCTGCCTATTTTGCACTTTCCAAAGCACCGCAGGAACTGAAACACAGCTATTCTTCAGAATTCATGCTCCCCTGCATTTTTCAGTGTAGTTCTCCAGTTCAAGTTATGTTCATTCAGTTGCAGGAAATTGCTTTGTAAAAATGTGTATAATAGACAAAGCTGAGTTCAAACTTTCATATATCAGGGGAAATTCACAGTGAAGTGCTGATGAATTTTCATCAGGCTCTGTATTCCTTTTTCTTTCAAATGCAAGTTGATGTGGAAATGTGGACAACTGAACTTGGAAAAATTAGAAACTGAAAGAAGCCAAAGTTAACAGATTTGTCCATCCCAACTTCAGACCTCCCCATCCCAACATATAATATGTGAGTGGGGATGGGCAGAATTAGCTGACCGGTAAAAGTGCCCCCCTCTCCTCTCACAGTTCATGTGAGCCAAGAACATCTGCCTTGGGCTACTGAGTTGTGTCATCTTATTCCTCACTTATCCCCCCAACATTAACATGCAGAGACCCAACATCTTACAAATAGGCAGCAGAGAGCAAAATAAAATGTGCCCCTCGGTTGCAAAGCTTGTAGCTTTTCAGTTGCACCATTTGTAGTGACACCAGAAAAGTGAAAGCGGCAAAGCTCTTTCCATAGAACACCAATCAGAACCCACCTCTCAAAACTACCCATCAGAACCAAGTCACATTCTGAGACCTGCTTAAAACCATCCCTGTCATTGCAGAGCTTAAGGAAGGACTGGCTAGATGTGGAAGAAAGTGAATGGAACTCTTGAGATGATTTTCTTTGCCTAAAAGCAGCAACCAGGTTTCCCAACCTTGGGTCTCCAGCTGTTTTTAACTCCCATCATCCCTAGCTAGTAGGACCAGTGGTCAAGGATTATGGGAATTGTAGTCCCAAAACAGTTACAGACCCAAGTTTGGGAAACTCTGCCTAGGTGAAGGGGACCTGGGGGCAATTTTGATCTGAAAAAGAGCACAGGAAATACATCCCCTCCCCCTGTTCCACCCACTTCACACATATGCAATCAGTCTGGCTGATTCAAAGGAAAGGAAATGGTTTTTAAGAATGTTGATCACAGGGTCCACATATTCCAAGGGAGCCATTCTCTTTTATTTACTATTCTTCTTACGCCCTCTTCCTTGGATAGATGCAAAGGTGGGAGCCATGCCACAATGGCCCAAGCAAGACCTGCTTAGTTTTAATCAAGGGAGCAACATAGTGGTTCCCCTCCAAGCCATTCCTGACTCCCACATCTTGTCTCGGTGGATCGTGACCTCCATCCTGTCCACATTGCATGCGCTGTGTACACAAAACAAATACACACAGCATGTACAATGAGGGCAGGATGAAGCCATGCAGACTCTTGGTGGACCTGCCACGGAGGGCTTCTTCTGTCATTTGCAACTGAAAACAAAGATTACAGAACACTGTGTTGCAGATGCACAAATTCAGCTTTTTTTCCTTTTTTGTAAAGTCATTTTCACAAACCAGTTGCACTCAAGATCTTTTGGAATACATCTCTCAGCAGCCCTGGGTCTGATGAGTGTTGTAGTCTGGAAACATCTGGAGAGCAACAGGTTGTCAAAGGCTGATGTAAAACATAAAAACAGACAGTGACATAGCAAACCATGCTTAATTCAATATTCCAGAAATTCAGTAGAGAATCTGCAAATGGCCATTTTAAGCAGAGATGCATGGTCAATACAAATTTGATTTCTTATCATTTAATCAACACTTTAAAAATAATAATCAAAAGCTGCTTTGCAAGAAGGTTAAAAATAATACAAAAGATTTCTTCAGCTATCTTTAAAGCAAGAGGGAGAACAAGCAAGCTGCAAAATGCCTCTGCATGGAGAAAGTGGAGATACGCTATTCATTGGACTTCTGGAAAGATGCATTGGTTCAGAAAACAGGCTCTGGAGCTCCGGAGGACTCTAATTGACTTTCATTGCTGCTCAGGAAAGTGATTTTCCTTTCTCCACTTTTAAACTTATCAATTCACTGAGAACTTATCAGCACTTTCTTATCTATGTTATACGAAACACTCTGGGCAAGCACTGCGAGAAGCATCCTGGGCAGGCCGTTAGCTGCTAGCTGTTAATTGCCAGCTCCCCTTGTTTTTTTACTTCCTGGCAGTCATTACACAGAGAAGCTCTTCAACAGAATAAACTGCACACTTTTTTCCTTTCCTTTCCTGCTAAGGAATCCTCTCTTTGTTTACTTATCACCGCATTATTATGCCTGCTTGTAAACGCTACAGGGATACAGAAGAGGCAGTCCTTTCACCAGCTCTCAATCGAAAATGGAGGACTTCTTTAACTTCTGAAACTGTTTTTACGGTTTCAACAAAAAGCCAGTTTTCCCCTCTTGAAGTTGATTGTGAATGTGAGGAGAATACTTGGAGTGGGGGTGCAGAACTAGATTCAGCGATGGGGCAAGCTGACTCTGAGCTTCAAATAGAGGAAGAAATAACAAGTAGGGAAAGCACCCAATTAACTTTCCGCAAGAACGGTTGAACATATCTTTCAGCAAATTTGAGGTATCACCTCCCAAATAACTCAATTATCCAAAGAGGTCCATAGATTATCTGTTAATAATAAGCAGGTACCAATAGACCACCAAAGTGAAATGGCGTCAACAAGAGTAGACCCCTAAGCTCAACACACAATGTGTAGAGGTACTTAAAATCAACTCTTCTCATCTAATCTTTCAACCAAAAATGATCTGCATGACAATCTGTGGAAGTTCAGCTCAAACTCCTAGCTGGAAAGGCGCCCAGTGTGCCAAACAACATCTATCAGACTTACTTGGAATTGGAATTACAGAGATCAATCTCGTTGGGACTGAATCCCTGAATATCACAAACCAATTCCAAAAAATCATGTTAACTTTTTCCTCTACCAGACTGCCCTTACTGATCCATAAGTTGAAACCCAGATTGTCAAGCAGAGGAGTTTTTCCAGCCCGGGTATTTCTCAATTCTATTGTTGTGCCCTTATGCAAGATGAGGACTAGGGCTACAGAGCAACCCACAAAACCAAAGCCTGGATCTCCAGTGGAAGTAATGACATCACAAACAAACTTGATAAGCTGGGAGGAAACAGACATGCCCAAGTTGAATCCACAGAATCATGCTCAGCATCAGTATAATCCCTTGGAAGATGATTTCCTCAACTCCTTTAGGAACCTCTCTCAGGAAAAGCAACAGTTATCAAGAGGCTTGACCTTATGAGCCAGACGTTGAAAGAGAACAAAGAATCAGAGGTAGAGACTGACAACAGACCCAATGTCCATAACTGCTTGATATCTACAGAACCACCAGAGTTCTGGAGAAAGATGAGACATTTAGATGAGGAGGAGTTAGGAACTACACTTAAGGAATCTCCGCTGGTGAGTACAGTGGTACCTCGAGTTAAGTACTTACCATTCGTTCAAGAGGTCTGTTCTTAACCTGAAACTGTTCTTAACCTGAAGCACCACTTTAGCTAATGAGGCCTCCTGCTGCTGTTGCGCCGCCAGAGCCCGATTTCTGTTCTTATCCTGAAGCAAAGTTCTTAACCTGAAGCACTATTTCTGGGTTAGCGGAGTCTGTAACCTGAAGCATATGTAACCTGAAGCGTATGTAACCTGAGGTACTACTGTAATTTGCAAAGTAAAGGTCCAGTGAACACTTCATGCCCAACGACTGAAATTATTGAACATCTGGATCACACTACTAGTATAAATGATACCGTTGCCTCAAAAATTGGCAAACTCTAAAAGCACAATGACCAGCAATTTACCAAGAGGAAATCACTAGAAAACAATCAAACTTCTATCATGGAATGTAACAGGGTGGCTGAACAAGATTCAAGACAGCAATTTCTGTTCCTATTTACAAACACATGATATCATTTTTCCTGGAAGAAACCTGGGCAAAAGCGGGTACAACGGTTGAATTACAGGGTTTTACAAGTTACACCCAACCAGCACTTAGAACTGCAAAGTACGGAAGGCCTAGCGGGGGGCTGGCAGTGCTGGTGTCAACATCTCTTAATGTAACAATTCAACTGTGCCCCTCGCTGACCACCCCTAATTTTTTAGCACTGTCCTTCTCCGAAAGTCTTCTGAGAAATACTTAATGTATTTGCGTGTATATTCCACCAGTAAAGTCCTGTGGGGAACTGAGTTCATATTGGGAAAGACTTGACCAACTACTCGAAAGTATAGGCTCTTTGTCGCCCAACCCTCGGTTTGTCTTGGGGAGCGACTTCAATGCCCGGATTGGCCTTGTCTCCCCACAAAATATAATATTATCTGGACTAAACTTGGAGGACGAACCCGAAATCTGCCAGAGGACAGCAATGGACACCACCTCTAACCGCGCTGGGAAATAACTCTGTGAACTTATAATTAAGCACAATCTTTTGTTATGTAATGGGCATGGACAAGGGGATCAGAGGGAGTATTTTACTTTTATTTCCCTCAGTGGATTTACTAGCACCATAGATTATATCCTAACATCTAATAATGTGCCAGTTAATCGAGACACCCTTAGGATAATCTCCAGAGCTGAAAGTGACCACTTTCCACTTGAGTTATCTCTTGCACCATTTGTTTCTCCCGCTTTCCCTAAAATATTGGATGAAACAGAATATCTGATACTTGGAAATAGAAGGATAAAATGGAATGCACTGGTCCAGGAAAAAATGATCCAGATCCTGGATTCTCATGAGTTTGCTTTATTAAAGGGGGAAATGTTGTTAGAAACAGGAAATGTAATCGGACTCTATGAGAATATAATTAACCGAATGCGCCCACTGAGGACCACAACCAGTGTGATCAAAAATAAAAAGTTCAAAAGACAGACATGGTTCGATAAGGAATGTCAGAATAGGAAAAAATGTCTATCTAGGGAACTTAGAAAATCAAAGTTAAAACATGATAAGCACAATCTTGCGCTGCAAGCTGAGGTAGCTCAATTATGATACAATTATAAACTATTTCTTAAGAGTAAGAAACAAATACAGTATATTATGAACAAGAGTGGAAAGCACTGGGAGATGCAGCACTTCAGAAGGACTCACGGAAATTTTGGCATCTGGTTGCCCAAGGCACAAATGGGCTGGGCTACTCGTTAGAAGCATCTGTCCAAGGAAAGGAATGGGTGACATATTTCACAGGAATATATGGCCCTCGTTCTGACTCACCCTCACAAGTTTACTATACTCAGTTATTAGAACTGCCAGAATGGCCAGACGTCACGCTCAATCAGATTAAGAGGCTAATTGTAAGCCAACTAGCCAATAAAGCTCCAGAAGAAGATATGATCCCAATGGAGATTTATAAGACCGGATTTCTGGTCACCCATCTTTGATACATAAACAGCTCAGGCTGCATACCGGAAGGGTGGAAGCTGAGTATAATTGCCCCAATATATAAAAAGGGCGATAAGAAAAACCCTGCCAATTATAGACCCATTAGTTTGTTAGATGTAGCTTCTAAACTATATGCCAGGCTCCTTCTTGGGAGACTGGAAGAATGGGCAGATACAAATTAGGTGATATCTGAAGTCCAGGCAGGTTTCCAAAGAGGGAGATCCACATTGGACCAGTGCTTTGTGTTGAACTTTCTGCTATGTAAATACATACATAATTTGAAGCTTTTATCGATCTAAAGTCAGCTTTCGATACAGTCCCTAGACATGCATTGTGGTAGAAATTGGAAAAGACAAATATAGATTGTCGCTTATTATTTCTCATCAAAACATTATATACTGATACATCGATACAAGTAAAAGTGGACTTGGCTATCTCACTACTAGAATAAAGACTATTACCAGAGTTAAACAAGGATGCATTTTGGTGCCCTTTCAGCTTAACTTTTATATTAATGACATAGAGAACTGGATGGCTTACAGTTTGCCCCTGTTACAATTCTTGACCAAAACCTTTCAGTCTTAATGTATGCAGATAACCTAGTACTTGTATCTAGAACCCCGGTGGGCCTGAGACGGCTGCTTGTGAAATTAGGTTCACAAGCTTTATCTATAAACTATGACAAGACACAGCTCATTGTATTTGGGAAGTGCCCTAAAAAGCATGTTTGGCACCTGGTGAACACATCATAAACCAAGTAAATACGTTTAAATATTTGGGACTGGTCTACTCAGAAATGGCCTCTTGGAATATACAGCTATCTAACATTAAATTGCAAGCCTTCAAATCAGCAGAAGCTATTCTGAAATTGGCCGCTTGTAAAGGTGGAAATCTGGTTAACCAAGCTCTATCTGTTTATAAAGCAAAATCAATTGCCCAGATTTTATATGGCGCAGAGGTCTGGGGTACCCCTCAAAGGTTTCTGGTCTGGAACCTCCACAGAATTATTTTTTAAGAGCCCTTTTAGGCCTACCCAAAGATGCACAATCCGCCATGGTCAGGTTGGAAACTCACATGTTGAGCATAGAGAACCAAACAGATAAAAGAATCCTCTGCTACTAGTTCAGAGTTCAACAGATGGACAACACTAGGCTACCAAAAAAATGCCTGATTGAGCTCTCGAATGGATTACCCTTTAAAAACTGGGTACATCATGCTGCCCAGCTGATGGGCAAATATGACCTCTCAGTGACCGAGCTCAAAGAACTTTCCCTACATTCTCAGAAAAATATTTTTAAACGGACCATAAGGGCAGTGGCTACTAAAAATGACTTAAATTCCATGTACCTATCCACATGCGCCCCATTAAAACTTATAGAGGCCCATGAACATACATTTTGAATTGACTTTTGTACAACTCCGGAAAGCTTTTGCAGAATTAAGATTAAATACAATAAACTCTGCTTATAGAGATGGGAGACATAGAGGCATACCAGTAAATGAACGTGTTTGTATCAGGGGATGCCCTGAATTAGAGGACTTTATGCATTATATCTTACGCTGCCCCTTATATAATGAAGCAAGAGAACGGTTTTTGACACCTATAATGACAAGGTCCCCTGGCCAGAACGCCTCTGGCATGATTTTTTGTCTCCTCGCAGACATAGATAAGTATGTGACCTGGTGTGTAGCACTTTTTGCAACTGCCGCCAGGAAACTTAGAAAAAATTATACAGTGGTGCCTCGGGTTACATACGCTTCAGGTTAAATACGCTTCAGGTTACACACTCCGCTAACCTAGAAATAGTGCTTCAGGTTAAGAACTTTGCTTCAGGTTAAGAACTTTGCTTCAGGTTAAGAACTTTGCTTCAGGATAAGAACAGAAATAGTGCTCCGGGAGTGCAGCGGCAGCAGGAGGCCCCATTAGCTAAAGTGGTGCTTCAGGTTAAGAACAGTTTCAGGTTAAGTATGGACCTCCGGAACGAAATAAGTACTTAACCCAAGGTACCACTGTATAGCCGAGATAGCTATCAACTGTAAAGGAGATGAATTTATTTGATCCCATCTACACCAAGCTGTATCTTTCTCACTAAACTTTGTACATAATTGTCTATTGTATTATTTAATATTACTTTTAATATATTAGTGGCCCTGAAGTGATTTTAGCTTATAATTTTTTTTGTCTAATGTTTCAGTTTGTATATTAAGGAGTTTATATAGCTTTGCGCAGATTACGTCATGTTTTGACAATGTAAATGTTTTAAGTTTTTGTATCAAACTAGTATATATTTTATTGAATGACATTGTATACATTGCAGCAGCCTTTGGCTATAAGCAATAAACTTGACTGACTGACTATTGAGTGACAGCGAAAAGGCGGAACTACTTGACACCTACTTTGCCTCTGTCTTCATCCAGAAGGAAAGAGATGCCCTGCCTGATAACAGAATAAATGATGTAAGGAGGGAGCAGCAGCCCAAGATAGGAAAAGAGGTAGCAAGGGAACACCTAGCTACTTTAAATGAATTCAAATCTCCAGGGCCTGGCGAGCTGCAACCAAGGGTACTAAAGGAGCTTGCGGATCTCATCTCAAAGCATTTGTTTATGATCTTTTAGCTAATTTGGGCAAGGGGAGAAGATTCAAGACATGTAATGATAGTAATTATATCAATAAATGAGAAAATGATAAACAATTATAAACCAATACCACTAGCAGCAAGTTGGGTGGTGTGGATTTTTCTTATGTAAAGTTGAAACAAAAATAAAGACTGCTCAATGTACAGTAAAACAATTTAAGGGTAGCTCCCTTCTTGTCCCCCCCCCCCCTTTTTGCATTGCACCCACAAAAAATACAGAAAAGCACATCAAAATGCAAGTAGATAAATAGGTACTGCTCTGGCGGGAAGGTAAACGGTATTTCCATGCGCTGCTCTGGTTCGCCAGAAGCGGCTTCGTCATGCTGGCCACATGACCCAGAAGCTGTACGCCGGCTCCCTCGGCCAAGAAAGCGAGATGAACGCCGCAACCCCAGAGTCAGCCACGACTGGACCCAATGGTCAGGGGCCCCTTACCTTTACCTTTTACCAGAACTAAACCCACATTGCCTACCACACAAAAATCCACTCCTGCCCACCTCTACTATATGTTGCATGCACTGTCTCCATTCTGCTGCTGTTTGCCTTCTACCAAAAAACTACGTTATTCATCTTACTGTCCTCTGTGGTAAAATTATGCTAGTTATGTTACGAATTGTGCAAACTGCATAGATTATATTGTCATTAGGTTATCGTACCCCAATCATTTCAATGCAAAGGTAATGTAATGAAAAATCCATCACATATCACTAGCCAGCTGATAGCAACAAGAGAAAATGCCAATTGCATTTGCTGGGTTGAAGTCTGTTCTGGACAAGGGGTTGAATAAACTAACATTGGCAATTTCTGCTCCCATTTTTAGTTTTGCTGGAATTCTTTGACATTCCCAGTTCAAATCTACCTTATACTCACCCATTCCTGCTTTCCTGGGAGCAAAGCAGCTAGATAAATGCAGTCCAAACTTCCCCACTGCCGAAAAGCAACAACAAGCAAACAAAGCAAAACAAAAATATCCACATCATTTCAGCCCTTAAAATGACACTTCCATAGGAATGCAGATTTCTCCTAACCTTTGGAGCTGGAAAACATACCTATCCCTGAAGGAAATACATTAATTACCCACAAACAGATTCTACATTAATATGATAATAAGCCCCATTCAGTATCTACTGGTACACTTGAATGAACAACCGGCGATTAAGAATGTCAGCACTAAAATGCCAGAAAGCGTATTGAGAATATTTATAACTCCCTCAAAACATTTCACAAATTTAAGCTGCTTCCAGTTTTTGCAACACTGAATTGAGTGTGTGTGTAATCCACGCTTTCCGAAACAAGGTGAGAACTGAAACACAGCCATCCTTCAAAAATTATACTTCACTGAACTTTATGGTGTAGTTCCCCAGTCAAGGAAGGCGTACAAAAATGCATACACTAAGGCAACATGTGCGTAAGCATATATTCATGAAAATAACATAAAGTGCACTATATTGGGGAACACTTGTTTTTCCATAATGCCTACATTAGTATACAATTTTGCCTATACTAGGAGAAATCTCCACTACAATGCTGGTGAATTTTCATGAATTATTATTATTGCATACTGGTGTGAAAATTATGGATAACTGAACATAAGTTTGGAAAAAGGAGAAAACAAGAGAAAGCAAAATTGACAGATTCACCCATCCCAGTTCCCAGGTAAGTGTGTATAAGATTGCAGCTTCTTTGTATAGAAACAGCCCACCAATTCATGTTAATGGTTTTATTTTATTTATTTCATCAGCTTTATATCCCACTCTTTCTCTCAAAGGAGCACCAGACATTTAACATAAAAGAACATAAACACAACAGTAAAGCAATGATTTTTTTTAATGGCACCCACAATTTGAACTCAGATAATCTGCAAAGTCAGTGATAATGCTCAATACATTCCAAAAGCTTGAGAAAATCGACAAAATAAAGTCTCAGTTTCTAGCTGAGTGCAGCTAGTGTGAAGGGCAGGCAGATTTCACTAACAAGGGAATTCTAAAAATGGGGTGCCACTACCAAGAAGCTCCATCACTGCCTTGCAAGGCATCTCCAGACTGCAACACTTGGGCTGGATGATTTTTGGTGAGTCTCAGGTTAAATTTTGAATAGAAATGTCCACATGGCATCAGGTGTTTTAACCCACAATATCAGAAAATGTGGAAAGTCACTCCCCACCCCCTTTTTTAAGCCAAGGAGTCTGAGATCCGTATTAATCTGCATGAAGGGTAGGATCAATATTGTCAGATGCTGATGGTGTCTAATCAGCACCAAATTAAGAAACAGAATTCTGCAGCCGTGAGCGCTGTGGATGCCAACAGCTACTAATTAGTGCCAATTAAGTAGAACAATATGAAAGTTCAGGAACTGTAACCAATCTCACAACAAAACGAAGCCACTAACTGATCTAACTTCTGCACAATACTCCACACATTTCATACATTTCATGAGTCCACACAACTACTAACCAAGAGGAAACTGATCAAAGTGTACACACACTGAGTGTACATAAAAACACTGAGCCTGTTGAACATCCACACACTTTAAACATCAGGTCATTTTGCCCACAGGCAACCTCCAGAGGTAGAAAGGCCACAGGTGGCTTGACATATCTGTTCTTAAAACCCTTCTGGAAGGGAATGCAAAGTAGAATGAACATGTTCTGGAGATGGGCAATGGCAATGCAATAATTGTTTGTGTATCTGCCAAACAGAGGTTATCAGAAGGGCAGAAAAGATAGTTCTACCCGGAAGACACACAACTAATATTGTAGCACTGGAAATCCTTAGTCACACCAGATTGGATGAGGACTTTTTACATTTAAGAACTTTGTGGGAGCCTGGCTGGTGGATCAGGCCAGTGACCCATCTAATCCAGCATCCTCTTCTCACAGTGACCAACCATATGACTTAATGGGAAGCCCACAAGCAACAGCACTTGCCCCTCCTGTGGCAACTGCTATTCAGAAACATACTGCTTCTGACAGTAGACTTCTGGCTCACAAGAAAATCATTTTTGGTAAACTGCATTATGAAACAAACTTCCAAGAGAATTAGAACTTCTTAGAGCTCCTCACTGCATAAACTCCAAAGCCATGAGAAAGGTGCTCATTTTATATTGTTTTTAATCCTATCTCTGGTATCTTTTTGTACTGTTATAAAACTATTTGTTGCAATTTTTTGTTTTATTTTTTTTTTTTTTTGAAATCACTTTGACACACATGTAAAAGGAAATTCTTAAGAATGTGGGAGACACAGTGTGGCAGAGCAACTTTTCCAGATCAGCTTTCTTCCACCCAAAACTAGCATTATGTTTCAAAACTTTCTCGGCACACACTCAAGAACTAGATGTATGGACAAATGGCTGAACAAAAGAAGTTAAAATATTACTGCAAAAAGGATTAAGGGATCGGCAGCATGGGGAAGACTAAGAGAAGGGAGGGGAGATACTGAATTATATGAAAAATCTAACAAACTTCTATAAAAAAGAAAGGAAAGAAACAGTCAGTGGCCATTACTTCATCAATGCCAATGAATTTATCCCTACTTCTCTCCAGGATAATGCAAAATAAGTGCCTATACACTCCTCAAGGTAAATTACTACTTGACAAATTGTTAGTTTTCTTCACTCATTCTCTCTTTATCAGGGGGCATTTAAAATTATATACAACAGGAAACACGCTAATGTATTATTTCTTTTAATTCCTATAAATTCACAAGCACTGCAAGCCAAACATTTAAACATACATTAGCATCCATATGTTATGTTACATTACATTATGTTACATTACATACATCAGCATCCATAAGGATGGCCAAATCCATCAGTCTCTGTTTCTCTCAGTTTCTCATTTTTCCAGTCTGAAATTCAGTTCTCCACAGTTCCATATCAGTTTGTGACTTTCTCCAAATACATTATTTTTTTGCAAAGCAATTTCCTTTTATATATTGCAAATGTTATTTTCACTAACCTGTGCACCGTTATACTTTCCCCTATGACATATGTTTTCAGATACTTTAATGTCACTTGCAGGCACTTGGACTGCAAAATTCATAGAACTGTGAATTTCAAAGGGCAGCTGTGCTTTAGTTTGTGTATAATTTTGGAAACTGCAAATTAGGCAGCTTTATATGAAAATGCAAATTTAAGGGAACAACCTTTCCCAACCTGTTGGGACTTCAGGCTTGACGTGGCCAATACACACACACACACACCCCTATACACACCTCAAAACAGCAACTTCAATTAGATTTTGCAATTAACACACATATTAAATGTGGCTGACCAATCCATTGACCTATGCAAGCCACAACTAGAAATTCAAATAAGCCAATTCTGCAAATCCTTTCATGACACTGCAGCAAAGTTTTGAAAATCTCAGAGCATTGTTTCAGGATCAGAGTGTCTTCATTACCAGTGCAGTCTCTCCACCAACACATCCAATCCTGTTTTAAAGCCATCCAAGGCAGCTGGTTGCCTGATTGACACATAGAATAATAGCATTGTAGACTTGGGAAGGGACCCCCAAGGGTCATCCAGTCAAACCCCCTGCAATGCAGAAACCTGAGCTAAAGCATCCATAACAGAAGGCCATCCAACCTCTACTTTAAAATCTCCAAGGAAGGAGGGGCCACAGCCTCCAGAGGGAGAACATTCCACTGTCAAACAGCTTTTACTGTCAGAAAATTCTTCCTGATGTTTAGTCAGAGAAGTGAAAATTCCACAGAACAAATATGCACCAAGTAACAAAATTATTTCATTTGTCTGTCCTGAATCTATGGCCAGCTGGCATGGGCCTAGGACCCTCACCTCTCCCGGTATGCCCCGCGGAGGACCTTAAGGTCCATAAATAGCAACACCCTAGAGGTCCCGGGCCCTAAGGAAGACAGATTAGCCTCAACCAGAGCCAGGGCATTTTCAACACTGGCTCCGGCCTGTTGGAACGCTCTGTCTCCTGAGACCAGGGTCCTGCAGGATCTGATTTCTTTCCACAGGGCCTGTAAGACAGAGTTGTTCCGCCTGGCCTTTGGCTTGGAATCAGCCTGATCCACTCCCCCTCTTTCCTTTTCCTTCTGTGATGGAACCCCTATTTGGGACTTCTGGGGCTTTTTTTCTGGCCCATGTAGGACCAGTCTGGATAGTTGGCCTTGGTGAAGATTTGATGTTTTCTTCCCCCAAAACTTTTTGATCTGGGCTTCCACTGAAATGAGGCTGCATTTTAAGTTGTATTTTAATCCTGTTTTTAAGTTGTATTTTAATCAGTTGTTTTTATACTTGATGTTAATCGCCCTGAGCCTGGTCTTGGCTGGGGAGGGCGGGGCAAATAAATAAATAAATAAATAAATAACAAAAATGGCCACCTTCACATCTCACAAAGGGTATTCTTGAGCTGCAGCAAGTGGCAGGGCCAGCTCACCCATTAGCCTTACTGAGGCAGTTGCCTCAAGCAACGGGATGTGGAGACATGGGTGGGGCAGCAGATCTGGAAATGAAAGAGAGGCGTGTCCTTGCATACTTTTGCTGCTCTTCCTTTGGCCGCAGATGCAGAACTGCACTGATCTTGCCACTGCCTGCCTGAGGAGGGCTGCTGGGCCAGCAGTTCCCCAAGCCACTTCCAGTTGCCTCAGGCCATGGCTTCTCCATGGAGGCCACCTTAGGGTAATGTCAGAGGAGGTGGCAGTAGCATCAGGGTTTTTGGGACCCAGCGGCTGCCCCTCCTGCTGCCCTCAGCCAACATCATCACCAACCAGAGCCAGGATGGGGCCTGCCTGCTGCTGCCCCTGCTGCATCATTGAAGCACCCTTAAGGAACTACAATGGGGGCATTATTACTATTATTATTTGCCTCGGGTGGCAAAATGTCTTGGGCTGGCCCAAGAAGGGGAGGGGCCAGGTGCAGGGAGATCAGCGCAGTGCAGGTGTGGCAGCAGCGGCAGCAGGTTGTTGCTGCAGTGCCAGCAGTGCAGGGAGATTCCTGCGTTATCAGCAGCTACACTCACCACCCTGCCTGCAACACCTTGCTGACCACTGCCATGCTTGAAGAGACCCTTGAAAGCAAAAAAAAGTAATAAAATAATAAAAGCCTTCTGAATGATTCACAAAATAACTTTGAATATTTCAGCAATTAATCACCAGAACGCAGTAGTTAAATGAAATCTTGACAGCCGCAGCAACAGGGCCAAGAGTGACAGATGAACACGAGGCAGGTTGATGAAGGAGGGAGTGCAAATTAATAATTTACAGCCACTCTCTGGAATCATTTGCTGAGGGGCTCTTCCTATCTATCAAAACGTCCCTTTTGAACCCAAACTATTTCGGCTATTAAACAGATGGCTACACACCAAGTACATCTTAGCAAAAGCAAATGATGCCATTTGAGAGCAAAGGCTTGGAATGCTAATGAGACTCAGGATAAGGAAAGAGTTGTGGCAACCTATGTGTGTGGCTTCATGGCTACAAGCTGTGCAGTTCCTCCGTATTTGCTAATTTCCCTCCAGTGTTTTCCAAAGTGGGTTGCACTGCCCCCTGGGGGCTGCTAGAACAATCCAGGGGAAGGCGGTAGTAGCTCCGGGTGCAACTGGGGAGCGCTGAATAAAAATAAGGAGGCAGTGGCAGCATAAAGAAATAAGAAAAGAATTTTATTTTGAAAGACATACATGTTTTATCTGTTGTGTAACACAGAACATAAGAAGAGCCAGACGGATCCGGCCAATGGCCCATCTAGTCCAGCATCCTGTTCTCACAGTAGGTGATCAGGTGCCCAGCAGGAGTCTGGGTGCAACAACACTCTCCCTGCTCGCTATTCCCAGCAACTGGTATTCAGAGGCAATGGAGGTAGAACAAAGCTTAGCCTGGCTGCTCACTGTCATGAGCCCCATAGAGATGACGTGGGGGGGCAGATCCTGAAGAGGTGGGGGAAGAGATCAAGGAGCTAGATGCTCCAGGGGAGGGCTCAAGCAAGACGAGGGAGGCAAAATCAAGGCCTCAATAAATGCCTGAGCATGAGGAGGGGGCAGTGATCAAGAGGACCAGGAGATGGATCCTGGGGAAGCTGGTTTTCAAACACTTCCAGTCAAGTACATCCTAGAGACCTGCTACTTCTGGACTCCTCTTGTCACTCCTGCCAATCATGAGTCTCCTCATGGGAAGTTAAGTTGGATATTGAACTGGCATCTCTGCAATTAAGGACCTGGAGAAGCCAGGACCAACACAAACACTCATAGAAGTTCCTATTTGCTTGGCCAGGGCAGAAATGCATGTTGTTTGCCCACCCCACTCTTCGAAAGGGAGAGGCAGGAGGCTTGGAGCTTGTTGGATCAACATCTGAGCTCATGCTTAGCCATGCAATTCACCCACAACAGCTTTAATCCTTGCCTTGCCAGGATTCTGGCGGAAACAGAATCTTCTTCTGGCAGTTCTTCATCTGGCAGCCAGGGCCAGGAGAACCAACCCTCTCACCATGTATTTGTCAATTCCTCTTTTCAAGCCAACCAAGCTGGTGGCCATCACCAAAAGTCACAAACTGTTGTAAAAGTCATTTTAATTCACACCTTCCCTCCTTTTTGTACTTTTAACACTTCTGATGGTTTTCAAACAGGTCACTCCCCAGACTGAGCTCTAGGGAGGCACAAGGCAGAAATGGAAATCAAAACTTCCAAGGGAAAGGTAGAAGGCACGCAAACTTGGAAGCTGCTATGAGCCAGCTTTTCATCCCCAAAGGTCCTCAGTTCCTTCCGCTCACTCAGGGGATGGCCTTCTGTGCAAGGTACTGATCCCAAGAAAAATTGAAAATTTGTCAGTTCAAAAGCTTCCCCATGTGCTTCATCTCAGCTAGTGCCTATTATGCATCATTTGGATGGTATTTGTCCATGGCAAAATTGCATTTTAATGCAGCTGTGGCATCATGTCCAACATAATTGAAATGAACCCCATCATCGTATCTACATGGGCTCTCATGAGTATGCAAAAAGTCTGTATTTACACATGAGATTGGGAATAACTTTTGATGGCTGATGCTTCACATTCTTTTGCAAACAGAAGGCAAGATCCTCTCATGGGTGTGTTTGGAATGTCACTGTGTCTGAGGCCAACAGATCACACACCATACATGAGAAACTTTACCCTGGCACCATGGGCAGATGCGAGCTTTCTCTCTAGATCCCCTCTCTTCAAAGAAGGTGCATTCAGGGAACACAGGCATTGACCATTGATCTGACTAGCTCAGTGTTGTCAGTCTACACTGACTGGTAGTAACATAGGAACATAGGAATCTGCCTTATACGCAGTCAGACTATTGGTCCATGTAGCTCAGTACTGTCTGGACCATGGGTAGGCAAACTAAGGCTCAGGGGGCGGATCTGGCCCAATCGCCTTCTAAATCCAGCCCACAGATGGTCCAGGAATCAGCTTGTTTTTACATGCGCCTAGCTCTCACCCTGCACAATTATTTAGTGTAATTAGGTCTTTAATGTCCCTGGAGGGACAGCCAAATTTAAATAACAATTTGACACACAGCTGTGAGGCATTTGTGAGCTTTTTTGCAGAGAAGGTCCTGTTGCTCCATCATGACCTCCCTGCCAATTTGGATACAATAAAGGAAGTGGAGGCCCCTCAACTGTCCTCGGGTCCAGTATTGGACCACTTTGACCGGATATCCCCAGCCGATGTGGACAGACTCCTCCGAGCTGGAAAGCCCACCACCTGTCCTCTTGACCCATGCCCGTCTTGGCTGATTAGAGCATGTTCAGACGAGGTTCGGGCCCCCCTAGGGGATATCATCAATTTGTCCCTTGGCAATTTGTCCCAGGGGAATTGAAGGAGGCAGTGGTGCGCCCGCTCTTAAAAAAAACATCATTAGATCCTTTAGATCTATCCAATTACTGCCCGGTTTCAAATCTTCTGTTCCTGGGTAAGGTGATTGAGAGAGCAGTTGCTGAACAGCTTGGTAGGTTTCTGGATGAAACATCGGCTCTGGATCCATTCCAATTCGGCTCCCTTGCTGGTCATGGGACCGTGACGGCTCTGGTCGCCCTAACAGATGATCTCTGCAGGCAGCTGGATCGAGGCTGGTCAGGGCTGCTGATTCTTCTAGACCTGTCAGCAGCCTTCGACATGGTCGACCACGAACTCCTGGACCACCGCCTTGCCGACGTGGGGATCCAGGGCACAGTCCTTCAATGGCTGCACTCGTTTCTCTCTGGTCGGGGACAGAGGATGACGCTTGGGGGGGGACTGTCATTGCGCCACTCCTTGGTGTGTGGAGTGCCTCAGGGTGCGATACTCTCCCCGATGCTTTTCAACATCTTTATGCGCTCCCTCGACCAGCTAGTCCGGAGTTTTGGGTTGCTGATGACACCCAACTCTATCTGTTAATGGATGGCCATCCCGACTCGGCCCCTGACACACTGATCAGATGTTTGGAAGCTGTGGCTGGATGGTCATGTGGGAGCCGGTTGAAGTTAAATCCTTCAAAGACAGAGGTCCTTTGGCTGGGTCAGGACGATAGGAGATTGGGGGAGCAACTCCCATCTCTTGCGGGGGCGCAATTAGTGCCAGCACCGTCCGTTAAGAGTTTGGGTATAATCTTTGACACCTCCCTTTCCATGGAGGCACAGATTGCAGCTATAACAAAGGCGGCATTTTTTCATCTCCACCAAGCTAAGCAGTTGGCTCCTTACCTCTCTCGCCCTGACCTAGCCACTGTGATCCATGCGACGGTCACCTCCAGACTGAATTATTGTAACTCGCTCTACGTGGGGCTGCCCTTGAGACTGACCCAGAAACTCCATCGGGTGCAGAATGCCACAGCGAGACTCCTTACAGGGTCCTTGCCACAGGATCACATTCTCCAGGTGCTATACCAGCTGCACTGGCTCCCAGTGGAGTACAGGATCAGGTTTAAGATGCTGGTTTTAACCTTTAAAGCCCTATATGGCCTAGGACCCTCTCACCTACAGGACCGCCTCTCCTGGTATGCCCCACAGAGGAACTTACGGTCTTCAAACAAAAACATGTTGGAGGTCCCAGGCCACAGAGAGGTTAGGCTGGCCTCAACCAGAGCCAGGGCTTTTTCAGCTGGGGCTCCGATCTGGTGGAAAAACTCTGTCACAAGAGACTAGGGCCCTGCGGGACTTGACATCTTTCCGCAGGGCCTGCAAGACAGAGCTGTTCCACCAGGACTTTGACTCCTTCCTTTGGCAATCTTCACAGAACTCTAGCCCAATGGTTGCCATTAATTTGATTTGAATTAATTTTATAATGAAATGATTTTAGAATGTTGTATTATTTTATTGTTGTTAGCCACCCTGAGCCCGGCTTCAGCTGGGGAGGGTGGGATATAAATAAATTATTATTATTATTATTATTATTATTATTATTATTATTAGAATGTGTCCTTTAATTTAAAATGCATCTCTGGGTTTTTTGTGGGGCATAGGAATTCCTTCATTTCCCTCCCGAAATATAGTCTGGCCCCCCACAAGGTCTGAGGGACAGTGGACCAGCCCCCTGCTGAAAAAGTTTGCTAACCCCTGTTAACACTGACTGGAAGTGGCTCTCCAGGGTTTCAGGAAGGGAATGACTCCCAGCCCTACCTGGAGATGCCAGGGATTGAACCTGGGGAACTTCTGCTTGCAAAGCAGTTGCTCTACCACTTCTTTGCAAGCAGTGGTATATCCTTCAGTGTACCTGAAGGAGTGTCTACACCCCCATTGCCTAGCCTGGACCCTGAGGTTATCCTCCAAGGGTCTTCTGCTGGTTCCCTCACTGCAAGAAGTGAAGTTACAGGGAACCAGGCAGAAGGCCTTCTCGGTAATGGCACCCATCCTGTGGAACACCCTCCCACCAGATGTCAAGGAGATAAAGAACTATGTAACTTTCAGAAGACACCTAAAGGCAGCCATGTATTAGGAAGTTTTTAATGCTTGATATTTTTATTATGTTTTCGGACATGTTGTAAGCCACCCAGAGTGGGTGGGGTATAAATAATAAAATCATCATCATCATTACCACCACCACTGAACCACTTCCCCATTCACACCCAGATTTGGAACATAAGATGCTGCCTTCATACCGAGTGAGACCATTGGTCCATCCAGCTCAGCACTGTCTGCACTGACTGGCAGCAGCTCTCTGGAGTTCCAGACAGGGGTCTTTCCCAGCCCAACCCGGTGATGCTGGGGATTGAGGAAGGGACTTTCTGCATGCAAGGCATGCAAGATGCTCCAACTAACACTAAGCTACGGCTCCTTCCAAACCTGTTAGACTATAGGAATGTAAGAAGAGCCTTAAAAAGTCTGTAAGTCCAGCCTCTTTCCTCCTTCAGGGGCCAGTCTGTCACTGGGGTAATGTACACTTCCACTGAGCCATCATCATACTTTTTCATTGCAAAGTTAACTTATCTCCAGGCAACTTCAATACCTAAAGAAATGACAACTGAGGTTTAGGTGTGGACAGGCAGGAAATCTTACAATGCTACATTTACAAAGAAATCCTTGTATGGCCAATTCAGCAATGTATGGATCACTGCCATTCATATCATATCAATGTGGCCACAGTTCTGCCAAAATTGAACAGAAGTTATGGGTGGCAAGTTACCTTTTCCAAATGGAGTCACATTCCCTCTGAAGGAGCAAGTGCGTAGCTTGGGAGTAATCAAGCATGAACTTCATATGGAGCTGTCCAGGGTGCTATTGCCTTGCCTTTTTCAGAACCTAGACTTTGCTTTATATTGCCTGTAACTGGTAAGCCTCAAATCCTCAGTGATTTAGGTACTTCCCCTGCATGCGAAGACAGGCTCTGGCAGATTGAGTGAAAGAGAGCAATGGTGGGTCCAATGGTCAAGAACCTGGGCTTTGATCCGCATCACTTGACTCTGCTTTGCCAGAACCTGAACTCTAGCTATGAACCTCCCACATAGATCAGAACAGCCTCCAGTTGCTATTGCCAGGCTTTGGAATGGAACAGGATCTTGGACAGCTGCATCCAGCTGTAGAGGCTTTCTGACCTAGGGTCCTGTTGAGCATTACAAGAACGGAAGCTTCAGCAGACAGGCAGTCCCTTTCTGTTGACAAGGCAAGGGTAGATTGACAGAGTCCCAAGATTTATACTGCTTGCCTGCCAATCAAAGGGTCTGAAATTCCTCATCTCTGTTTGATCATATTCCTGAGGACTGAGCACCCACTGTCTCTTAGGGGTGGGAAAATCTATCAGTTTCAGTTTCTCTCGAGTTCTAATTCTTCATACTAAAATTCGGTTCTCCACATTTCTGTATCACTTCCTTTTTAGGAAAAAAGAAAATGCCTGCAAAAGTTCATCAGCACTGCAGTGCTTATTTCTCATACTAAACACATTTTTACCGAAATCCTAGTTGAATAATGTTTTCTGTTCCATTTTTTGTTTTGTGGAAGGGAGGCATCTCAGATTTGCTTGGATTCTCAAAGTCTCTCTTCACAAGCAACTCCAACCCTTCACAGATTCATCTGGGTGTAACACAGCTTGGGCAAGTTTTATCTGCTCCACTCTATAAAAATAGGAGGAGAGAATGAGCATTGTCTCTGATTTACGGTTGGGAAAATTGCCAAGGGGAACCCAAGCTGTTGATGCGGATGAAGATACTGGGTTGCCACTAAAATACAGATATTTCTCTGTAAGGTACATTGCTGAGGCTCAGCTAGTGGCACCAAAGCATATATTTTTCTGTTGATCTTGCAGCACAGCTTGAATACAAAGCTGAAGTGAATCCACAATGGTGCAGCACCAGCCAGGTGATTTATAGCTCACTGCTGCTGCATTGGCAGCAGAAATCAGCTCCATTCCAAGGCATTAGTCCTTATTAGTTGTGTGGGCTTTCAATCAAACTGAACCAGGGCTCCCTGTGCTGCAGAAACTAACCCAATGCAGCTATTATAAAAAGCATTGGGAGTGGAAATCTGAGAAGGCAGTGTTTTTCATTCCAAACTGTGCCCATCATATTCAGCACTGTTTCCATTTCTCTTCAGTTCAGCTTCCACCAAAATCTCATTTACTCTTCTCTCTATCTGCTGTGGCAAAGTTACATAACATACATAATCAATTATGTACATCACACTATCATTGCATTATTCCATGCCGTTCATCTCAATGCAAAGGAAACACTATGTAAATGGGGTGGGGAAGTAATCAATTATATATTGTTTATGGGGTGAAAACAGAAGTAGCAGCAGCAGCAGGAAAAGAGGTCATATTCACTGGATTGAATTACATTGTGTTCATGGACAAATAGGCAGATGCCAAGAAGTTCTACTCCCATTTCCATCAGAATTCCCTGACATTTCTAATCAAGAGGTACAACACTAGAGTCAAATTAAAGGGAGTGCAGGTGGCTTCTGTGTACAGAGGTTGGCTGGCAGAAGTGCAGTGAAAGGAAGCCGAAAGCATGATGCCAAAACTCTATCTCCATCAGCAGCCTCCTCCATGTTGCTTGCCATCCTTGGTGGGGCAGCATGGTTCCAGGGGCAGAACCACAAGCAGCTGGCAAGATGGGGCCAACATGGCAAGGTTTAACAGAGAAAAGGGTCACACCAGGACTCAGAATTCATCAAAGACTAAATTTGCACCTGGGAAATGTCCCCCCAAACAAGGAGCCTTTATAAGCTTTCTTTGTTAAGGAGGGGAGATGGATAACTTAGGTGGATAAACCTAAGAAAATACTTGAAGGTGGATCAGACCAAAAGCTCATCTAGTTGATGAGTATCCTGTTTCTGCTGTGACTAAATGGGAAGCACTGAACCCAACTGTGATTCCCAGAAACTGCTGCTCAGAGGAATACTGCCTCTGACAGATGAGGTCAAGCATTTCCATTGTGGCTAGTAGCCATTGACCTCCTTCTCCTCCAAGAATATGTCTAGTTCTCTTATGAAGCCACCCAAGTTGGTTGACATTGCCGTATAATGTGGGTGGAAATAGTGTAACTGAGTGCTACATGAAAAAGTCCCTCTGTTTGTCCTCCCTGAATTTTCCAACATTCCACTTCATTGGATGATACCAGAATAGAACACTTGCACCCCCAAGAACACGCCACTGCCCAGGGACAATCAAGAAATGGGCCAGGCCTGCACAGAGCAGCAGGTTCTTGTGGATTTACATAAGAACAAAAGAAAAGCTTGCCAGATCATGGCAATGGACCATCTAGTCCAGTATTCCATTCTCACAGTGGCCAACCAGGTGCCAGAGGGAAACCTGCAAGCAAAACCTGCTCGCAAGAGCCCTCCCCCCCTCCTGTGGTTTCCAGCAACTGGTGTTAAGAAGCATTGCTGCCTTCATCCATGGATGCCTTAGGCATTGTATCCAGCAGTAATTGATAGCCTTCTCCTCCATGAATCTGTCTTAACCCTCTTAAAAGTCATTGTGATGGCCTGGGAATCCGATTCAGAGGCTGAACCGGAGGAATCCCAGCCTGCACAGGAGTCCCTGCCTCCAGGGCCGGCTGAACTGGGGCAGGGCCTTGATTCTGAAGCGCCTGCACTTGTGCCGGATCCTCAGGAGCAGGCACCAGGTGAATCCACTCTGGCTCCGGAGGTGGTTGAGGACTCAGTGCCTACAGGTGAGTCTCCCCCTGGGCCCAGTAACCCTTCAGCCTCTCCTGAACTGCAGAGGCTCAGGGCAGAGAGGCGAAGGGAACTGTTTTCTCCCCGGAGGAGTGCTCGCCTTAAGGCCAGGAGAGGCGGGTCTCCTGGGGGCCGGGACCGCCCCTGGCCTCAGAGAAGATAAAGGCCAGTCAGCCCGGTCCCAGGTTGCAGGAGCAACGTCGTCATTGAAGAGCTGTTTTGGCCAGCATCCAGTCCTGTTTGCCCCAGAGTTCCTGTCCTTGCCCGGCTTCCCACTGTGGACCCCACTTCACACGAGGAGGACTGTCTGCCGACCCTCAACTCAGGTCCTGGACCTCGCCCCACGGTAACCTCCCCCCTGGAGCCAGCACAGTCATCCAAGTTGGTGGCCATTGCTGCCTCCTGTGGGAAGAAGTTCCATGTCTTAACTATACTGCACATGAAGAATAACTTCTTTTATCTGACCTAAATCTTTCAATGTTCAGCTTCAAGTTCTGGTGAGGTGACCAGAGGTGTACATAGTATTCAAAATGTCCTCACAGCATATATTTGTATAGTGGCATTATGATATTGGCAGTCCCCACCCCCCACCCCCAGTTTCTTTCCTAACGATTCCTAGTATGGAATCTGCCTTTTTATAGCTGCCACACACTGGGTCTGCATCTTCATGGAGCTGTCTACTATGACTTCAAGATCTCATTCCTGGTCCATCACCACCGGTTCTGGCAGGCAGGGAATTATTACTGTTATTTATTTATACTCTGCCCTTTTCTCCAAGGAGCTCAAGTTGTTTCGCATGGTTTTCCCTCACTTCAAGAACCCTGTAAGGTAGGTTGGGTTGAGAAACAGGGACTGGCCCAAGGATTTGAACCCTGGCCTCTCCCAATTCCTAGTCTGACACACCAACCACTACAGCACTTCTGGCTTTCATTTCCCCATAAGAGGGCACCCAAGAACACCCTGCAAGACACAGCAGATTCTGAGGTACCAAATCAGCCAAAATATCTGGCTCTCCTGGTCACATCATTGCCTTGCATGGTTCAAGAGGCAAGGCTTGTGCCTTTGTGAGCTGAGAGGTTCCAGAACCCTCTACAGTGCACAGGGATTCAGAGCACAGGGGGTGGGGGTGGCAGATTAATCCATGTGAAAGAGACTCCCTGCAAGAGCTCTTGAAAGAGCTACCATATTTTTTGCTCTATAAGACTCACTTCCTCTTTGAAATCTTTCCATTCCATTGCAAGTCTCTGAGATGGCTCCCCCCCCTTTTGTGTCATGCCCTTTTAAGTTGGTTGCTTAAAGAGTGTAATCCCGAGGACAGGGACTAACGTATCACTGACATTTGCAAGCAATTCTGTGAACCTTTTCCTCTCTTTTTTAGCTGTAGGGTAGGATGTTTTTTTTTAAAAAAATGCTTTAAATAAAGAAAGAAAAATGCTGGAGCATCAGACTGGATTGATTCTGCAATTAGAACACCCAGAGATGCAGACGAGCATGTGAGCTTTCCAAGAGATGTGTTTGCAAACTCACATCTTCATATCAGCACCATCTGGATTAATGGCCTGTTTGAGTATTTTAGCAGTTCTGTCATGCTGGCGAGCTTTGCCGTACTGCTGGATGAAACACCCTCGTCAAGGTGCAGAGCACCACTTTAACATCACCCTGTCAAGCCAGGTTCTTTGAAGCAGATTATATTTTCCACTACAGCCACCCCCCGACAGTTTCATGCTATTAAATTAATATTTTGTTTTGGTGCTTGGAACTCTGGAGTTCCCAGTCACTTTAAAAATATGGGAAGGTTTTCATTTCTCCCTCCCTCCTTCTCTCTCTCTCTCTCTCTCTCTCTCTCTCTCTCTCTCTCTCTCTCTCATGCACACAGACAGAGAGAGGCAGAATGACTACAAAGGGGGATGAAGATGTGTCAAATTCATAAAGCGGTAGAGGAAAAAGAAAAGAGCAGGCTTAGTTTTGCAAAGTCTCTCCAATTATATTGTAAATTGTGGAACAGACACAAAGAGGGTTATCATAATATATTTCACCATCTACTCCATGAGTAGGCAGAAAGGAGATTGTGATCCACTGAAAAAGCACTTGAAGGTTTCCAGTCAATCACCCTTCTGCAACCTGGTGCTCTGGCTGGATGTTTTATAAAACTCAACCCATGTTGGCTTATTTTTTATTTTTTTTAAATATTAGCTTTGGTGATCAAAAACAAAATATAGCATCCTAAACATATAAGTAGCATATAGCTAACAACATTGCTTGAATCTCTGTTGCATTTCTTTACTTACGACCAGAATTTTCCTTTTTCATTGTTCACTGTGTCATCTTATACAATTAATCTACTGACGGCTGTGTGTGGCCAGTGGTTGCCAGAAATGTTCATTTCATTGCACATATTTGATAAAGAGATACTGTGCCACTTGAAACACTTATTTTTTTCTTCTTTTTAAGGGGTTCTTGTCTCTCACCTTTTCCATCGCTTTTCCCATCAATGCAGCTGTCCAGTTTTGCTGGTGCCACTCAGATAGCAAGTCAGTCTCCCAAATCTTTCCACCTTCCAGCAATTGTCAAGTGTGCTGCTGATAGTAAGAATTTCAGGAAATCCTCATTTGTAACATTTGAAACCCTCCCCCATCAAGCATGGAGAATGACATCGTCCTGAAGTATTCTGGAGTTGGGTGCGTTGGAGGGATAAGTTAATGAGACCTGATGTGCAATCCTTTATTAGTTACCCTAATAAAGAAAATCAGCTTCAGGAAGAAGGAGGTCAGAATGGAGAAGCAGTACAGAGGCCAGGTGCTTCTCCTCTCCATCTCCCAGGCAAGAATATAACAAGAACCTGCTGGATGAGGCTAGTAGCCCATTCAGTCCAGTGGCCACCCAGAAGATTATGGGAAGCCCCAAAACAGGATCTGAGCACAACAGTACTCTCTGCTCCTGTGGCTTCCAGCAAAGCCATCCAAGTTGGTGGCCATCACTGTCTCTTGGGGAAGCAAATTCCACAGTGTAATTATGCGCTGCATGAAGAAGTACTCCCCCACCCCCACCCTGAATCTTCCACAATGTAACCTCATTAGGTCTCCATGAGCTTTCATGTTAGAGAGGGAGAAAAACTTTTCTCAGTCCACTATCTCCATTCCATGCATAAATGCATGAACTACTATTATATTGCCTCTCACTTGCCTTTTTTCAGTTGTTGATGTTCAGTGGCAGCTAGAGAACACTTTGCCTACCTGTGGGGCTCCGTATCTTCTCCTTCCAAATCCAGCAAGATGGGTGCTTTTGTGTGCAGGACGTCCTACACCCCCATCATAACTTCAAGAAATATGAAGCTCATGTTGCGCTATAGTGTACTTGGCACAATTAACAATCCAGTCCTTACAATGAGAATGAAGATGGTCCTGCAGATCACATGCACACTGCCCCCATTTTAAAAAAAGAGCAAATAGTTGAGTTTCACGTGTTGCTTCCTGCTTCCACTTGCTGAAGCATGTGAAATGGGATACAGCATTCTGAAGCCATGGAGATCTATAAAAAGCTTTGGATAATCCAGCCTTTCATTCAGAGACTGAACGCTACAAAGCCAGTTATCCAGACAGTTTGCTTCAGCCAGGCCGTCCCCTGGAACCTCCAAGCAAAGAAAATCCAAAACTAGAATGTGTGCAAAAAGACTGAAAAACCCCATCCCATCACCGCTAGTTGAAAATCACCCAGCAAACCAAATGCTTCTGTTTAAAAAAGCACTGTGGACTGTGGGGGCAGTGAGGAGTCCCTGGACCCAGCAACAGATTTAGGAGACCAGGGGAGGGACACCAAGGGCCAAATGAGACACTAAATGCACACAAAAAGTGCAGAGATGCTAGTTGTTTTTTTTCAATGCAAACAGCAGCTGTTGCTGGAAGGCATGATGATGATCAAGAGTGCAGCAGAAGCCCTCCCACACACTACAGATGCTTGCATTGGAAGGAAACAGGGCCAGCCCTCCCACCGGGCAGAGTGAGGTGGCAGATGCTGGGAGTGGCAGCAAGGTGTTGGGACTGCAGAACCATGTGTGCCATGCAACCTGCACTGTGCCCCCCCTACCCAATTAGTTTTCCATTCCTACAGTAATCCCAGTTATCAACATCCTCCTCCTTCCCCTGTGCTTAATATTTGCAGGAGGGACTTTACTGCAAAGCACATTTAATAATCATTTACCGGTAAGTGCTAGGGGCTGCCACTCCTGCTTTCTCAGTTTGCCAATCCCACCTACATGACCATATCCCCTCCTTTTATGCCACGTCCCCCATACCCTCAGTTATCCCCTCACAGCTTGCCCAAACCATTTCTCTCAAAGCTCACCCCAAGCCCTTACCCTCTCACTTCACGCTTCAATGTGCAGTTTCACATTTAAAACTCTCTTAGAGAACCTAGTGCCACTACGATGCCAAGGATAAAATGCAGCTTGGTTCTGTTGCCCTGGTGCTAAACACCTTTACCTGGGAATGATAAGCACTGTTTTGCTGCCTTCTGTAGAAAAACTATACAATTATCACACAAAACTGTCTTCTACTGTATCAGTCCATATGGGTTTCCCTAAGCCAGTATTCCCTGCTTTCAAGAAGCAGTGGTTCTTGCAAGGTCTCAAGTCTTTCCCATTGATCCTTTTAAAACTGGGGGCTCCAGGGATTGAACCCCCTCCTAAAGGCACGTGCCATAAGCAACTTTGTTTCAGAGAGTGAGGCAGCTCCCATCAGGGGCTGAAACCCCATTCTTGGGAGGGAAAGAACTAGCCTCTTCCAGCTATAGAAACTGAGAGCAGAAGCTCCATCATTGTCCGTCTCTCTTTCTCCCTTTTTCTCCATTGGAGCTGCAGAGAAAAGAAGCATCTGTAGTGTCTGGGAAAGCATCCAGAATCATTCCTCAAGAAAAATGTGACATCTTGGTGCTGGCATCACAGAACAAGGGTCATGGCATGCTCATGGTTCGCTAATGACTTGCAATATGTTCTGTACGCACCGGTTAGTTGGCAGGAGAGAGAGACTCCAGATTGCAATGGGAAGGTTTGAGGGAGGGTACGTAGGGATGTTTTTTCTTGCATATAATGGAGGCAAGAAAAATGATATTGTGATGCAGTTCTGCTTTGCTAGAGCAGAAGGAGGTGGTTCAGTACCCAGCACAACGTGACATGGGAGGAATCTTGTTGGAAGGGAAGGGATTACGTCCTCTTACAAAGCCTCATGTGGGGGTCAGTTTGAGACCCCAGTCAAGTTATGGGGCACAGACTTTAAAAAGAAGTAAAAAAGTGACAATTGACCTAGAATTTCTCCTGGAAAGACTTTTTTCTTTCATTATTTCTTCAATTCATCAACCACCCTTCATCAGTGAAGATAGTTAGGCAGTTCATATATCATTATGAAAACAGGAAAATATGATTAATATCAATACCATCACTAAAACATGAAAACAAGTTGAGATTTTAAGATGTCAGTTCCTAATAACACAACAGAACAATGGCAGATGAGTCCAAAATGGCTATCCCACTCCAGCAGAACCCAAGGCCAGTGTGTAAGAGTGTGTGAGACAGTATGAAGGAGTGGTTAGATTGCAGGACTAGGACCTGGGAGACCAGGTTTCAAATCCCCACTCAGCCATAAACCCACATGATATCTTTGTGCCAATCACTATCTCTCAGCCTGACCTACCTCACTGGGTTGTTGTGAGGATAAAATGGAGACATGGAGAAGTGTGTACACAATCTTCAGCTATTTGGGGGGGGGTGTGTGTGTGATAAAACAAAACAAAGGCTGAGTGAATAAGTGCAACTTAATTTGATGATGAAAAGTCTGCAGTGAAGATAACTGATTCCAGGGGAAGGAAATTCCACATCTGGAGTGCTACCACACAGAAGGCACTGCAAGAAGTGCTTGCCCTGCAAATCTTAAAGTTTGGGTGGACAGGCAAACCTTCCTGTGCATAAACAGAAGATCTGAGTAGGGACACTCTCAGCCTCTCTACCTGGCCCCATCCCTCCTGCTTTACACCCCAAGTATTTCTGCCTGAGTAGAATGTGTCCTTGGATTCTGATAATGCCACTTGCTTGTCTAGACACAGAAAAGAGAAGTGAGGTTTGTGGGTGTGCCAACTAGCCAACTGCACAAAGGTAGCATTTACATTTGTTTCTCTGCCCACTCCTTGCCTCTGGCCCCACTCACCACTAGCATGTGGCCCTTGAAAAGTTGCCCAGAAAGGAATGTGGACCTCAGGTTATGATTCCCCGTCCCTGTCCAAAATCTTAAATGTAGCTAAGAATGAGGAGGGTGAGAAATAACCTTGCAAATCTTTTTTTCTTTTCTTTTTTTAAGAAGTGGGAGGCAGAAAGAATACACTGAAAAGTTTCTTCACCCTCAACATAAAATAATTGACTTAATATATGGTACAAAATGGGTCCATCTATTCTACCTGTTACCAGGCAAATGTCACCAGAATACCCACACGAGTATTCAGGACAGAGCAATGGAAAAGGTACCGTTTTTTGTTTGTTGAATAGATTTTATTAAAGTGTGAAGAAAAATACAAAGGTTAGTATCAAATACCAAATATCTTTTTATCAAAGATAAAAAAACCTAATCTGAATAAAAACACAAAGCAAAAGGATGAAAAAAGAAAAAGAAGGGAAGAGAGGCAAGAAGAAAAAGAGAGGAAGAACTTCTGATTCTTCATCTGTTAGCTATATACAGAGAATTGTTCAAAACATCCACTCCAAGAACCACTTTCTAGAAACCAATATTTTTTTAAGTCCTCAAACCAGATATCATAAGTTCATTTATTTTTCACGCAAAAAGTCCATAAGGAGTTTCCAATCTTTAGCAAATATCAACCATGATTTTTCTCTTATTAAACACATCAACTTTGCCATCTCAGCTAAGTCCAATAATTTTAACAGCCATTCTTCCATGGTAGGGAATGATGCATCTTTCCACCTTTGTGCATATTAAAGTCTCGCCGCTGTGATCATCTATTGAAATAATAATATATTGGGGAGGGAGGGAATAAAAAAATAAAGATGCAAAGGGTTCCCTAAGGCCCAAGTCAGAGCACTGGTCTACCCAGCTCATGATCCTAACTTCAAGTAGCTCTCCAAGGTCCTTCCCAGCTTCTACTGCTAGAGATCCTCTAACTCAGGGGTCAGCAAACTTTTTCAGCACGGGGCCGGTCCACTGTCCCTCAAACCTTGTGGGGGGGCCGGACTATTTTTTTTTTGGGGGGGAGAACAAATTCCTAGGCCCCACAAATAACTCAGTGATGAATTTTAAATAAAAGCACACATTCTACTCATGTCAAAACAGGCTGATTCCTGGACCATCTATGGGCCGGATCCGGCCCCCGATCTTAGTTTGCCTACCCATGCTCTAACTTAAGGGTAGCCAATAGGGTTTCCTCCAGAGGTCTCTGAACCACAACTCCCATCAGCCCCAGTCAGTTCAGCCAGTGGTGTGGGATGATGGGAGTAATAGTGCAAGAACTTCTGGGATGCACAGGATTGGCTACCTCTGTTTCATTTGGACAAACTGGGGATTGAAGCTTCTGCATGCAACACCAGTGCTCTACCATTGAACCACCCACATTTCTAGAGGAGTAGAGTCCAGGTGAGGAGGGACATGATGATGGGAAAGGGCTGTGGCTCAGTGGTAGAGCATCTCTTTTGCATACAGAAGGCCCCAGGTTTAGTTCTCAAAGGTATCTCCAGCTAGGTCTGGGCATGACCTATGACTTAGACCAATGGCCTGCCTTGGTATAAGGCAGCTTCCTACCCGCAGTTCAAAAACCAGCTGTTCTGAAGCACAGTGTAACAAAACAACAACAACAACAACAACAACAACAATTTTATATGTACCCCACCCATCTGACTGGGTTTCCCCAGTCACTCTGGGTAGCTTAGAGCTAAAAGTTGTATAGTTCTTTATCTCCTTGGCATCTGAAGGGAGGGTGTTCCACAAGGAGGTTGCCACTACTGAGAAGGCCCTCTGCCTGGTTCCCTGTAACTCTCGCAGCGAGGGAACCACCAGAAGGCCCTCAGTGCTGGATCTCAGTGTCTGGGCAGAACAATGGGGGTGGAGACACTCCTTCAGGTATACTGGACTGTGGCCGTTTAGGCCTTTAAAGGTCAGAATCAACACTTTGGATAATGCTTAATAAATACAAAGCCACAACTTCCTACAGCATCCATGCACACAGCAATTATTTCACATTTCTATAACAATCCAACAATCTACCCATAATAATCATTTACAGAGAAGAATCTGCAAAATGCCAGTCCTCATTCTCTCCCTACAAGTGATTTAGCCTTGAGCAGAGCTGTAGAGGCCAGAAATCCCATCCAAATCAGCTTCCTTACTCTTACTGCAGGTTTTCTCCTTCTGGCCTGTCTTCAAGGTTTTGCATATAAACAGCTTATTTTAAATGCAATTTGGAGAAGACCCATTATAAGAAAAGGCATTGTGTCAGGGCTGGAAATGCTTATGCACTCAGTGAGTTGCCTGGGAGTTGATCTGTTGAGGTTGCAAATGAAGGCAGGAGAGAGAAAGTCATCCAAGAGCCCCTTGCTGGGGAGGCAACACTCCAGAGGTATTATGCTATAATAAATATGACTAGCAGAGTACCCAGAAAGCAGAGGCAGACTTGGTCCTTCAAATTTCAACAGAACCCCATGAAAGGCCAAAATTTGGTGCCCCCACCTTCCATTCTGCTCAGTTCACTGCATCATAGCTATGATTCCCTGTGGTGCCTCCTGGGTGCAGCACCCTGTGTGGCAGATCCAGTCACACTGCCCTAAATCTGCCTCTGCAGAAGAGCAGGAGATGATCGGCCATAAATCTAAATTATTAAGAATGATAACAGCGCTGGGAGATATGAAATTCAATAAAAGTAGCTGGGTTAGTCTAGATTAGCAATCTAGCAAATATAAGCCAATCAAGGACGGGGGAGATATTTAGCACTTTCTAAAACAATCGGTGAACTGAAACACAGCTATCCTTCAAAATTCAATCCTTTCTGAATTTTATGAGACAGCTCTTCAGCCAAATAGTTTGCACAAAATTGAATGTGTAAAAATGTTGGTGACAATGACACATATTGCATTGTGTTAGGGGAAATTGCTTGCAAAAAATGTGTATACCAGCCAAGATTTCACACACACAAAATGTGCATGTTAGGAGAAATTTGCTGATGAATTTTCATGAGGACTTAAAAAGAAAAAAGAAAAATCTTGGAACAAATGAGAACTGACTTTAAGGCACAAAAAAATCATAAATTGAGAGAATTCAAAATCAACAGTAATCCATCCCCAGCTGGCATATTAGCCTTGTCATTTAACATATGAAGTTCCCTTACAGGATCAAACCATCCATCTACATACTTGTTTTTGTGAGATAAGTATGTTTATCCTGGAAAAGAGCTAGTTAAGAGGGAATGTTCCAATATTTGAACAACTGTCATATGTAGAATATGGAACAAGTTTTCTTGGGCTGGTGGTGGTTAAAAGCTGAATCAGTGGGTTCAAATAACAAAACAAAACAAAAAAAGAGATTTAGATAAAACATTAGGAAGAACTTCCCAAGGTATGAGCTGCCAGACCATGGAACTGCATTACAAAATTGGGACAACGGTGAACTTTGATGTATAGCTATGCTGGAGTTCGCATATTGTTTCATAATGTGTGGACAAGGTAGCTTTGCATTTAAATGTAAACAGAATCAAATTGCTTCCCCATCCCTAATTCCAAGAAGGAATTTATGATTCATGGACTGATTATCCTGGATTTTTTTGCAGCCACTCTAAATGGCAGAATGCAGGCAAAAGCAGTTAGCATGGGTGCTACTCGTGTTTAAGAGGTTACTGATATTTAATGATAAGCATGAGTGCAAAAAGTACCAGGTAGGAAGGAAGTGAGATTTTGGCTGCATAGTCCAAAGTGCTAAATTCAAGCAAATAAAGCACAGGGAAGGATAGATGGGACCAGGTGGGTTTTTTGTTTTTGTTTTTTTAAAATTAAAAACGTATAATGCTGCCCTGCCTCCAGTCCCAGCATATAGGGACAGGCAAGGGGTACTCAAGGGTCTGAGAACCAGTGCCTCTTTTTGTTGTTGTTAAAAAGTGTGACACTTAAGGTAACAACTTCATAGTGCATACTGCCACCTCTTTTTCTAGAAAAAAATCACTGGGAACAAGTACAGTTTTCACTGCATTGGCATCACAGATACAGACTGAAAGGCTGGCAAAGCATTCCTGTCTCCAGTCTGCAAGGAAACAGAGGGTGACTGGTCATTTCAAGACATCAGAGTGTCGAATAAGTACAGTGAACTTGCTCCTTAACCCCATGTTTGCCTCCTTGCCATTTTAATGAGCTACAAGCATCCAACACAAAGGAAGGAATTACTCTGTTCCAAACTCAGAGAGACACATCACCCTTGTTAAATACTTCTAATTCTTTTTAACTCTAATAAAGTAGCCCTTTCCTAAAGTCACAGCCTAAGGAGATGACCTGCCATAAATAAATAAATGAATAAATGCAACTCTTGTGACTGTTAAAATGACCTTCACATTTGGATGGAAAGAAAGCCTTTTAAGATTTTCCTGTTGGCAGAATTTTGATTGGGAATCCCATAAAAGACAAGGCTCAAGGGGAGCTGGAAGGCGCTCTCTTTCCTCTCCAGGAACAGCCTACACTCCTCATTGCAAAAGGAATAGAGGCAGACACTGGATATCTGGATGGCCAAAGAGCTAGCACTCTGCTTGTGCTCCAATACACCCTTTTCCTTAGCCATCCTGAAAGTGCAAGTTACCTGGGGCAAGTCAGTTTTCAGGGTCTGTTCTGTGTAAAAACAAATTTTTGTGGGCCTTCAACATTATCTAGCTATCTTACATTGTGTGGGATAACCAGCCCCATACAGGCAACACACATAAGTCTAATTAATGCATGGAAGAGTTAATACCATAGAATAAGCTGTCCTGCCAGGATTAATGATGTACTTCCTTTTCCTTGGGAGGAAATGGGTCATCAGGCCTATTGTCCCCTTTACCCCATCTATGTGTGAAGCTCAGCATGTGAAGAGGTTTGAGCTGGTTGCTCCAGTTCAACTTCACAGCTCTCACAGACCACTTTTGAGTTCCTATACCAATGATTTAAGAACTTTCACTACTTTGTAACTAAGTTTCACTGCCTGTGAAAATTTTTCTGAAGCACATAAATTTGACCTTTGGAGAGTTTATTGTAAGTAAACCATTTTCTTAGCTCACAAAATGTGTGGTCATTTTCTTATGCTGGCGGAAGAGGGGAACTTTGGAAAGAAACTTTTTAAGGGGACATTTTGGAACTCCAAAGCTAAGCATTTAGGAACACTGGAAACACAAGGCACTTTTGTTTCAAGAAAATGGTGTGCAAGTTCTGTTATGTACAATAGAACTTCACAGAAAACTAAACTTGAGTCACTCCAAAGGAAGATATTGGTGCACTCCAAATCATTTCCCCATTGTTGTGCACAGAACGGCACAGAAAATAGTAGAACTAGCTAAAAGGCAACATATGGAGATCTGCATTGATTGTTGCAATGCATCTCTAATTATTTCTATTGTATAATAATAAGATTACACTGGGCAACAATTTTTTACTTTTTGAATGTTGTCTAGATTTCTAAAACTGATTTAGGGTATTTTTGCACTGCTGAATCAGGAAATGGCATCCGTTTCTCTCCATCAGGTCAGGTTTTCTGTAAACTGAATGGTGGGCATTGATAAAGGTAAGTACACGTAAATTGCATGTTGCTTCACCATTTTTCAAACTTCAGGGCTTGAACTTCCGTTTCTTGGAACTCCAGGAATGCTCAGCGGCAGGGGGGGGGGTCTCTCTTCAGAGTCCAACAGTAGTCGGCCATCATGACTGACCCTGATACCTGGTCTCCATCTCTTTCGTGTCCTGATGGAATCTCTCCCCCTGCTCGTCACTCATTGAACCCAGGTTCTCAGGAAACCGGTCCATATGTGAAAATAGGTAGTGCATCTTGACACTCATGTTGCAGCCCAGGTTTATGAAAGCAGTCAGCATGTTGTTGACAAGTTCTGTGTAGTTTCTGGCCTTATTGTTGCCCAGAAAGTTCTTCACTACCAGAACAAATGCCTTCCACGCTTCCAGTTCCACTTCGTTCATTGACTTTCCGAACTCTGGATCTCTGATGAGCTGACGGATCTGAGGACCGTCAAAGATGCCAGCTTTCAACTTCTCCATGGTCAATCCTGGAAAAGCTTGGCACAAGTAAGTGAAGCAGTCACCATCCTTGTCCAGAGCCTTGGTGAACTCTGGTAAGCCGAGCTTGATGTGCAGCGGTGGGAAGAGTATTCTGTCTCTGTCCACCAGAGGGTCGTTGATGACGTTCCTTTTTTTGCAAGGCACCAATTCCTCCTGCACAGGCCACTCCTTCTTTGTGTAATGCTGAGCACGGTCCCTACTATCCCTCATGCACAGAAAACATGGGTACCGGTACTTGGTGAAGCCAGACTGTTGTCCCAACAAAAAGTTCACCATCTTCAGGTCAACACAAATAAACCACTTATGCTGATCATAATAAATTTTCTCCAGCACATACTTCACCGCTTCATAGTTCTCCTTCAGTGTACTCGAGTGAGCCAGGGGTATAGAGGCAAACTGGTTGCCGTTGTGTAGCAGAACACATTTCAGTGATCGCTTGCTGCTGTCAATGAACAGTCTCCAATCTTTGGGTTCGTACTGTGGCACTCCAAGCTTGAGCAGAAGCTGTGCAATATCTGCACAGTACACCAAGTCCTTCTCTTCTGAGAAAAAATGGAGGTACTCTTGATGCCTGTTGCGCAAGAAGCTGATGCGAGCACTGTCAGAGAGGAAGTTTTTTTCCTTCAATCTGGATGCCAACAGTTGGGCAGAGTCCTTTGACAATCTGAGGTCGTGAACTAGATTATTCAACTCCTTTTGGGAAAATGGATGTAGAGCATCATCTTCAAGAACCACTTCTTCTTCTTCATGTCCTTCAACACTGGCGGCATCTTCGTCACTAATGTCAGGAAGTTCTCCGAAGATAGGCACTGGAATTTCATCACAATGAGCTACAGGACGACGTGCTGATTGAAGATCAGGATACTTCATGGGGCGGCTGCCCCATTAACTTAGTTTTGATCCCCCAACTTTATGCTTTGCTGGACCAATTTATGGGAGATTTTGAGGTTTTATGACTTCAAACTGATCCCTTTTCGACATAATCACCCAGAACTATTGGACCTGAATACTTCTTGTCATTAAAATAATCATCTCCAATCAAAACAATTATTTGACAAGGCATTTTACCCCCACCAACTTCTTCTAAAATGCTCCACACAAGCGTACATGTGAACAAAAACGTAAAAAAAGACATGTGGCCATAGCTCAAGAACTTGACCTGATTGAGCAAAACCAATGTGATTTTTGGATTCAGCGCATCAGATTCATCCTAAATCAGCTTAAAAAATGCAGACAACAAATTTGTTGTTGACCAGTGTTATTGTATAAGCCAAGAATGTGTGTGGCTGTGACTAAATCGAAGAAATTGATGGCTCACCTACATGGTTGCTGCAAGCACTACAATTCAAAAACAGCAACACAAGAACACTGAGTGGTGGGTGAAGAGAAGTAGTTACTTGACTGTTTCTGGACCTTAGTTGCATCTGACATGTTTGGATCCCACCAGCAAAGTCAGAAGGGTTTCCCCCCAGAAAACTATGCGTGCGCACGCACGCACGCACACACACATACACACACACACACAGTTTCCCCCCACCCTGAAAAAATGTGAAATGCCTCAAGTAGACTGTAATATGAATTGGCATGTTTGACTTACATTTAGTCAAAGTTGTTTGTGTTTTTGTATTTTTAAAAAACACAAAAATGATGCCACATTAATTTTACATGCTGTGTCTCGAATATTTCTTCCATTGGCCCCAAGTATTTGAAGTGAAATATTAGATTGGGATAGTAGATTGCTTTCCCACATTCACCCACATTCTAAACAAAAATGTGGTTTAAATGCTGGGTGTGTTGTTGTTTTTTAAAAAAGCTTTTCTTCAAAATTATTTGCATGGAAATACTTGTAAATATTTAAAAGCATGACAACTTGACAGCACACATCTTGCTACATTGTTTAAATGTTAAGTGGGGAAATTGAAAGAACTGAAAACTGTTAAACTAATTTTAGAATACCAGAAGAATGCATAATGTAGATTTGTGTGTCTGTGTGTCTATGCCCAGCCTGGAGCTGATGTAGCTTGCTTTCCTTCATAGTCAAAGGAGAGGGGAACTTTAAAAGAAAACGGCACAGGAAAAGAAAAAGGGGAAACGCTGCTCACCCTTTTCTCCCTGTTGGTAAGAGCCCCTGAAAAGGCATCTTGTTCTCCTTCCCATCAGCTCTTTCGGACTCCTCTGCTTGATAACCTCATCCATTTTGGCATCCTGAGCACAAACCAGCACCGTGGGCTAAGAAATATTGTGAAGCTCTGTCTTTCCATGGGAGGTTTTCTCTCTTTCTAAACACATATTGGTTCTATAACATTAATTAAGGAGATTACAAACGTGGTACACTGCCAGTCAAGCTGGGCAGTTTCATATCTGTGTTAACTGTTTTTTTCAAGTGATCGTCCCTGAGAAACATGCTAATGTTGAAGCAGTACACAAATGCCTTAAATAAACAATAAAGTACACATGTACAGCATGCGAGTTGTGTAACACGTTGGCACTCGCTGCCTATTGAGATTAGGCAGGCATGTTTGCTGTGCTCGTTTTGATGCCTGCTGTGTAGAAATGTAAGAAGCTGTTAGCTGTTAGCTGATAGCTGTTTTAACCTCATTCTTAGTTTATTGTTGATTTTTAAAAATATGTTTAAAATAGTTGTTTTTAAATGTTCTCCTGATCACTTCATTGGTTTGTTCTTTCTGTAAACCACTTTGAGTGTTTTTTTCTGTTTTTGTTTTGTTTTACAATCAAGTGGTATACAAATTGTGTGTGTGTGCGTGCATGCATGCAGAAAACTAGCTTAATGAACAAAGGTGAAATTTACCTTCATTGTTCCACCCACATGCTCAATTTAATGTAGATTTTAATTATTCCCATTTTAAACTTTGTATTTTAACCTCTCCACCCTCAGACCCAAAGAAACTAATACGCCATGGAATGCCCTCCCATGAACCATTGGATTCAGCCCTAGAAATCTTCCGGCTGAAGAAAGAAGTCAGAATGATTTAGAAGGCCACTTTTTAGGGTGACTCCTTAAAGCCCACTGGGATAAGAGGATGAGGTTAGGAACAGAGGTGGAGACCAGAGGCAGAGAAAGGGTGGCCCAACCTCAGTATTTGCTCATCGAAGCCCCTGCTTCATGGTAAATTAGAGAGATGCAAGGAAATTGTCTTCATTTTATTATGCAACTCGTTTTCATTGTTAAAGACCTCGTTCATTTCATGTTTGATTTGTAAAAGTCACATTTGTTTCACCAGTCATTTGCCTGAAGGTAAATGTATTTTGACACACACATTTTCTTTATTCCATTTCCTGTTCACTTAGATATTTTCATCTTATTTATTTTATTGCCACTCCCTGTGGTGGTGGCAAAGCACCAGGCATTTGATTGCCCCATAATTCCCTTCAACAGGTACAGTGGAGCTGGTGGCTACTAAGGCAAAATTCACACCAAAGATTTAAACCACTATGATACCACATTATATAGCCATGACTTCCCCCAAAGACTTCTGGGAGATTGCTAGGGAACACACCCCACACCCTGCATAGTCACTCTCAGAGCTGCCATTTCCAGAGTAGTTTAACAATCAATCCCTTTTCACAGGGAAATATGGGAACTGCAGCTCTGGGAGGAAAACAAGGGTCTCTTAACAAATCTCAGCACCCTTAAAAAACTGTGCTTAACTCTGCATAGATCTTGTGGCCAATAGCCATTGATAAATGTCCCACCATGAATTTATCTAATAACATTTTAAAGCCTTTGACACAGTATACCATCTCTCGATAGAAGCACAGAACTGTAGAGTTGGGAGAGAACACAAGGGTCATCTGTGTTCATGATCTCCTGCAATGTGTGAATCGTTTGGGCAATGTGGGGCTCAAGCTCTACCAGCTGAGCTATTCCTGCTGATCTTCAAGCCAAGCAAATTCTCAAAGTCAATCCCCCTCTGGAAAACGGTATTGTATTCAGCTAAGCTCTACTCAGAAGAGAACTAGCACTGAAAGTAATGAAACTAAGTTATCCATGTCCCTTAGCTTCAGTGGGTCAACTCTGAGTAGGACTAGCACTGACTGCCACCCATAGATCACATTTTATCAGCACAGGCAGTTGTCCTAAGTGAGGGCACAGGGCATTGGTGGCCAAAGTTGGCTACCAATCAAGATCCTTCACCTCCACAACCAAGACTTCAACACTTCATATCCAAGTTTAATTGTGCTTTATTGAGAAGAAATAACAAGGGGGGGGGGGTTACTTGCATAATTACAAAGCATGAAGAGTTCGGGTGGCAGTAAGATGCAAAAAGCCTTGCTGACAGTTTTCCCTAAACATAAACATACTGCCACCATTAAAATAAATTCAGTTGACACTCATATATGAAACATCACACAACCAAGCAGGAAGCCACTTACACAAAGTCACACCACTGGTCCACCTGTCTCAGTATGGTCTCTACAAGGATGGCTGGCAGCTCTCCAGGGTTTTTGGCAGGCCTACTGCCAGGCCTACCTGGAGATGCTGAAAATTGAATCCAAGACCTTCTGCATGCAAAGCAGGTGCTCTAATCATTGAACTATGGCTCTAAGTCTATAATCTAAGGGGCTGAGAACATCTGTTTGTCATGCAGATTGTCCCAAATTCAACCCCTGAATCAACTGAATTCAACTTGGTTGAATACAGGAACATAGGAAACTCCTTATGCAGAGTCTGACCATCTAGCTCAGTATTGTTTGCACTGACTGGCAGCATCTCTCCAGGATTTCAGGCAGGGCATTTCTCCCAGCCTTACCAGGAGATGCCACTGTGGATTGAGCCTAGGACCTTCTGCATGCAAAGCAGAAGCTCTGCTACTGAGCTATGCCCCTCACCGGAAGGAACAGTATTACCCCTTTTTGTGTAATCCAAACCTGTTTTCCATCTGTTCGTTTGTTTTGACATCCCTGGAAGCAAAGCATAGGCTGCGGAAATTCTCCAGTTTTTACAGCTGCAAACCAAGCCGGATTAGGAACTGAGACACAAAGTTAATTCACATCCCTTTCCATGCCTACTTCATTTCCACAGAAAAGAGAGAAGGGTGTGTAACAGGTTCCCCCCTTCTTCTAAGAGCATGCAGGAGAGGCTAACTTCCATTTTAATCAAGTTGCCTGGCTAGGAATTCAGCTTGGGTTTGCAAAGAGTCATGTCTGAGGCATTTATTGATTTTTTTATTAAAGTGTTCCACCAGTGCCCTTAAGAAGAAACTCTTTCATTATGTCTTACAATGAAAACACAGAAACACAACAAAAATACTAATGGTGAAAATATTTAAAGATCAGCAGTAAACAAAAACATCACTCCACTCCCCCCCCCCCAATCACCAAAATAGGACCAAACCCAACTCTTATTGGAGACCAACAATAAAGCCCATTCCAAGGGAAGGACAGTGGAAAGACATAGTGATGGGTGGACAGAGAAATTCTGCTTCAGTTGCACTTTAGTAGGAACCTCTTCAATCCATACATTCCAAAAGAATATGTGAATATGCAAAACACAACCATTCTTCAAAATTTGCACTTCCTTGAATTTTGTGGTGCAGCTCTCCAACCACATAGCATGCACAAAAAATTCATATTCAGGGAAAGTGTTCATAAAGAAACATATATTAGTTAAAATTATATACAGAGTTGCATTGTTTTAGGGGGAGTTGCTTGCAAAACTGAGTACATTAGGAGAAACAGCATACCCAAATGTGTATGACAGGAGGAATTCATACTGAAACGCAGACAAATTTTCATGAGGACTTAAATAACACCAACAACAACAAACTAACTGATGCAGAAATATGAGGAACTGAACTTATCAGGAGAACCAAGAAACTGAGAGAAACTGACAAGCTCATCTATCTGCAGAAAGAGATAAGCTCTTTTCAAAAGGCCTGCAGTGTTGTGATCTTGAGAAGTCCAAGGAGCAATGGAGTCCAAAGCTGCAGAGTTGCCATAGGGCTGCTCCTGAACTGCAACTCACATCATTCCCAACAGAACTGTGGTCAAACAACGTTGAAGAACACTGATTTACAGAGGAACAGCAGGAGACAACAGTGGCATGAGGAGGGGTACTGGCTTCCCGTTTGTTGGGGATTGGGGCTTACAGTTAAGGTTATGAGTTTAATTATGAGTTTAATCTGAGTTTAATCTGAGTTTAATCTGAATTATGAGTTTAATTATGAGTTTAATCTGAAACTACATAATTTCCACTTCTCAAACCAATATGCAAGTTCTTTGAAATATGCACTTCTCTGAATTTTGCAATGCAGCTCTCCAACCAATGTGTACAGAAATGCAAATATTGGTGGAAAGTGTGCATTAAGGTGCATGCATCCATGAAAATAATGTACACAAATGAATTATATTAGGGGGAAATTGCTTTCAATTCTGCAGGGTAGGTAAAGCTATTAAAGAGCAATTTGGCCTATGCTTCCAAAGCAGGGATCCAAGGCACTACACCAACCGGCTAAGCCGCATCTGGAATGCTCCCTTCAGGAAGAGGTCTTTACCTCCACGTCTACAATTCAGAACCACTGAGAGAGGATAAGCTCTGAAGGTGGATCTTTTTAAGTATACAACAGATGTGAAAACAGACAAGTGCAAAATAATCTTTCCTCAAACAAACACAGAATGACAGGTGTTGGGCACCTATCCCACAAGTGTGGGATTTGTAATGTCTCACTGTTTTGGTTTAATTCACACCTCCAGCCTTTTAATATTTCCTTGCAAACAACACTTGGGAAACGGAGGATTGGAATGACGCCATTCTTACCTGGAAGGAAAGAAAGGCAATGGATACAGAAGCACGCAAAACAAGGTGCTAATTCTGTTCTGGGCTCCGCAGCTCTTCCCTGCTGACCTCACTTGAGGAGGGGGAAAACGGATTTCTAAAAGAGAGGAAACTCAGAGCACTGGCAACCTGTTAAACTGACAAGTGTGAAAGACTGGTTTCCAATTTTCCTGGCACTAGGAGGCAATTCCCCCTACGCCTACAATGCACGTAATATATGCACCTCTGCCTTCCCATACTTGGACCCCTGTGGTTGCTTGAAGGAAAAAACACTTGTTGTATGAAAAAAAGCTAAACCACAAACTGGAAAACGTAACCCAATGTTGCAGTTCTAATCATGCTTACTTAAGTAACCTCCATCCAGACTGATGGGACTTGCTTCAGAGAAAACTCGTTCAGAAGCTGAAAGGGGTCACAACAGACTCTGCCACCCACCAGGGGCCCTGGAGGCTGCAACCCCTACTTCCCAAGGAAGACCATATCAGCAAGGGGGAGGCCAGCCTGGCCCTCATTTGAGCAGCTTAACAACCAATCCCTCTTCTCAGGGAACTCTGGGAATTGTATTTCTGAGAGGGAAATAAGATATCTCCCCTAACAGCCACCAGCACTGTTAACAAACTACAATCCCAGAATTCTTGGGGGAAAGCCAGGACTGTTTAAATTGGTAACATGGCACTTTAAATGTTTGGTGTGTCTCTGGCCCTAGTTTTTTCTTGCATCCTCCTTCTCTCTGAGTTTTACAAAGGAAACTTTGTACTGAAGAGGACAAGGAAGCCAACAGCCAGTACCATCTCCTAGACCTGTTGCAAAGCAGTAGGCAGGGGAGGGGGCATGCTGGCTGACTGCAGACTGAACTTGGTGGGACAAAGCCCCCTTTGCCCAAATCATGGACCTGACTGGAAAAAAGAGAAACCAAAACTAACAGATTTGCTTGCCCTGAATTGCAATATTTTTTAAAATCCTGCTTCTGTACTGCTCTGGGTGCCAACTTGAGAGCACAGAGTATCTATGTGGGACCAAAAGAATAAAAAAATAAAATCCCCACAAATGATTTAAGGTGATTGTTCAATTATGGAAACAAGCAGAGTACTGCAATAAAATAAAAATAAATCCCAAACCACAAAATGGAATATTTCCTCCAACAAATATCACTCATAATGTGATGGAGTCATTGCTTAGTCATCTGTTCATCACCACAGCCGGTGTGAAATTATCCTGGGTTAAGAGTGACATGGGAAAGGGCAGAGGCAGCTGTGCAGCCTCATCTTAGTTCCTTCCTTCTCCTTTGAGTTGTGCAACATTAATGAGCCTTGAAGGGCTGCACCCACAGCCCTGCCTCTGCACTTATTGATGATGCCAATTTGTAGCATCAGCTCCCATCTACAATGCTCAGAACTCCTGTATGAAGTGAATGGAGTTCTGGAATCACAAAGCAGGCCCCAAATAGACTTGGCAGAGTGTTGGAGTATAGCCAAGCACCTCTCTTGGTTTATCAAAGAGATTATTCATCAGCTACAAACCTGGAGAGCTCTGCATCTTGATTTCCACCCCAAAACATGGACATCCGAGCGGGGGGATCAAAGCATGGGAGATTAAACACCCACTTCCCCACCCACCCAAAAATAACACATCCAGGCAAAAAACTGTCTGCACTATTACATGAGAATCAGCATCACCAACCCCATCAAAAATAGATCAGCTTACCTTGTCTAATATTTTACCAGGGGGTATCCTAAAGCAGAACCTTCCTGCTGAATTGCTAATTCCAGGAATATAAGAAGCAGACTATACCAGGCCAGAAAAAGTGTCCACATAGTCTAGTACTGTTCTCTCTCATGTAGAGACATGCATTTCCCAGCAAACTTTCCAAACTGAACCTGGGACGTTCTGCATGCAAAGCAATGCACCTTTCCCCTCCCGAACCTCTTGGGAAATTAGGCAGGTGGAAACCTCCAGGAACATGTCCAAGACTATGGAGAGATGGAAGACTAATACTTCCTTCCTTCTGTCTCAGACTCCAGGGCTGTGGGCATGAGTTGGTCTCTCCTGGCTTGCCAGCAAGACAGACCAATAGAAATTTCTCAAGGCAGGAAGACCTCTGTCTTCCTTGCTAAAATGTTTTTCGTCTTCTCAGAAGTAATTTGATGCAGGCAGTGAGTCATGACAATGGCTTGTCATTGCCAGCAACTGCAGCACTTTCACTGTAGAGCAAACTACTCCTACCTGTGGACAATTTTAACAGAAGCAACTGCATCAATCGTGACATGTTGCACTTAAAAGCCACATGCTGGCAGAGCACTTCCACAAAGCATGTCAAAAACCTGCCTAGACAATGAATGGAGTATGGATGATTGGGGAGAGAAATTTGTTTCAGTTCACATTTAAAGGCAAAAACTACCTAGGGCTTATCCATACTTACCTTTTGCCCCCCCCCTTCCAGACACAGGTGTGCACTTAAAAGCTCTGTGTCTGAGCATTTTTTCCGTTTGCCTGCAGCTTTCTCCGTGAAAATCTGCTCCTTAACACTCAGTTGGAGCAAATGTCAATTTGGGTTTTCTATGGATTGGCATTTGCTCTGATTGAGCTTTAAAGAGCAGGTTTTCACAGGAGAAAAAGAAGGGTGCTCGGACACAGTGCTTAAAGCACAGATCATGTCTGGAAAGAGCAGAGGAAAGTTAAGTGTAGTTAAGCCCCTAATTTAGAAACAATGCATGAACCAAAACATAGCCATCCTTTGAACCTTTCATTTCTCCAAACTTTGCAGTCCTTAACGCCATGTATTACATGTTTTAAAGACATGTAATACAAAAACAAAGTGTGTAAAGTGTGTCTAAAAATACATGCATCAGTGAAAATAATGGACAAACAATGCATTATATCAGAGAAAATTGCTCTGCAGAAATGTGTATATTAGGAGAAATATGGGTGGGTGAGAACATTTTAAAAGGGGAGATTTGCAAACTGATGTGGAAATGTGGAGAGGCAAGGTTAAGATTGGAAAAATGGGAAGCTGGGAGAAACCAGAAATGGCAGTTTCTCCTATCCCTAGAGTGCAAAGGAGGCAGTTTCCTCTTCTATCCCTGAGCTGTGGTGTCAGCAACTGGATGGACACTGAGGAGTGGTAATTGGATACTGATGAGTGGACACCAGGAGAAGTGGGGTTGTGGACTAACTTGGAAGAAGGAATTAGTGATCTGGGGGAGACTGAAACAGCCAGGAGATGAAAGTCAGAGGCAAGACAAACTGTGGGATTGGAAAGAAAAGAACAGGTGCAGGAGGAAGGAGGGACAGAGGTCAGGCTGGTGTAGAGTCAAGGGCTTCCACACCTGCTCCACCTCTCCTGCTCCCCTGTCTTCCAGGATCAAGAGGAAATTGAAGCAGGAGGAGCAGAAACAGGTTACAGACAGACAGACAGACAACAGACAAGAGCCTTTGCCTGCTTGTGTGCAGCTCAGGTTGAGGAGATACATAAACTGAGGTTGGCGGGTGGGCCCTCTCTGCTGCAACTGCTTCATTGGGTGCTCACCTAGGAGTAGCTGAGAGATGTGGGATTGATGGACATGCCTTTCCCTAAGCTGCAAGTGTACTCTTGACAACAAAGAGTTGATTCCTCACTGCAGTCATTCCTTGCCTGAAAGGCTGTGACATGTGGATAGGCAAGTAGACAGCCGCCAGACAGCCATTGCCACTGTGTTGCTGTGGACTGCTCTCATCCTCACAACTGTTGTTTTGCTACAATAAGAGGTGCAGGAGCATCTTGTGGATGCCAAGGCTAGTACACATTCCCCTTGTTTTCCTAGACTAGCACAAAAGCCACCTGATGAAAAAGGCCAGATGGCTTCCCACTTTTTCCAAATACAACTGAAAAGGATGGTTTGCTCCACTGACTTCCAGCCAACACTGTCTGCTGCAGTCAGTTGGAGAAGATTACACTTTACATTTACAAGCTGTGAGCCATGTGATGGCTGTTAGACGGTGCCTGATCATGATGAAGCCTTATTGCAATCCTGCCACTTCAATTTCTGACAGCCAGGATTTCCAGCAGAGCAGTTTGCTAACATTGCCATATCTGCCAGTGTCAAGCACCCGTTAACCAACAGTGCTGATGGCACTGCGTGCTGCATCTCGCAGGTGGTGGAATCTGTTGAGAGCTTGGACCAATTTAGTGCGCCATGTAAAAAATATTTTATGGGGGAAAGAAAACAAAATGCAGCCCATGTTTGTGGTGATTGAGTCTGAAGAACTACTTGCCACAAACATGAAAAAAATGCTCTTTTTGTGGGTTTGGGCAGGTGATTGATTCAAGCTGTTAGATAATTACTTATGGGGCATTACCCAAAGGTTCCTCAAGATGGACTAGAAGGAGAACCCCCCAAGGAGTGAGCTGCATAAATTGGATTGGCAGTACATTTCTGCTTAAACCAGCAACCAAGATTACCGGTAAATTTAATGTTCTATGCAGGTAAGTGTTGTGTGTCTGAGAATTGTATGGAAATCTGCTTTTCTGCAGTCAACCCATTTGGCAAACAGGTATTCCTATATTTCCTTAAAAACCCCGTTCTTTTTCTTTACTTGCAAATTTCACACAGTTTCATTACATCATGGGTTATATGTGGTCCTTTGCATTTGTATAGTGTTCATGCAAACACTATAAAATCCATAATGCAGTACGACCATGAGTGAAGTATTCATGTAGGAAAACTTTCAGGGCCTTGGCAATTGTAAGGTCAGTAACGATGGTAAAAGAAACCTGAAAAAGAATAGTAGTAGGCCATGGGGGAAGAGGAATTCGTCTTTGACAATTTCCTCCTGGTGAATTTGCATGGCATCCCTTCCCTATGAAATACCATTAGTTTAAGATGTTTCCATTCTATGAAAGAAAAGTCAATTATTTTTGTTACTTTTGTTCAAAAGCTGTTGGTTCTCATTCTAGTCCATCTTGAGCACCTCTCTCCTCCAAAGCTCCTTGGAAAAATTCAACATCTCAAGAGTCTTACACACACAAACCCCCATACTTCCTAAGTCAGATTTGATTTTTGCACCATTAAATTCTGTTCGCAGCCTATCTAAATAATTTCTGTATCAGATGCCAAGATAACAATGACAGTTAGCTTGTTCATCGGATACAGAACGGATTGTATAGCAATGCTAACGCAGTTATTTCCTCATAAGTGTGGGTCAAATTTCAATGATGCATTCAAAAATTGGTGGGGATAAAAAAAAGCCTTGCAGATTTAGGAATAGTTTATGAGATGGCTGAAAAGTGCATTGCATCATCTTGCACCAATAAGAAGAGATACTGAATTGGAAATGGAAACTGCAGCATTTTCTTAGTATCTGGCAATACTGTAGACAGTTATTGGTTGAGGAAGAGCTGTAGATCAGTGGCACAGCACTAGTTTTCCATGCAAAAAGTCCCAGGCTTAATTTCTTGAATCTCTAAGTATGGCTGGGAGAGATTGCTTACTGAAACCCTTGGCGGCAGCTGCCAGCCAGAGTAGACAATGCTGAGCTAGACAGACCAGCAGCTTCCTACATTCCTATCCTTAAAGCTTTCCCCTGGGTTTTACTGAATTCTCTCTAGCTGGCAGAAGACAGAGCATTCTTACTATTTTGATGGCAACAGGAACTACTGAGCAGATTCTGTAAACAGATGCCTGAAATTTGGCACCAAGTTTTCTACTCATTTCTGATGGAAATTAAGCTTTGGAAATTTACATGCAGAGCATATGTTGCAACGAAACACCACCTCATTGAGGCTATTTCATTGAGTGTGTTTTTAAAATTGGCTGATTAAATGCAACCAATAGCACATCCACACTATTTATTATTATTATTATTATTATTATTATTAGTTGTTGTTGTTGTTGTTGTTGTTGTTGTTGTATTTAACAGTCCTGGATTCCCCCAGAAGATAATTCTGGGAGCTGCAGTTTGTTACAGGTGCTGAGAGATGCTAGGAAACCCCTATTCCTCCCTCCAAGCTGCAATTTTCAGAGTGGTGTAACCATCAATCTCGCTTCCCAGGGAACTCTGGGAATCATAGTTCTTCTGAGGTATGTGTCTCCTAACAAGTCTCAGCACCCTTAACAAACTACAGCTCCCAGCATCCTTTGGGGGAATGTCTGACTGTTTAAAGTAGTATCATAGTTGTTGAAATGTATGGTTTTAATACGGCCCAAGTCCACTATTCCTACTAACTCTGTCAGTTAAACTTCATTGTCACAGCCATCATGACTGCTTAAGTCAATGAGTGTCTGCTAGAGATGACTGGGTGACAGGTCTTCAATTGGTCACCACACCTCGAAAGGGACGTTCTAGAGCTGGAAAAGGTGGAGAAATAGACAACCAAATGCATCAAGGGGCTGGAGCAACTCCTCTGTGAGGAAAATTTCATGTCTGTGGCTTTTTCATTTGCACAAAATGGTGTGTGAAGCAGAAGAAAACTAAGCTTGCTGTAATGAAGGTGGCCAGAAAGAAGTTTCTCATGCATCTCTCATCATGCTAGAGCCCATAGGAGCCAATTCCAGGGGGCCATGGGTACTTGGGAACCCACAATAATATAATTGTGGGGGCCAGGCACCCACAAAGTCAATGGGAAAAGCTGGCAGGTGGCAGTAGTGTTGCCTCCAAGAGAGAAGCAGTTCAGCTCTACCCTCTGCAGCCAGCAAGGGAGGCACCCTTTCCGGGGGGGGGGGAGCTCAGAGAAGGGTAGGTGGTGGCATCTGGACTAGATTGGCCACTAGTTTGATCCAGTAGGGATATTCTTATGTTCTTGTAAGATTCAAGAAAGACAAAAGGAAGGACTGAAAACATAGTTAAACTGTGGAATTCCTTGCCACAAGATATAGTGATGGTTGTTCACATGGATGTTTTTCAAAGGAGAACAGATTTTTTAAAATGGGTCATTTGATAACCCAAACCATATACACTTTTTTGTGTATTATTGGAAAAAGCCAATTTATTTGACTTTTGCACCCCCACTGATGTCAGCAGCATTTGCAAAAGTTGTGGGACAACCAGCCTCATATAACCAACATGAATGAGTCTGTCTAACACATGAAAGAGTTAATACCATAGAATAAGCTGTCCTGCCAGGCTTAGCTAAGTCCACCTTGGGAGGAAATGTGTATCCAAACATTTGTTCGCCCTTTAATCTACCTGAGAAACTCTGTGTGTGAAGAGGCTAAGCTGGTTGCTCCACATTCTGGTTGTTCCAGCTGTATGGCTCTCACCAGTCACTCTTGAGTTCCTATACCAATAATTTAGGAACTTTCATCATTTTGTAACTAAGACAAGTTTTACTGCCTGTGCAACTTTTCTGAATCCTATATGGATTCACATGAATGTGGCCTTTGGAGAGTTTGTAAGTAAACCATTTTTATTTACCAAATGTGTGGTAATGCCAAGGGGAAAGGGAAAATTTGGAACTCACAAGGGCATATTTTAAGGGTCTAAAACCTTCTACACTTTCCTGGTAAGTTTCACAGTGCTCCTCTTGAAAAAAGAAACCCTTTTAAAATAAAAAAAAAACATTATTTGTCCTTAAGCTGGCTTTTCCCCACTATTACATTTTCCAATCACCTTTAGTTTCAGCTGATCTTATTTTCACTTACGGACAAGGATGAGCAATTCCTAGTTATATTTTGCTTTTAAGAAGCAGCAAATGTTGTGATGCAAGATTTATATTAAATGGAGGTGGATGCATTCGGCACATTCCCACAAGCTAAATTACAATCAACCAAATCCTTTGATTCTTACCCCACCCCACTAGCCTCAGAAATTAAGCATTTATTAAAGTCTGTAAATGGGAAGCTACTTCCATCCAGACTAACTCACGGCAGGTTGTCTGAAGTTATGAAATCACACTCTGTGGGAAATGCTTTGCAAGACAATGTTCAGAGCAATCTATATACTAACTCTCTGTAAAGAAACCAATTTGCCAGGTTGCTTCGGATCACAGAACCCCTTGCTTGGATGTCACAATTGTATTGATTTTTGTTGTTGTTGCAGTCTGTACCATCAGCAGAACATGCCTGAGAAACAATTAAATGGGTATTTACCAAAGTGTGCCTAGTGAAGTGCTATTAAGGGATCAGTGTACAGTGACCACGGGGACAGAGGGAGAGGGAGATGCAGCAGTGAATTACAGAACAGGAAGAGTTTTCAGCGGTCATCAAGAGACACAGGTTAAATAAATGGTGTGCGCGTGTGGTTTTTTATGTGTGTGTTGTGTGAACATTTTTCATCATACAGTGAAATAAAAACAAACTAATCTTAAGAAAAAGAAAAAGGAAGGAAGGAAGGACAAAGAAAATACAAAATCGTCTCTCAAAGGTACACCTTAATCCTTGTCTCACACATAAGAGGGTGGACCCTCTTCTCAATTGTGAGTTTTCTTTTCTTCTCCCAGCCTCCTACCCTGGGAGATCTTTCCTTCTCTGCCTCCCACACAGGGTCCTTCACCAACCAGCTATCACCTTCTTATGCCTGCAATCCCCTCAATGATCCAGAATTGAGGACATCCAAAAAAACCAAACCAACAAAAGCAAAGCAAGGAAAAGAAAGAAAGAGAAGAAGAAATATAAAACAATGAAATAATGAGAAAAGGGAAGAAAGAGAAAAGAGAAATAAATAAAAAGGGTTTCTGGTTCTCTGTCAGTTAAATATAAAAAGATTATTCAAAATATTCAAATTATTCACTCCAGGATGACATCCAGCTGTTCCTTCTTCTGCTAGGAAATATTTCCCCAATCTTCAGACCCAAACGTCTCAAATTCGTTAGTTTTTCCTTTCACACAAAAAGTCTAAAAGGGGCTCTCCAATTACTGTTGTGGATAAGGTAAAGGTAAAGGTACCCCTGCCCGTACGGGCCAGTCTTAACAGACTCTAGGGTTGTGCGCTCATCTCACTCTAGAGGCCGGGAGCCAGTGCTGTCCGCAGACACTTCCGGGTCACGTGGCCAGCGTGACGAAGCTGCTCTAGTGAACTGGCACCAGAGCAGCACACGGAAACGCCGTTTACCTTCCCGCTATAAAGCGGTACCTATTTATCTACTTGCACTTAAGGGTGCTTTCGAACTGCTAGGTGGGCAGGAGCTGGGACCGAACGACGGGAGCTCACCCCGCCACAGGGATTCGAACCACCGACCATGCGATCGGCAAGTCCTAGGCGCTGAGGTTTTACCCACAGCGCCACCCGCGTGGATAGGTGTCAACAATAACCTTCCTCAGTCCAGCATAACAACTTTACAAGTGAAATAAATGTTGAGATGGAAACATTGACATCTGGGCCATTCTCCCCACCAAGCTCCATCTGCCCTCGGCCAACCCCCACCTGACTACCTCCTTACTTACCAGGGGGTAGCATTGGCTGTCAGCATCCTCTTTAGTTTCAGGGTTGGCTTTTGGTAGAACCCAGCAGGAAGAAGATGAAGCAGGAGGAGGGCAAAAACCAGAATTGTCTTGAGCTCCTCATCATTAGCTTTGTTCAGTTAAGCGATGGAACTCATTCCCACAGGAGGCAGTGGTGGCCACCAACTTGGATAGCTTTTAAAGAGGATTAGACAAATTCATGAAAGATGAGGCTATCAGTGGCTACTAACCATGATGACCATGCCCTGCCTCCATAGTTGGAGGCAGTAATATTTCTGAAAGCAATTGCTGGAAACCACAGCATGGGAGAGGGCTCACGTGTTTAGTCCCTGCTTGCAGGCTTACCATGAGCACCCGGCTGGCCATTGTGAGAACAGATGCCGGACTAGTTGATCTCAATTTTAGTTAGGTTTTATACATTTATCTGCTGCATGTTCATTTTATATCATTCATAGTATCGTGTAGCTTTATTTCTTTCTAAGCTGCCTTGAAAGCATTTTATGCTTCAAGCTGGAATTTAAATACATTAACAAAAGTCAATTCTACCAGTTTATGTACATTCATTGCTCATGACCCAGATGTTTCCCTAAAAGGAATCACTTTTCTTTTGATGGGCACTAAGTCTTCCAGACACCCAGCACACAATGCATTGCTCCTTGGAAAATGGCATATTTCCTCACCCCAAAGCTAGTAGGAACACTGACAACTGGAACAGGAAGTGGAAAATGTCTGTGTCATCATGGAGGTCGGGGAACCCATGTCTCTTCGCTGGGGCCAACACCAGGAAGCAAACTGAGATGGGGAATGTGATGGACAGCTGAAACTCACTAGGGTTCGGTCCTGTGCAGAGTCTTAGTTACAAAATAATGAAAGTTCCTAAATTATTGGTATAGGAACTCAAGAGTGACTGGTGAGATCCATACAGCTAAGCTGAAGCAACCAGAATGTGGATCAACCAGCTTAGCCTCTCATGATAAGATGCTTGCTCCCCAGCATGCAAGTTGTCTGAATTACTGGCTACCTCTCGTCACATTCATCATATTCAAATGATCTGCAGAAAAATGCATGTTGGGGAGCAAGCATCTCATCATCAGAGGCAGCTTTCAAAGCTAGGGCAACGTGTAGACTCTGAACCATAGCTGTCAAGTTTCCCTTATTTGAAGGGACAGTCCCTTATTCCAGCGCCATGTCCCGCTGCTGTCCCTTATTGATGGATGTCCCTTAAATGTCCCTTAAATGATGTCCCTTAAATTTCAAAGGAAGCAGCTCCTCTCCCTCCCTCCCTGCCGGCCAGGGAGGAGGGAGGCTCCAACTGTGTTGCTTGGCTGTGTTGCTCACCCAATAAGAAGTCTAAGAATGACTGGGGGTGGAGCTTGCATGCCTTGTGTGTGGCTAGTTAATGCAAGCTGAGGGGTTTTTTGAATGCTGGACGCCATTTTGTTGCACGTGCTGCTGCAAACTTTGCAGTGCAAAGCCAGGCCGGGGAGCCATCTTAAGTTGAGGCTGCATAGGCCTTGTGGTGCATGTGATTCAGATTCTATTCAGTTGAACCTCTGGTTACAAAGTTGGTTGGACAGTGTTCTCGAAGCTACCCAGCATGAGTTTGACCAGACTGCAGGAGGACAGGAAGAGTGGAGTGCCGGGAACAGGTGAGGCTGCAGGTCCCTTATTTTGGCTGCTGGTCCCTTATTTTCAAGGCTGCTGGTCTCTTATTTTCAAATCTGTAAGTTGACAGCTATGCTCTGAACTCCTGGCTCGAACTGAAAGCTGGCTTAATATGCCACCTTAATGCCAGCCAACAGGAACTGTCTCAATACCTGGCACCTTATAACCCACCTCAATCTAAAACGTCACCTTCTATGGTCAGAGAAGCAGGACTCACTTCACAGGGCATCTGATTGGTTGGAACTTATTCCAAACCCACTTGGCTTTCTTTTATGCACCAACCTGTTCACAGTTAATCTGTCTCAGTTACACAGAAAGCTGCCTTCTACTGAATCAGACCTTTGGTCTAGCTAGTATTCTCTACACTGACTTGCAGGGATTTCAGTCAAGGGTTTGCTCTGAGCTCAACCTGGTGAAAGTGAAGAGAGAAAAATGTTTTCTTTCTCTGTCTCATAAGACTGGAACCCATGGCCATTTGGTGAGTCAGCATGAATAGCTCAGTTGGTTAGAACGTGGTGCTGATAGCACCAAGGTTGCAGGTTTGATCCCTGTATGGGACAGCTGCATATCCCTGCCTTGCAGAGGGTTGGACTAGATGGTCCCCAGGGTCCCTTCCAATTCTATGTTTCTATGAATGAAGTTCAATGTTGAAAGATTACAGACAGATAAAAGAACTCCTTCAAACACTGTGTAGTTAAACAATGACAATCTCTCCCACAGGAGGCAATGATAGCCACCAGCTGAGTTGGCTTTAAAAGAGGATTAGGCAAATTCATGGAGGAGGAAGAGGAGGCTGTGTGCAGGCAGCAATGATTATGAATAACAATTGTTAGAAACCACAGGAGGGAAGAGAGGCCTCTTGTGCCCTGGTCTTATCTGTGGGTTTCCCACCGGCATCTAGGTGGCCACTGTGGGAAAAGGATGCTGGACTAGATGATGATGATGATGATTTATTGAATTTATATACCACCTTATACCCAGAGGTCCCAGGACGGTTTCTTTTTTATGCACACGTTCCCACAATATATGCATTTTTTGTCAGCATTGTTTTGTCTGGCTTTTAGAAGACATCTGAAGACAGCCCTGTATTGAGAGGTTTTTAATGTTTGATGTTTTAATATGTTTTATATGTACTGTAAGCTGCCCAGAGTGGGAGCAGCTAGATGGGTGTGGTATATTATTATTATTATTATTATTATTATTATTATTATTATTATTATTATTATTATTATTATTATTTGTGGGGATGATTATGGAGGCAGGAGAGGGTATGTTATTTAATGATATCCTTCCTAACTTGCTCTAGCAAGTTCCGTATTCTAGCAGAGTTACAAACATCCCCCTTTTTAAATTACGCAGCGATCAGCTTGTTGCTGACTCATCTGAGTCTTACAATTAAAGATTCCTTCCTGGTAAAATCCCTTCTAATCCCTCTTAAAAAGAAGAAACACTAGAATCTGATTAACGTTAAGATAAAAGTAGTTTACTCACAGATTCATTCAGGTTCACAGACCTATCCCTGAAGGCAGGCTTGGGTTACATAACAACTAGAACTATTCCATAAAGAAGTGAGTCCCAAGTGTCACTTCTCCAAACACACAGCAACTTACAAAATGCAGAACACACACTGATCCTAACATGGAGGCCGTGTGCTCCTCCATGCTAGTACAACAGATCACACCCTCTTCAGGTCTGTCCAGCTCAGGAGGAAACAGGAGTGGTACAAAACATCTCCTAACATGTCCATTGTAGGAATGTTGTACTTGACTGCAGTTTTACATTCCACATTATTATTATTATTGCACAATTTGGATAAATGCAAATTCTGAAGGATAACTGTGTTTGAATTCACATATTATTTCTGAATTTGTTTCTGCACTGGATAGATTCAGCTTCAGATGATACCTTTATCAAATATCTCCTCTACCCCATCCTGAGAGCATCTACAGTTTTGCATCCACACTCTTCATTTGTGTGGCAGGACATTGGACAGAGGTTATCAAGCTGGGTCTGCCTAAGTAGCTTTTCAACTCACTAATGTTGCACCCCAGCTGCTGATTAGGGGCTCAGGTCTGCTCTTCTTGCTTCCAACCAAAACAAAGCGAAAATAAATCCCAAACTGATTTGCAACCAGAATGGGAATGAACTGATTTGAGCTCCAGATGTCACTGGGTGCTTCCCTGCATAGCTCTGCTGAGAGCAGCCAGGTCTATTTTAAGTAATATCTAGAAAGCTTTAATCTGATTGCATTGGCTGCGCTCACTTGTCTGTGTCTCACAGGTTACAAATCCACCCAGTGCCACACTACACTGCCACAGATGAATGAGGCATTCATAGTGCATTTTGAAAACACAGACCAATTATCTCAGTCCCCCATTTTCACTGTGAAACTAAATTGGCAGAAAGCTACAGCTGATGCTAGGGATTCTTTTTTAAAAAACAACAACAAATGCAGCTCAGATACTCCTGCCTTCTGTGAGCTTGCTCCAACACATTAAAGAACCACTCAGAACAAAACATTCCAATCCCACATTTCACAAAGAAAACTGTACTATGCCCCAATCAATCTCTTATCCCAAAAATACTCCATCATTGGGTCTTTCAACAATTACTTTTTAAAAAATCAGGAGCTTGTAAACATTTATCTGGGAGCTTCAAGCCAAAGCTCCCAATTATAAAAAGGTGTGGTACTGCCTATATAGTCAAGGCAGATATGTCAAACAACACTCCACCATGTTCAAGCTAAATATTCTTAGTAAAATGACAGGTATTTGCCCAAACCTTATGAAATTTGTGAACGTTTTTGCATTTACCCTTTCTGGCAGGCATCCCCAAACTCAGCACTACAGCTGTTTTGGGACTACATTTCCCATCATCCCTGACCACTGGTCCTGTTAGCTAGGCATGATGGGGGTTGTAGTCCAAAAACATCTGGAGGGCCGAGTTTGGGGATGCCTGCTCTATGGCATCCGTCTTCTCTGCCCTATGTCCCTTACAATGCACTCTAGAATCCAAGGAGATTTCAGAGGCCTTGCCAGGGCCAGCCCAAGACTTTTTACTGTCTGAGGCAAACCGGAAAATGGTTCCACCCCCTTGATTGAAAAAATAGAAAAGTTGTGGTTAAACCCTGGCATGGCAATGACAGAACGTTCTCTAAATTCCAGATACTGTGTGCGCAGATTCTCTGCTGACGTATTTGTAGCAAGCCATGTAATTTCTTTTTAAGGGCATTTCACCTAACTGTACTTACCTTGTAAGTACTTGATGTTTCCAAGATGTTATCTTCTGGTTTGCCTTTTAACACAACACACACACAGTTCTTAAGGAATGGAGCAGGCTGACGCAAATTGGCTCCACCTGTCATTGGCTCTGGATCCACTTACTGTTGGCCTCCCTTGCCTTCTGCCCCAGCGCTCCTATGAGCACCAGCCACCATGGCCAGAGCCTTTTGGAGGGAAAAGGGGGGGGATTATCCACAGTATGAGAGGTTATCAGTTTTCAGGTTGTACTGGTTGGCCTTAAAGCCAGCAGGACAACTGGGTCTTAATGCCCTTTAAGAGTACAGCACTGAACACTGAAATCCTCACCCTATTTTACTCAAGAAGAAATGCTTCTGCATGGGATTCATTTCCAGATAAGCATACTTAAGGAGTTGCAGCCTAGTGTTGCTTTTCAATCAGCTGGATCCTTCACCATTTTTACCCAGAAACAGGGGAGCCCAGAGTTCAAGTACTCCTGCTTGAAATTGTGCAGAGGATGGCAGGTCAAATCCTGTACACATCACTCCAAAGTAAGCCCAACTACATTCATTGTGGGTCTTACTTACAAGGTGTGGGCAAAGGGATTGCAGCCCCCTTCTGTGCATGCTTCCTCTGAAGCAAAGCCACCCACCTGCCTTCCCCCCATTCATTCTCACCTGATGGGGTTCAGCCTTGTGCCCTTCTTGCTGTCCAATGCAGCTAGCATGCAGATCAGTCTCATCTCTTAAACTCTCTGGCCCCAGACTGATGATTGCCCCACAGAACTCCTTATGATCAGGAGAGCCCTGAGAGATATCTCCACAGCTTGAAACCCCAGGGCCTAGAATAAGTCAGTTACTGCAGAGGAAAACACCAGCTCTTTAGTTGGCCAGATGCAGCATTCAGGGGGTGTGACCTTCAGTCATTAAATGAATGAATGCCGAGCTCAGGATTCAAATGTTGCTCCAGGACACTATCTAAACAACTGGTGTGTTCTGCCTCAGCTACAGGAACGCTAACCTGAAATGCATGTCTTAGTCCCTCTCTAAGATGCTCGCTCTGCCTTTTCTTTGTAGTCCAAAAACATCTGGAGGGCCGAGAATCCAAGGAGATTTCAGAGGCCTTGCCAGAGCCAGCCCAAGACTTTTTACTGTCTGAGGCAAACCGGAAAATGGTTCCACCCCGAGGCTCCTGGCATCCCCCTTCTTTCTTCCATCACCAATCCATGGTGGTGGTCATTCCCATAGATCAGGCTAGCACCCATTCTCTCCTTTAAAAAGGCTGAGCAACTCAACCAAAGCAGTTCACTAACAGACTTGCTATTGACAACACCTCTGACTTACTATTAAGCACTGCATTCATCTCTCCTTTCTGTCTCATTACAACTTCACACACACATGCTTCATCCTCTGTGGCTATAGATAGGAGGCTGCTCCAATCTTGCCCATAACGACCACGCTGACATTTATTTTCATCAGTTTTTATAGGAGATATCCCATATCAGTGATGCAGTCCTAGCTGTCAAGAATTTGGAAGAGCAACACAAAATGGAAGCATCTTGTCTGTATTAAAATCAATAGCCAGAAAAGGCTTGAATGAGGCCTTCCAGTCCAATAATGTAACCCAAACAAATACATATGCAAATACCTGGGTCCAACCATAAAAACCTGTATTAACCAATGTTAACCTTTTTACCTCTCTAAAGGTAAGAGGAATCTAAAAACCCTGTCTTGCAGGCTAAAACAATATGTAAGATTGAAAAACAGTGGCCTGGTACAATTCTTGCAATCACAAGATTTTGATTTCCTTCTCACCACTCATTTGAAATTAGAATCCAGGTCATTATGAGAATTGTCTGTTCTCGGGGACATCTGGCAGCCATTAACAACCGAGCTTTTAATTTATGCATCAACCTCCTTCAGATCTAATTCAATTGCTTTGGTAATGTTTTGCTTCTTCCTTCTAAAAGGATATTCTATTAACCTTTGTTGGCATCACTCTTCCAATGAGGGTGTCACACAAAATGCACAATAACAAGCTTCTATAAATCCCACTAAAACAGTGCCAGTGCCTGGACTAGGTAAGGAGGGCTTGTTGCACCCTAGACCCCTGTGAGATGTCTCCTCAGCTACAGAAAACTAGTAGTAAACCTGCTTTGCTGTCAGATATAATGTGTGCAAAGGAGCCATGGCCGGGTGATCTTCAGTTTGTAATGCATATGCAGACATTTTCATGGGTAGCACCAGTGTTATAAAATGCACTTCCTGCTGAAATACAAGAGGCCCCATCTATATTGGCATGGCATTGACTTTCCAAGGTGCCCCTGTTTGCACAGGTGCTCCTTTGATCACTCAGCCTGAGTATCCCATTCAGATTACTGTGTTGTTCAATGAGATTGTTTTATTGCATGTTTTTGATGTGGAATTTTATATTTCCATGTTTGTGTAACTGGTTTTTATACTTTGTAAACTGCTTAGAAGCATATTTTGGTATCAAGTGGGATATATGGTTTCATTTTTATTTATTTTTTAAGAAAGAAAGAACCAGAGCTAATATTTTGATTTTGTTTTCACTTGTCTTCACAATCCAAAGTTCTGGTTTTGACTTTTAAATCCACTAGTTGTTTGAGACCTTGCCATCTGAATGATTGTTTCTTCTTGTGTTTTCTAGCTAAGATTAACCTTATAGCCTAGAAATTGTCAGTATATGGAAACATCACAGCTGCAGACAGCCAGATTGTTGACATCACATGATGCGCTTATCTGTGGGAAAGAAGAATTTCCCAGGAAGTTCACAGGCTGGAAAAGTCTCTGTGAAGAGTGTAATTTGAAACCTTCCGTTTGCACATGCTCGGGAAGTTTGTCAGACGTGCTGGAAGAACTGAACTAAAAGGACGTTTTTTCCTTTAGTGCTGTAATGTCAGAAATAAAAGAATGTAAATAGATTTCTGACTACTTTTCTTTCCCCTGCGGAAGCAGGAGGAGGGGGTGTGCATTTTACCCACGCATGGGAAAATGTCGCCTATCAATATCTTCCTGGTCTGTCCCAGAAGTCAGCCAGAGGAGGTTACCGGTAAGCAAGCTCCGAGAACTGTGAGAGGGGCCAGCCTCGGGGGGGGGTGGCTTGCAAACCGACAGAAATGCCCTCCTGGCTGAAATATGAGATGCTCCATCAGTATTGCCTTTCAGCCAGCTCTTGAAGATGCAACTGTTTAGGTAAGCATTCCCCAAAACTGAACTTCCAGATTTATTGTTCTGCTGTTTTAATTGTGAGGCTTTTTAATTATTTGCTTTATTCTGCATTTTAATTAAGAATGTTTTAATTCCCCAGTGGATTTGTTCTTGCTCTTGTGGATTTTAATTTATGGATTATTTCATAGCTATAAACTGCTTAGAAGCCATTTTGGGATACAAGCAGTATATAAATGGATAAATAATCATATACTGAGGCCTTTTTTCCATGTGTCCCTGCCTAATGGGGTATGGTGGATGGTTCTGGGGGAAAGAACTTTTAAAGCTATTGGCCCTCAGTGGTGAAATGCCCTCCTCATTTGGCACATACTTCAATATATTTGCAGTGCCAGGGAAATACCTTTCATATTTCCCCCTTCTTTGGTGTTCCAGTTTTCCAGGAAATATCTACAAGGCTAGAGACTGGATGATAAGGCACCATGGACATGAGACCACAGACCAGTGGTTCTTCCCTGGGTTAAGGAGTGGGGGATAAATTGTATCAATCAGTAATTTCAGACCCACCCACATTCTTCAACTTCATCACAAGTGGGGAGAGTGCTGATGCAGTTGAGTCCTGCTTGGCCCCTATGAAAACATGATTCCAGACTACATGGGCCTTTGACCTGATCCTGCAGGGTTATTACATTAGCAAGAAACTTGCTTTGAAAATGACTGAGATCTAACAAAAACATCTGTATCTGAATGAAATATATATACTGCCCAATAGTAGTCTCAAGTAGTCTATGCCTTGCCAAGAAGCAGTGGGCCATCTTCTCAATGCCATGCTAACCTAACTGCCTCTGTCTGTGCCATTATGCAGCTCAGGCACAAATTGAGAGATTGGTAACTGCATGTTACATCACAAAGCTGTCATTGTTTAATGTAAAGGAATGTTCAAAATCAAAGCGTGGTTTGGATCAGAGGCAGTGGAGGTTGGAGTCTTATTAAATAATAACCACCACAACAACAATAACAACAATAAATGAAAATGATTCCAGTTAGCAAAAAAGATTGTTTTTGATTGTTCAGAGCTTCTGAACTAGTTCATGCACTTCTGAAGTGAAACTGCATTTAGCCTGTAGACATCTGAGATTATTCCACTTGCCCTAACCAGGCTGACAAAGCCTTTCTCCAAGACAGGGCTGGGGAACCTGTGGCACTCCAGATGTTGATGAACTACAACGCCCACCATCCCTGGCCATTGGGCCATCCCTCCTATGATTGGATTTGTAGCTCAGCAACTTCTGGAGGGCCAAAAGTTTCCACACCTGAGCTAAGCGAAGGACCACTGCTCAATGCTGGAGTGCAAGCTTTGAGTGACAGGTCTGATCACAATCATCACCAGTTTTTAAAAAAAATAATCAAGTAACAGGTGATAGGAAATATTGGAGTGTCGTTGTCTCCTAGAGGAGGCCAGCTTTCCTATTTGCTGCTCTTTTAATGTTGTTGGACTCCACCTCCCAACATCCTTGACTATTGGCCATGGGGAGTTGTTGTCTCTAAAACATCTAGAGGGCGAGACTGGAGTAGATGGACAAGTAGTCTGGTTTTTGGCAGCTTACAATTATCCACTCACTGTAGCACTGAAGGGCCCTTCTGCACTATACATTTAAAGCAGTATCATATCACTGGAAACAGCCATGCCTTCCCCCAAAGAACTCTGGGGACTGTGCTCTGCTAAAGATGCTGAGAGTTATTAGGAGATCTCCTACTCCCCTTCCAGAGCTACGGTTCCCAGAGCAGATGAACAATGAGACATGACTTCCCAGCAAACTCTGAGAACTGTCACTTTATGAAGCAAATAGGTGTCTGCTAACATTTCCCAGCATCTTAAACAAATCAGAGCTACCAACATTCCTTGGAGTAAGCCATGACTGCTTCAAATGGTATGATACTGGTTTAAATGTATGGTGTATACAGATGGGGCATAAATTTGGAGTTGTGTCTGCATGAAGTAGTCATGCCTTATGATTCCCAGAACAGGATATGTAGAAACTTGAATCAGATTCAGCTATGATACTTCAGAAACAAAATTCTCCTAGCAACATGGATGCATTTGTCTGTGCTGGACTGCCCTGCAGAGCAGATTTAAAGATTAAACTGATCTATTCAGGGATTAAATTTTGTTATCCAACGTAGTTATTGTGAAACAGTTGGTTCAGGAAGTGGGGGAAGAGAGAACGGAAGCAAAGGCAGCAAACAATTGGTTATGGGAAAATGAAGAGGTGATAAATGGTCACTGGGAAAATAAACCCAAACCAGAATTTCTCAACAGCTGCAATCCTTCCATGATTCCTTCCCACCAGTTGTGGCCCATCATTGTTTTTTTTAAAGTACATAACAATGAATGCCGATGGCTGATTCTCACAGATATTGATAGCTGGCTTTAAGGAAGAGGCAGCCAGTCAATAATAAACCTTGTAAGAGAAACCCTTTTGAAAGGCTCCTTTTGTGTTGCTCTGCCGGGCTCATAAAAGAGCTTTCACCAGAGCAGACAGCCCTGATTGATCACCAAGACGGTTATGTTTTCTGTATTCCAGTGAGCATCCGCCACACACTGTACTCTTATTTTCATTCTGTAATGGATGATACCTCAGGGTTAGCTGCCTGGGTGACAACTTAATGTTGTGCTTGCTTCAACATGCAACAGTCTCAGGCTTGTTTCAACATGGCACACCCCGTCCCTGCTCCACCCACCCACCTCCCACCAAAATCAGATCCCCCCTGCAGGAATAAAACCCTTTAATTAAATATTGAGTATCCCCACAATTATATACACATAGAAGCTTTCATTTAACGAAAGCAGAGGTTGCATAGTGTTAGAGGAACTAATACATTGACGCCCTACTAAAAAAATGTTGCAGGAGATGTGGTTCTAGAAATGCCTCATTGAGGTACATGGTGTGGACCCGTTCAGTAATATCTCCTTCATGGTCTGAAGTTGCTATCTGTACTAATCTTTTATTGATGAACTCCTTGATATTTGGCTCTTTGTGTACTTTCAAATTATATCCCTGCAGTATGAAGATTAATAGCAGGTCAACCAAATGGATTTTATGGGTCATGAGAAATCTCTTTAATACACACACACACACACACACAAACACACACTTTATTATGAGAGGATCCAGCTGGATCAGGCGAAAGGTCCTTTTGTCTTTCCTGAAGCTCCTTGGGGTGCCAACTTGGATAAAATACTGTGGGAAGGGGCCAGGTAAGCCCCACCCTGCATGATCGATCACATGATGCATTGCACACTCACCCACACCCACACACTATTTGAATGGCAATGCCCATCAACTTGGGGGGGGGGAGCCCTCTCCAATATTTTATTGGAGGGGCCAAAGTCCCCTCGGTTCCTATGCTTCTTATATCCAACTGGTTCTCTCCATTCCACCAGCTTTCCACTGTGTCAATTATAAATTTGTTTCCTTTGAAACTCCAGTTTCCCAGTCTTGCTTTGGGGGCTTCTAGCAATAGCATTAAACACACCTATACTTCATCTCTCTCTCTGAACTTCTCAGGCATGTCCACCCCACTCTACATCCCTTTGGCCAGCTCTCATTTCCTACTGTTCATTTTACTGTCAATTTTATTTAAGTGGTATTTTATTTTCTAAATCTTTTTTTCCCCTCAAGGAGTTGTTTACTTGGCTATAAAAATTCATTTGGAGCAGTGCCTTGCTTTAATAAAAAAAAACAAAAAAGCAGCCCTGGAAGCCATCAGGGTTATTTAAATTTTGCACAAACAGGTGTAAGAAGCAACTGTGGCTTTCCTAAAAGTCAGTGGAATGTTTTCTAAACACTGGGAGCAGCCCCCAAATCGCTTCTTCTCAGATTCAATTTGTGCAGGTTCTTAGTTCTGCTGATTGTGCCCCGAGAAGTGGTGGAATTAGTTCTGGCTGTGATGCAGGAACAATCATTGGAAATAGGCCTGGGTTTTTCAGAATGCCTAAACTGCATAATATTAGCATGACAATAAGGGATTGGCAGAATGTGGGTCAGGGTAGTGGAGCCACGCGTTAAGGTTCCTGAATGTACATGAACCTAACCAGTGGATTATTGCCATCACAATAGCAACAGTAACAAGAGCACACAGTTGCATTAAACACAGAGAAGGAAGCCAAGTACCGGTACTTCTAAGGTGGATCAAGTGTTGGGCGTGCAATAGCAGGGATCATACAGTTTGTAATTTAAGGGTTGATCCTGTTCGTATTAAAGTCAACTAGCCAAGAAGGAGCTGGGCGGAGGTGTTGCTTAGCAACCAGGCAGAGTGGCATGATGTTTTCTAAGGTGCCCTGATTGGTTGTGTAGTTCTGAGGGAGTTTCTCTTCTCTGTGTTTTATTCACTGTCACACTGCTATGTACATGGCCTGACCTAAGGAAGACAAAACCTCCCTGTTCCTTTCGCTTCAAATTATATGCTGTTTATGACGAAACATGTCAACCTGCTCATTGGTGACATTCTGCACCTATTTCCTGTTCATGGAACACCATCAGAAGAACAGACTAATCTCTGGGCATACTGAAGGTGTCAATTACCTCTCATGAGTCACTGGAAGCCAGGGAAATTTATTTTTATTTTTTGTAAAATACCCACTTTTTGTAAAAAACAAACAAAAAAACTGGCTTCCACATGGGGCTTAACAGAGGAGAAGAGATTTATTTCTCTCTGAGGGCCACACTGCTAGCAACTGGAAATAATCTAAAACCAAGCCAACTCACAACACATCTCACCTCCCCAGCGATGGCCGAGAAGAAAACCAACAGATGGAAGCACACCTGAGCAACTGCACCAGAGTGGGGGTTGAGGGTGGCAGAGAGAGGAAACTGGATTGCAAGGACATGGTACTGCAGAGTCAGCAGAAAAGGATGTTGATGCAGCTTCTCTGGGGAGAATGGATGCCAGTAGGCTGGAGTGGGTAAGGTATGAGAAGCTGAGGAAGAGTTAGCTTTGTAGCACACGTGTCTCCACCCAAAATCCAAGACCATTATCCCAAAATCCAAGACCATGACCCATCAGTGACTGTCATATTATGCTCCGGAAAAAGTTGTGTGTAGGAGTGGGGTGGTTTTCATTGAGAAAAGTTTCCCTGCAGCTCATCACCCATACAAAATTAGCTGGGAGGTACTGCTGGTTTAGCTCTAGAGCAAACTATGATCTGTGGGCCAGCAGTGGTCCTTCATCTTCATCCTCAAAAGTTTTCCTCTCCCTCTTGTAACCTTATCACTGGTGGACATATGTTGGAGCTGAATGTTGGAAGATTCAGGACAGATGAAAGAAAGGAGTTCTTCATAGGCTTGCCATACGTCAGGAAAATTCCTGACATGTCCTGTTTGTTTCCCTCCCCCCGCCAAAAAAAAGCTTAACAACTTTGTGGGTGTCAGGAATTTTACTTTTTTAAATATGGCAACCCTAGTTCTTCAGACAGGGCATAGTTAAACTATAGAACTCCAACCCATGAAGGCTGTAATGACCACCAGCATATGTGCCAACTCCCTGGGGCCATGAGCGCCCTGGCTCCACAACATTTGAAATGAAGGGGCCAGGTCCCCACAAAGTGCAGCTGTGGCCACACATGCATGCATTTAAACCAACCTGAATGGTTTAAATAGGGGTTTAGATAAATTTGTGCAGGAGAATGCTATCAATGACTACTAGCCACTAGCACTATGCTCTGCAGAGGCAGTGACACTTCTGAATGCAAGTTACTAGAAATCTAAGGAGCAGAGAGTGCTCTTGTCGTTGGGTCCAGCTTGAGTGTTTCCCATGAGAGCCTGTGGGTAGTCTCATAGTGACCACAGGATGGTGGAATATGGGCCATTGGTCTAATCCAGCAGGCACATCTTATGTTCTTTTGTCCATGGTAGCCCTGCATTAAATATTCATATTGATTTTTAATTTTATTTTATTGCTTCTTTAAACTTTTATACTGTATTCCATTACATTGCAGAGTGAATCTGATGGAATGCAAAGCAAAATACAATAAAATACAATATAAGAAATAAAAGGAGCCATAACAATGCAATTAACAACCTTGCAGCCTCTAGCATAGCTCATTGCAGTTGCTACAAAAGGCAGGGAAAATCATCAAGTGGTCCACCAAGGCTATCAGCAGTTTTCAAGTGGTCCATTGGGGCAGGTAAATTTGAGACCCCCTACTTTAAAGTACACCTGGAGTGACTGCAAGATGCCTGCCCAAAGTACAGAATAAGCATGTTCTCTCAGGGATCCACAGTTCCACTCATCGTGCTTTCCATGGCATGATCTCCTGCGCCACACACATGATGAGTTTCAGGCTCTCTTCCAGCCTCATAACTGGGGATGTGGTGACTTTATCATTCCCATTAGGCAATGTGCTTTGGAGAGGGGCTTGGAGCTATTCAGAAGTTCAGCATGACTGTGTCCTTGACATCCTCTGTTTTGGAGCCACAGTGACAGAGAGAGAGGTGGGGTACTAGCAAATGCAAACTTTTGATTATCTGTCAAGCTTTCCTGGCCAACAAACACACAAAACGCAACCAGCTGTGCATTCACATAAACAATTCTCTTCTGTATTTTTATCACAGTATCAAATACTTCTCTTGCACATAATCAACACATAAAGTGCAACAATGTAAACAGAAGTCCCAATAGATCAGTTCATTCATAGAGTCCAAATATCTGCTAGTTTCTGTTCCACATATGTTTTTGTATGTTCATAAAATCCAAATGGGAGCTACTACAGTTCCACAGAATCTTGACAAAGATTTCCGGAATAATCCCTTGTTTCCCCCTCCTGGGCTTCAACAGTTGTACATGTTCTAAATAATATAAATGAATATAATATCATAATTCAACATATTTTAACAAATAAGAATAATATATACAATAGGTACAATAGGTGCAATTGTACTATATGGTACAATTACCATATGTAATATATCGAGATAATGGAACTTATGACATGGTGGTTTCTGCAGTGAACAACAACTGTTACAATGTAAAGTTATATAGATATATATGATTTTAGTTACAGGTGACAGCAATCTACACTTGCAAGGTTGCCTTCTTAAAGTGACCCTCTTTCACACAACAAAAGCCCTGCCCCTGCAATCTGTGGGAATTTTGCCAAAATTTTCTCTCATTTCCAAGACATTTCTGTTCTTACAAATTGATAGAGAAAGGTTAAGGGGGGCAGGAGAAATGGTTGGCACAGAATATTTTCAATGCCATCACAGAATGCCACCGGGTACAGTGTGGGGTTTTGCGTCACTCTGTAGTCCTTGCATCAGAAGCTATTAGGAGTGGACCAACACAGGCTGAAAGAAAGAAGGGTTTCCTAAAATCCATCTCCTTTCAAGTGACCATCCCCCTCACACAATGGAAGCATCTATAAAGTGATTGATAGCTCCATGCTCAAATTTGTACTGACACAGCAGCAGTGTTGTGTTGACCTTTGGAAATGCCTAAAACTCATCCCCGCCACCAAATTAATGGAATTTGTTGACACAGAACAGAGTGCTGACCACCAGTTTAATTGACTTAAACAGGAGGGGTTAGACAAATTCATAGAAGAGTCTAGCAGTAATTACTAGTCACAGTGGCTGTATGCAGAGCCTCCATGTTTCAATGCAGTCTGCATCTGGGTACCAGAACCTGGGAACAAGCCACAGGGACTGGGGAACTGCCCTCATGTCCTGCTTGTGGGTTTCTTAGAGGCAACTGACCAACCACTGTAGGTAACAGAATGCTGAAAATATGGACCTTTTGGTCTGATCAAGCAAAGCACTTCTGATGCAATTTGCAGGTGCTTGATTTGATCAGTATATTTGCTGCCAAAGAGCAACCTCTGGACACAGCATTCTGCAGAAAAGAACTGGAACCTCATCTGAATTGCAGGGCTGGTGCAATTCTTCACAAAAGATCCTGGGCTTTCAAAGTGAGCAGTTTTCATTTTCCAGCCCAGTAATGTAAGGAACGGCAATTCATCAGGGCAAAAGGTTGGCGTTTGTTCCAGAGTGCCAAGTGTATGCAGTAATCAAAAATATCCAGAAGGCAGGAGAAAAGGGTGCATTTGCCTAAACATACAGAAAGCCATGAAAATAAACCTGCTGATAAACTGGTGAATACACTGGGCTTGCAAGCCTCATTTATCAATTTCTCCCTTTGGGTTCCCAGACAACCCCATCAAAAGGGTTTACAAAACATTACACACAGTTAGAAGGGGGAGAGGCAGTTATAAACCAAACAGTATGAGCCCATCTGCAGGGGCAGAGATTCAGGGATAGATTTCCCTCTCCGCATAACTAACCTCCACCCCCAGAAAAGGACCCCTATGTTCAGCTCCTGGGGATAGGATGCTTTAATAGCCATAAGAAGGTGGAAAGGGAACTCAGACCCAAATTTTGCTGTGATGCAGCAGGAAGATGACCCAGGGGAAAAGAGAATGCATCCATGCCAACAAATGGGGGGATCTGAACCCATGGCGCCTAGGACATAGTCCAACCCCAATTGGCATGCACGCATAAAAGGCATTAGAAGTAAGCTGCAAAAAGTTAAAACCCACAGCTTTTGATGGGCATGGGGATAGGCAATTGGGGGGTGTTGGTGGAGCACAGCACACTCTTCAGCCATCTTAATTTCCCATTTACAATCTGGCCAAAATTCCACAGCCTACAGCAGAGCCACTACATACCGGAGTCTCATCATCTACAGAATTACACAGCATCCCTTTACTACAAACACTTTATACAGTTTCTGCAGCACCATCACAAAACCAGCAAGTAAGTCCAGTGATACACACACCACTCAACATCCTTCCCCCAACAACGAGTGGAGCCCCTGCAGTTTGTGTTGCTGCTGCATGGAGTATCTTCTGCCTCCAGGCTGCCATCGATTGCTTATCCACTGTGTGATAACACCTGGCTGTTCTCAATCAATTTAGACAATAAACTTTGGAAGTTATTTTTCTCCCACAGTGCTTGCTGCATTCAAACACACCATCTGTTTGATTCTTACTCGATGTGTCCCTTGCTTGATCCTGTTCCTCTAGAGTTGTGAGCTGAAAAGTTTCATTTAATGCAAGTTTATTGTTCCAGCCAAAGGCCATGACAAACCCACAGCAACAGTACCAATAAAGCAAGGCAAATCATACATCCATAATATTAGCCACCACCCATGATGTAAAAAAGAGCTTAGCAGAGACACCAACAAACACAAATCCAGCTTGATTTCAGATTAAACCTCCAATTCACCACAACAATTTATAGCGGTTTTATCTAACTTCTTTTCCTGATTTTTTTCCAGCCAGTACACAGGGTGCCACTCTGTGTATTTCAAAGCTATTACTGACACTCAAAAGAAACCAGACTATTTTTACCAGGGTGTACCTGCTTGCCTGTGTGAACAAAGATTTCAGAAAGCGATATCTTGGATCTCTATATGAGGCGCAGGCTTACAGATGTCTCCCACCTGAGGTTGACCACAAATACAAAGCCTGTCTAAGTACAGGACCTTGCTGTAGCAGCCATCCAAGACTGCAGTGGGCATCACTTGGAAACAGAGCTTAATAGAGACATTTCTTAAGAAAGCTGGTGATGAAAAGTTTGGACTCTCTTGTTTGTGCTAACCTGCTAGAAGAGCACACTGTTTGCTCACTGCAAGCACCGAGAATTCCAGGAATGCTGTGCATGTCCAGGTGCTCATTTCCTTTGGAAAGAGCTCACTAAAGGCTCACAGCATTTTTGTGATAGATGGTTTCTTTTGACATATATACACAATTTGAGCATTGGGAAAGGGCCACAGCTCAATGGCATCTGCTTTCCAAGGAGAAGGTCCCAAGTTCAATCCCTGGTAAGGCTGGGGATGTCTCCTTCTTGAACCCCTGAAGAGCCACTGCAGGTCAGTATAGAAAGTACTAAGATAGAGGAATGAAGAGTCTAATTCAAATACAGTGGTACCTCGGGTTAAGAACTTAATTCATTCCGGAGGTCCGTTCTTAACCTGAAACTGTTCTTAACCTGAAGCACCACTTTAGCTAATGAGGCCTCCTGCTGCTGCTGTGCCACCAGAGCCTGATTTCTGTTCTTATCCTGAAGCAAAGTTCTTAACCTGAAGCACTATTTCTGTGTTAGCGGAGTCTGTAACCTGAAGCATATGTAACCTGAAGCGTATGTAACCCGAGGTTCCACTGTACAAGGCAGCTTCCTATGTTTCTATAAGTGGAAGCTCTACAGACTTAGCGTTCCAATGGATCACCCACCTATTTATTGCATTTCTAGAGGAATTCCCAAGACCACAGCATTGAATTCTCATAGGCTTCTGTGTCTCCTTTAGCCCCAGAACTGACCATCTGTTATTCTCACACATACACAAAAAGCCTTTGATGACATCACCTCTCACCAGGGAAAGGGGAGAAAGATAGATACCCTCCCTCCTAGAAGCATCTTTGACTATTAGCTCCTAGAGCAGCAAATCACATGTACTTGACCATCTCTTTAGTTATGCAAAGGCCTATCCTCCCAACAAAAATGAATACTGCATCTTGATGGGGGTGGATTGTTCTTGTTTTTATTATGTATTTTATGTTTCTATCGTGTGTATTTATGATGTGAACTGCCCTGAGATCTACGGCTAATGGGCAGTATACAAATTTTATAAATAATAAAAATTAATAAAACTAATCTGGCTGGCTATGTTTGTCCATCCAGTTTGACTTTTTAAGCTGTCACTTTTTACAACCATTTCCAGAAGGGTAACTGTTGTGGCACTTTGAAGGGCTTAAAAATCTAGTGCAAGTACCTCACTCTTTACTTCAGAGAGAGAGAGAGAGAGAGAGAGAGAGAGAGAGAGAGAGAGAGAGAGAGAGATGAACCTGTACACTGGAGAATGGTCCATTTGGGTGAATGGAACACTGCCCCACCAACCCTTGTTCTGGTTAGAACCACAGGACCCATGGCAATTTGTTGGGTCTTTCTGCCATTGGCTCTGGCAGTACCTGTCTGTGGCCACCATGCCTTCTAGTCTATCTATCCCAATAGCACCAGCTGCTGCTGCCTGTTTGTATTTGATGATGATGATTTAAAGTGTTCATTGGATTGAATCCAGGAGAGAATTCCAGATCAGCCCCAGCATCTTCATACATCTCGCCTGTCTCCTCCCGGACTCACACAGAGAACAGCAACTTTTACTGACCTACTCTATTTGAGAAGGCTTCACTTCGTCTGGCAAGCTCCTTCCCAATGCATGAAAGAGGAAGTTAGGCAGCAGACCCAGGAAACAAAATTTAAGTGTGAAGCACATTATTCCAAACTTATGGTACAAACATCTGATGGGACTGATTCATAAGCAACAAACAGGCTTGCACAACAGTTAATATTCATCCCCAGCAAGGTTATACGATGCTCATTACTAAGAGTTCCCACAACAGAAGAGCAACTAATGAACAGCAAGGAAGTATCAGAAAGGAACATTTGTGCCTCATTCACTCATTTCATTTCCATATTTTAGAGGCTGGTTATTTTTTTTTTAAGAACCTGATTCTTGTTGGAAGGAAGAACATTCAGACCCAAGTAAACTCAAGCAACCAGTTTTAAGTGCATAGTTGTAAACAGAAAGTTAAGGTGGCTCCCAGGAAGGTGTTTAATTTATCGTGCGGTCACTGCTGCTCATACATGGAAGTTTTTTTGCAGCATCCACATAATCAAAAGCCAACCCATGGTTGTTGTTTTTCTGCATTTGCCTTTCTGGAGAAAATTCAATAAGCTTTTCTTAATAATAATAATAATAATAATAATAATAATAATAATAATAAGTTACCAGCAAGCAGCTTGCATCCTCCCCCCACCCCCACCTCTGGTCTGGAAGTACCCTTACTCTGCAACTGACTTGTATCTGCATGTAGAATGGGACTGGTGGCATTTATTTATACAGTTCTGCAATGTGGCCCAGTGTTATTGCACCCATGGACGTAACTGGACAGCCAGTAAGGACCGCCATATACAAAGGATATATGCCATATACCAGTGGGTGAAGCCTAGGCCTTACCGGATACTGGTCATTATTTACTCCTTGTTGCTGGTCTTTAATTGTTGTATACTGCATTTTTAAAATTGCCTTCATTATAAGACATTGCATCAAGTGTTATCCAACAATCTCCAGTCCATTTTCTCATCACTTTCCTTCTTGCAAAAAGTCTTACCTATTGAGGAGGTGGGGTTATTGTGCAAGACCCCCAATCAACTTGAATCTGCCAGTATGTGATTAAATCCCACCCAAAAATAGCAACAGTCCGGATGTTTCCTAAGTGAGTTCATATCTAAGAGGAGGTTTGAATCGTGCACCTCACAGCCCTAGCCACCGTGCTCCACAAAGCAATACTGAATGAACTGGTGGGGTGGCTAGGAGTGGAATCAGCACTACAATATCCTTCCAAACAATGCAAGGCTACTCACAGTAGTTAGAAAATCACACACTTACGATAGAAAAAGAGACATTTCTTCTTGACTACAAAATTGTTCTGTGGAACTCTCTGCCACCAGAACTGAGATCATACAGGGCTATGAATGCTTTCAGAGACAGGATAGTGGGTCACATAAAATATCCATCTGTCTAGCTCCTTTATCAAATCCTGTAAAATTACTTAGGCTTCCCACATTTATTTTTGTGGGTGTGAGGAATAATAGGAGACACGGGGAGGCAATTCTGAAGCATTTTAATTTATGCACTAAGCTTTTTAGCCCACTCCTGCCCGCCCCCCAAAAATCTACAAGCTGGAAGAAAAGGACACACTGACAATGTCAATCCCTATTTATGTGATGGGATAAAAGCTAATGATCCCAGACAGCTATGCAATAGGATAATAAATCCTTCATATCTCCATCTCCATCTCTCTCTTTTCTAAAATAAAATCCAGTACAGAGCAGCTTTGCTTTGCTGGCTATCATTATCTGAGCAGGAACAAAACAGCAAGGGCCCCACTGGCTTGTAAAATCCCCTCTCCCCCCCCCAAAAAAAAGCCAAGATGAGACACCCCCTTGGGTTAATTGAAGGATGCTTTCTGCAGGGCTTTCTGAAGGGCTTATATAGCAAGGTGTTGCTGTGCTTTGCGGAACCCTCTTTCCTCCCCTTTGTGTATGGTTGTGAGGGACATAAGGAGACTTGAACCCGGGAAGTCTGCAGAGAAGTCTGGGAACTTGCTGTGCCAGAGTCATCACCAGCTGTGCTGAAAAGGTTTGAAAAAGGGCAACCAAAATTATCAAGGGGGTGGAATGATTCCCCTGTGAGGAAATGTAACAGAGTTTGGGACCTTTAGTTTAGAGAAAATGCAGGTGACATGATAGAAGTTTACAAAATTATGCCTGGCATGGAGAAAGTGGAGACAGAAAAGTTTTTATTCCTCTCTCATAACACCAGGACCTGTAGACATCTGATGAAGCTGAATGTTGGACAATACAGGACAGATGAAAGAAACGGCTTCTTCGTGTAGCGCATGGTTAAGCTATGGAACTCACTCACCCACAGGAGGCAGTGATGGCCCCAACCTAGATAGCTTCAAAAGGGGATTAGACAAATCCATGGAGGAGAAGGCTATCAATGGCTGCTGGATACAATGGCTAAGGCATCCATGGATGGAGGCAGCAATGTTTCTCAACACCAGTTGCTGGAAACCACAGGAGGGGGGGAGGGCTCTTGCGAGCAGGTTTTGCTTGTAGGTTTCCCAATGGCACCTGGTTGGCCACTGCGAGAACAGAATGCTTGAGTTGATGCCTATTGGCCTGACCCTGCAACCAGACTTTTCTTATGTTCTTATATGCAACTGGGATTAATAGAACGTATGCACTGCGGAATCGGCGATATACTTTCAAAGCATTATTATTATGCTATTTTAGTCATGCTCTTCAGCAAAGAGTCTAGGGAACTGTAGATGGGTGCTGGGAGTTGTCAAGAGGTTCCTATTCCCTTCCAAGAGCTACAATTCCCAGAGTGGTTTAGCAATCAATATCTGTTCCTGAAGAAGGATGGAATTGTAGGTTTGGGGAATAGGGGTTTCCTAACAACTCTCAGCACCCTTAACAAACTACAGTGGTACCTCTGGATGTGAACGGGATCTGTTCCAGAGCCCTGTTCACATCCAGAACAGAACACAACCCACATCTGCGCGTGCGCAGGGCGCGATTCGCCACTTCTGCACATGTGCGAGCAGCAAAACCCGGAAGTAACACATTCCGTTACTTCCAGGTCGCCATGGAGCGCAATCCGAAAACGCTCAACCCGAAGCTACTTCAACCTGAGGTATGACTGTACAGCTCCCAGGAATCCATGTGGCATGATAGTGCTTTAAATTTATAGGGCAGATAGGTTCGTGCTATGTGTGGATGCAGAGAGATATGCCAGGTGTGTGTCCACATTGTTTCAAGTTCACTGCCCTCCATGTTGGGAGCAGTGTTGTTGGCAGTGTCCTTAATTGGTGTGCACTGGTGACATTTTCAGAACTTTGTCAATTTTGCACATTTAAAAAAAAATAAAAAAACCTGGTTGTATATTCTTTTCCTAGATCATGGCAAAAGATACAGCAGCCACTGTTCCTCCAGTGACAGCTTTTCTCCATTCCTAGGATAATGTGAGTTAATACATACAAGATGCAGCTGACTGTCGGTCTTAATAAAGTAACATTTTAATTAAAGCAAGTTAAAGCCTGCCTCCACTGTTAGGAAATCCAAGGCCTAAAATGGATTTGGGGTCATCTCTTTTTAAAAACATTTAAAAATTCATGGATGAGTGTAGTAGTTCAGGGATGCCGTGGGGCAGGGAGTCAAAGACCCATAACAATTTCTCCAGCAGGGTCTACAACCACCCAGCATGAAAAGGGGAACTTTTTAACCACCGAGAATAAGCCTTCTGGCCCTTAGCGATGATTGGAGCCAGTCAGAGTGAAAGGAGGTGAGTCAGTCCCTGAGGACGGGCTCCCAGGGTCACTCCGGAGGAGGTGCATCAGAAGACACTGAGGAGAAGTTGTTCTTTATGCTCCAGAGCTGTGATTAGCATGAAGAGATGCTGCCATTACACTAGAGTAAAGCAGTAAAAGAAAGGGAGGTAGATTTCCCACCTTGATGCAACTAAGTGAGATTAAGACCTAGAACAGCCTTTCTCAACATGGTATGGTGTACCAGTTAGAGGACAATTGAACTCTGTGCCTTTCAGTGAAGTTTTTAACATTTGATGTTTTATTGTGTTTTTAATATTCTGTTAGGAGCCACCCAGAATGGCTGGGAAACCCAGCCAGATGGGCAGGGTATAAATTATATTATTATTATTATTATTATTATTATTATTATTATTATTATTATTATTACTACTACTACTACTACTACTACTACTACTACTACGACTATGACTATTTCAGGTGCTGCTGCATTCCAGCTCCCAACAACCACAACCACATAAGCTATTGGTCAGGGATGATGAGAGCTGCAGTCCAGCAGCTACTGGAGAGAGCTGGTTGGAGGAAGCTGACTTGGAACATCCTTGCAAGTTTGTGTCCTCACCTTACCGCAATCCCTGGCTCTGCCTTGCATCTCATTAAACTGCAGGATGCTGTAGCAGAAGTCCTTAATCTGCAGACAAAGATATCAAGGGTGACACAGGCATTTGGCTTCTCCTTTCTGAATCAAAGTCAGCGGGGACTGTGGCATCTTTGTAACTGAGTGATGGACCAGCTGGGGATGTCTGACATTGGCTGAACAGCCAAGAGGGAAATCAAGCTTATTGTGTTGTAAACCAAAGCTGGGTGCAGGTAGGCACAACTCTGGAGGTTTCTAAAAAGGGGGAATAAGGGTGAGGAATTTGGTTTTGATTTGTAAGCCACGGACAAGATCCCTAGAAGTGTTGAGGGGAGTATCTCCTTCCTTAGTGGGCTTTGAGGTAAGGCTGAGTAAGGCATCGCCACAAGACTGCACTTTTCACAGCAGGGTGTGTTAGAAGAAGAGGTCCTAAATCAAACTGCTTTCAACCTCATTCAGTTCTAGAGAGCCAGTGTGGTGCAGAGGTTAGAGTCCTGGACTAAGAACTAGGAGACCAGAGTTCAAATCCCCACTCAGCCATGAAGCTCATTGGGTGACCCTAGGCCAGTCACAGTTTCCCATCCTAAATTAGCTCCCAGAGTTGTTGTGAGGATAAAATGGAGAGGAAGAAAAGCATGTATGTCACTTGGAGAAAAAGAGGAGATGGAAATTGAATAAATCAATTAATCCAGTGCTTTAAAATGTAGCAAAGGCCACGTCCTAAGGAACATATAGTATACATTTAAAAAGCGGGGAGGGGAGAGGGAAGGAAAGTAGTATGTGAGCAAATGCAGTTACATGTGCAGAGATTTTGCTTCTACTTGTGAAAGAGACTGAGGCAAAAGAACCAGGGAAAAGAAAAGTGTTTTAAAAGAGGAAATTGATGGATGTTTCTCTCTCTATTTCTCTCACTCACTCTCTCTCACTGTGTGTGAAATAGAGGGTGGGGCCTCATCAAGACTTCCTTTGCAGCACACTTTACAGGCACAGGTCTGTGCGCTAAAGCTCTCTGCCCAAGTGCTTTTGCTTTGTCCAGGCACTTTCCCCAGGAAAATCGACATTTCACCATTGAATTGGAGCAAGCATAAATCCATGGAAAACCCAAATGCCATTTGTTCTGATTCAGTGGTGAAAGTGGTGAAATGAGAGAGAGGGAGAGAGGAAGGAAGGAAGGAAGGAAGGAAGGAAGGAAGGAAGGAAGGAAGGAAGGAAGGAAGGAAGGAAGGAGGTGTTGTGAACCTTTGGGTGTTTTCAACAATGGCAACAAGAAAAAATAAAACTGAGTTGTTTGATGGATTTTCAGGCATAAAGCATCTGTAGAAAAATGGGTATGCAATATGTTGTGGCACCTGGCATAAAAAGAAGAGAAACAGGCAGAAAGATTTCCCTCCAAAAACAACTAAGTATTGGGGTCATCATCTGGTTCACCGTATTCACAGGCTTAAAGAGTGGACTCTTTCCAGCAGGGATGAGGCTTCAGCCCTCCAGCTGCTCCTGGACTGCAGCTCCTATCAAAAGATCCCTGCCTTATCAAAGGCCCTTTTAGTGCAGAATTCTGTTTTCAGTGTCCAACCAGATGCTTCAGGGAAGCCCCCAAAGCTGGGCATGTAATGAGAACTGCAGCCCAACAACAGCAGGAAGGCCAAAGATTCCCTACCCTGTTCCAGCAATATCTTGAAAATGGGCAGCATTCACACTAAACAGGAAGTTTGTCTGCCATTGTTGGCTCGTGAGCTTCCTGGAAGCATCTGGTTGAGAAGCAGGAAGTTGGTCAAAATCAGGGGTGGAGAACCTGCAGTCCTCCAGATACTTCTGGAATACAATTCCCATCATTCCCAACAACTGACCATGCTGGCTGGGGCTGATGGGAATTTGAGTCCATCAGAGAGTCACAAGCTCCTTATCTCTGGTCTAGATGGATCTACTTTAGCCTGATCAGCAAAACTCTTCTTACATTAATTACAAGGAAAAGTTAATAAATTGGATTGTGTCTATCCTGCACTTAACTCTGCACACCCAGGCAACTGAAATTCTGCTCCCCAGGAAGCAGCCTGTAAATTATGCAGCATTATTAAGCAGATTTGCATATGCTTCCTTATATTGCCCAATTCATTCTGCCTGTGTTAGTAGTCCTCAGGAGATGGGATACAGTTGCTTGCTTTGCATACAGGAGCTACCGGTGGTTGGGGCTGGGAATGTTCCCCAGTCTGAAATCCTAGTGAGCTGCTCCTAGTCAATGTAGTCAACAGTGAGTTAGATGAACCAGTGGCTTGACTCAGTGGGAGGCAACTTCTTGTTTCCTAAGGTCACTGAAAGGTCAATCGCAGGAAGCCTTGCTCAGTCTCCACCCCCTTTACACACACACACACACACACACACACTTTTCTTCAAATACAGTGGTACCTTGGGTTAAGTACTTAATTCGTTCCGGAGGTCCATACTTAACCTGAAACTGTTCTTAACCTGAAGCACCACTTTAGTTAATGGGGCCTCCTGCTGCCGCCGGAGCACGATTTCTGTTCTCATGCTGAAGCAAAGTTCTTAACCTGAAGCACTATTTCTGGGTTAGCAGAGTCTGTAACCTGAAGCATATGTAACCCGAGGTACCACTGTACATGAAAGGTTGCTGCATACAAATTGGCAAAGACTTCTTTTCCATTGCTTCAGAGGGCAGGATGAGGTGAAGCAGACTCACAATATAAAGGGCATACTTCAGCTGAACACTAGGAAAAAGTAGCAGTTGGTCTCCTGGATTTTAGACAGGGATTCTTTCCCAGCTCTACCTGGAGATGCTGGGGATCAAACCTGGAACATTCTGCATGCAAAGCAGGTGCTCTACCACTGAGCTGCAGCCATTCCCCAAAGAACCAATGAATTAGACTGAAACTGATGGAACCAACAGCCCAGAGGAGTGGTGGACTCTCCCTGGTCTTCAAGCAGAGGCTATGTTTGACAGCAGTGTTCTGGGGATGCTCTTACTGTCTGGATTTCCTGCATCAAGCAGAGGGTTGGTTTAGACAAGTTTTCTTCCAACTCTTATCTTTCTATGATTCATTAAGCATTGCCCACACACTTGTAAGATTATTGTTATAAGCTTGGGAGTTTGACAGGAGAGAATTAATGTGACCAGAACAACTACAGAAACAAATGGTAGACTGCAGGTGCCTTAGACAAACTGTGTGCACCCATAATTTAACATTCAGACATTACCACACCCAAGTGGCCTGTTTACTGAACATTCATTCTGATTTGTTTGCAAAAAGGTTGCAGGGAGGTTATAAACTGTCCACTGATTTGTTTGTGAGGAAGCTTACACACCACCACATCAAGTAATAGTAATCCCACACATTCCTCTGCGTTTCTGCACCTTTTTCCTTACTGGAGAAAGTCCAATTACTAAACTCAAATATTACAAAAAGCATTTGTAATATTAATGAAGGACAAGGCTATCAGTGGCTGCTTGCCATGATGGCTACGCTCTGCCTCCAAAGGCAGAGGCAGTAATGCTTCTGAATTCCAGTTGATGGAAACCACAACAGGGGAGACAGCTGTTGTGCTCATGTCCTGTTTGCAGGGTTCCCATTGCAGCATCTCGCTGGTCACTGTGAGAACAGGACGCTTAGCTATAGGAGCTATTGGCCTGATCCAGCAGGACCTTAAGTTTTTAAGACTCCAGTGACCTTCCAAAGAAAATCAAGCCTGGGTAAGTACTGCACCGCATGAAATTCCCTGGCAGGACAAACAGGGTAAGCATAACATGACGTTAGAGTCTTAAGGGTTACTAAGGAGCTTAAGTGGAGAAATTGTGGTATCATTATATGATCTGCAACCTACAGCTCTGAAATGATGCAGTGATTGGGATGCGACAATTTCAGAGTCTACATATCAACTCTAATTATTTTGGAATTGCTCATAAAAGCCACAGAAACCAACAGACAGCAAGTACCAAACTCTGCGTTTCCAGTGCTGTGGGGGCTATAATTAGATCTGAGGGACCTAATTTGAAGCTGTCCAGCCGGTCAACAAGAAGCCATCTAGCCATCCAGAATGCATCAGCTGGCTTTGAAATCTGTCCATGAAAATAATAGAATCCTGAAAATAAATCTGTAATTTTGTATAATTTCCTCAGGATGCGTGCTGACGACCACAACAGAATTTATGGCACTGTGAGTCATACCCATCTCCTTCAGAGATGTGTATGGGATGCTAATATCCTTAAGCTATTTTAAAAAATGATCCAGGAGCCCTTATGCAACAAACTCATAAGAGAAAAAAACCCTGCCTCAAAGATCAAAGCTAACTTGCGGAAAAGAAGTCCACTGAACTTCAGGACTGTAAGGACAGCTAAATATATTCTGATGCTATTGTCAGAGATGCTATCAATGGCAAGAAAATAAAATGAATAAACAACTGTACCACTCATTTGGGGCATCAAGCAGGGATCTAGGCTGATGTCTTCTTCATTCAATCCTTAAAAACTGCATAGAATGAAGAAATTGCAGAGTTACAAGGGACCCTAAGGGAGCTCCCTGATAGATGGCCATCCAACCTCTGTTTGAAAACCTCCAATGAAGTCCACCAACTTATGAGTTAGTCTGTTCCGCTGTCAAAAAGTACTTCCTGGTGTTTAGTCAGAATCAGGTCCCACCCTCTGGAGCAGCAGAAAACAAGCTTGCTCCAACTTCCATGGGACAGCCCTTCAAGCATTTGGAGCTGGCTATCATATCACCTCTTTAGATGCTGCCAATACGGCCAACTATTGTCCAGCCTCAAATCTACCATTTTTAGGCAAGGTGATTGAGCAGGTGGTTGCTGAACAACTCCAGGCACGCCTGGAAGAAGCAGACCATTTGGATCCCTTCCAGTCAGGATTCAGGCCTCATCATGGGACTGAAACTGCCTTGGTCGCACTGGTCAATGATCTCCAGCAGGCTAGGGACAAAAGTGAGAGCTGTTTCCTAGTTCTGCTGGATCTCTCAGCAGCTTTTGACACCATTGACCAGAACATCCTTCTGGACCCTCTAGAGGGGCTGGGAGCTGGGGGCACTGTTATATGGTGGTTCCACTCCTTCCTCCTGGGCCGTGTTCAGAAAGTGGTGGTAGGGGATGAATGTTCAGACCCCTGGGCTCTCACCTGTGGGGTGCCTCAGGGTTCTGTCCCCCATGCTTTTCAACATCTACACGCAACCCCTGGGAGATCATCAGGGGGGTTGGGCTGGGTGTTCATCAGTATGCGGATGATACCCAGCTCTACCTCTCTTTCAAATCAGAACCAGTGAAGACGGTGACGGTCCTGTGTGAGTGTCTGGAGGCGGTTGGAGGATGGATGGCAGCTAACAGATTGAGGTTGAATCCTGACAAGACAGAAGTACTGTTTTGGAGGGATAGGAAGCAGGCGGGTGTGGAGGACTCCCTGGTCCGGAATGGGGTAACGGTGTCCCTGAAGGACCAGGTGCGCAGCCTGTGCGTCATTCTGGACTTACAGCTGTCCATGGAGGTGCAGGTCAATTCTGTGTCCAGGGCAGCTTTCTACCAGCTCCACCTGGTATGCAGGCTGAGACCCTACCTGCCTGCAGACTGTCTCGCCAGAGTGGTACATGCTCTAGTTATTTCTCGTTTGGACAACTGCAATGCGCTCTATGTGGGGCTACCTTTGAAAGTGACCCAGAAACTACAACTAATCCAGAATGCAGCAGCTAGACTGGTGACTGTGAGCAGCCGCCGAGACCATATGACAGTAGCCCTGAAAGACCTACACTGGCTCCCAGTACATTTCCGAGCATAATTCAAAGTGTTGGTGCTGACCTTTAAAGCCCTAAACAGCCTCTGCCCCCCCCCATCACAGACAGCACATTTGGGGAAATCCCCTGCAACCAGGGCATGGCTGGGCACTCCAGCAGGAACTGATGCGCATGCATTGGCTTTGCTCTGCTTACACAATGAATTTTGCCTTTATTTATTTGTCCAGGCATTGTACAAGTGCTGAGCAAAGAAGGACCAGAGGATTAGGCACACCACACAGCCCAGCCTCCCTCCCTCTAATAGAATGGTCAGTGGAGAATGCATTCCCATCACTGACATTCAACTGCCTCTCCAGCAAACTTCTGCCCCTGGAATAGGGTGTGTGACATTTCTATTTTTATTTCGCTTAGAACATTCCTTACCCACTCTTCGTTAATTTAAGCAAATCCAGATGAATCACCTGAGTCCAAGTCAGAAGGCAGATGATCGCAACCAGTCAACTAAAGTAAACATGAACACTCTCACTCAAATCTACACAAAGCCTTGACAAATATCCAGGTCTTTCGCTGGTGCTTGTGAATGCATAAATGCACCAGCAACCATGCAGTGCCAGTTTCATCCACTGCATATAGAGAATGCCCTTCACACAAGTGCCAGCCTCATGCTAGGTAGGTGATCAGAGCAAGAAGTATGTTTCCAAAACCCCAGAACATGCTGGTTAGGATCCAAAAAAATAGTGTGATGCTATATGCCTACTCATTCCATGCCCAGGGGCACACGGATGAGGCAGAGCTCACAGGCAGCCACTGCTGTCAGGGTTCCTGTGACTACCAGCAGGCTGCAGAGGCAAAATGTGCTACCCTGAAAATCAGGGCGCAACAACACTAGGGGCTTGGTCTTTTGGCCAAACCTTGGAGAAGGGTGATACCTCGGTGGCATATAGAAGGACCCAGGTTCGGTTCTCTGTATCTCCAAGGAGGGTGGGACCTCCTACAGGAAAATGTATTGGGACAACTCTAGTTGCAGGAGCCTGTGAGTGGGGATTAAGAGGATCTGCTATGCAAGCAGACTCTCTAAAGTGCTGGCAGGATAGCCATATGTGGTAACATTGGGGAAGCACTGCAGAACAATCTAAAGCATCGGTCCATCTGTTGACACTGTAGCCTCAGCTCTCCAGTCTGCCATACCAGAGTCTTTTTCAGTCCTGCCTGCAGGTGCCAGGGATTGACTCTTTTGCATGCAAAGCATGTGCTCTGCTCCCTTCCCCGATGCATTCTCTATGCAAGGTATAATTACTTTCTTTTTGTCTGTCCTGATCTATTACTGATTGATTCCACTGGGCAACTCAGAGTTTTAGTATTGCTATAGAGGGAGGGAAACCTCTCTCTCCACTCCACGTATAGCTTTATAAAAGCTCAGTCTCATCCTCCACCCACTGAACTGATTCTTCTCCTATAGCAGACAAAGGCAAACTCAGCTCTCTGGATGTTTTGGGACTACAACTCCCATCATCCCTGACCACTGGTCCTGTTAGCTAGGGATCATGGGAGTTGTAGCCCCAAAACAGCTGGAGGGCCGAGTTTGTATATGCCTGTCCTATAGCAATATTGCTACTGTCTCAGTATAAGGCAGCCTCCAATGTTCCTATTTAAAACCAAATTGTTCTTTCAAATCAAGAGAACTAGAATCCTGCTTTCCTTTCTTTAATGGAAATGGACTACAGCTCGGTAGGAGAGCGCCAGCTTTGCAAGTAGAAGATCCCCAGGTTCAATCCTGGCACCCACAGGTAGGGCTAGGGAAGACCGCTGTTTGAAACCCTGGAAGGCAGCTGCCAGTCAGTGTGGACAATACTGAACTAATGGACTGAGAGTCTGATTCAGTAATGAGGCAGCTTCTATGTTCCTTCTTCCAGCAGATCTGCAATGGTGCTCTTCCTGAAGGCAGTGTTCTCTGCAGCGTGCTCTGTCAGACACTGGCAGAGGAAGAGGGGGCGGGGGGAGCGCACTGTCCCCAGCACCACGATCCCGGTGGGGTACCATCGCAGCTGCCCCCCCCCCCGGTGCTGGGTGCCACACCCCCACAGGCAGTGCGCCATGCCCCCAGGATGCACGTCACGCCCCTGCAGGTGGCGCGCCACCCCCTGGGACACACTCCAGTCTGCCCCCGCCTGCTCTCTAACCCCCCCCCCCTGCTGTAGCATGGAGCTCCACCACTGCTGTCAGGGTGCAGAAGGGAGAGAGACCAGGGCAGAGGGAAGATTTCTCCTGGAGGAACTGTTTAACAGGTGAGGAGACAGAAAAGAAAACAGCCCTCTTGATCCAGCCCCTTGGGAAAGTTGCCACACACACACACAGAGCTGGTGGGTGGGGGTGGAATCTGGGCCCAACATCCCCTCCAGAAGCAAAAGCAAAGCCATACCAAGCCATCCAACGTTGCACAACCTGCCTTCATGAGCACTGCAGAGTGATGCTGCCTCCTTGGCCGCTGCAACTCAGCCATGTTCTACCTGCAGGCAAGCTGTGCTTTGCTAGCCCTGCACCTGCTTTGGGAGGGAGGAAGCTAAAGTGCAAGAAAGAAAGATTGCAGGCGCACCCTGCCAAGACACTGCAAAGTGAAGCAAGGCAGCCCTTCCTCCTTCCAAAGTCAGGCTGAATAAAGATACAGCCAGAGAGGGAACCATTCTTAGTGCTGCAGCATGAAGCAAGGGGTATGGCTCCAGTTAACAGTCTCCACTGGATGGAACCCAGAAGGGCCACCCTGTCCATGAGTGCAAACACAAACCTCTTCCCTGACTATGGCTAAGTACCCCCACCACCCAAAATCCACAGAGCCCAAAGTGAAGAGCAGCAAAATATCGAAACCACAATCAAGGCTCACCTGCTCCTGCTGGTGCTTTAACTATTCCATGTTTTGCTAAACCAAGGTTTAAGTAAGTGATCAGCTGCCAGGCATGTCAGCTTCAATTATAGTTAACATTTACAGTGGTACCTCGGGTTACAGATGCTTCAGGTTACAGACTCTGCTAACCCAGAAATAGTGCTTCAGGTTAAGAACTTTGCTTCAGGATGAGAACAGAAATCGTGCAGCAGCGGCGCAGCAGCTGCGGGAGGCCCCATTAGCTAAAGTGGTGCTTCAGGTTAAGAACAGTTTCAGGTTAAGAATGGACCGCCAGAACAAATTAAGTTGTTAACCCAAGGTACCAATTTCATTGGTGGCATAGGATGCATTGTGCATTCAGCTAGTGGTAGGCTGGCAACAGTGTGGAACATGTGACACACAACACCTGCCTGCTGCATCTCAGCAAAGGGGTCCCTGCATTGACACACACACCCCCGAACTCCAGAATCTCAATGCAAATCCCCAATTAGACTTTGCAAGCAGGGCAGGGAAGAAGAAGCCCATTCACTGCCAGTATTTCAGAAAGACCAAAGCAGTTAGACCCAGGTAATTACAGTGGTACCTCAGGTTACAGAGGCTTCAGGTTACAGACTCCGCTAACCCAGAAATAGTACCTCGGGTTAAGAACTTTGCCTCAGGATGAGAACAGAAATCGTGCGGCAGTGGCGTGGCAGCAGCAGGAGGGGGCCCCATTAGCTAAAGTGGTGCTTCAGGTTAAGAACAGACCTCCAGAACGAATTAAGTTCTTAACCCGAGGTACACTCTATAGGCTTCTTAAGCAGTCATCGATTCCAGATGAAGCTGACTGAGTGGCTGATAAGGGGCAATGGAAAAGGTACGTAGTGTAACTGATTTGGTCAACAGCTCACATATCTCACACAAAGAAAAGGAGTGTGATTTTTGTGTTAAGGCTCGGTGCCAACTGCAATCCTCTGCACACCCACTTGGGACTTACTCCCAAGTAAGCATGCTTAGAATCAGTCTCCAATTTCTCAGCTGTTGTGGAAATGACATATCTTGCATTTCCTTGAATGGAAAAATTATTCCACCTTGAATTCTTGCCCCTGGTGCTCCAATTTCTTTCCCTTCTTCTGTTGTGTTCTTTATCCCCTTTTCTACATTGTATTTGAAGTTTTTGTACAACTCAGCTTGCAGATAGGGTTAGGGTTTAATGCAGGAAAGAGTAAGCAACCTCCAGATTCCCAGACTATCCCTGTATCTTTGACCCCTTAGCTTGCCTCCCTATCTCTTTGATGTTTAGACAGATATGTCTTGGGTTGCATCCTGTCTACAACTTCCTCCTCCTCACATTTCTCTCCTGTGCTTCAAAATGAGAGATCATCTTAAATCTATCCTCTGAGAACATAGAAGCAGGCATGTCTGCGTATGTCTTCTCTAGATTAGTTAGTTAGCTTAGAACCAAAAACCTTTTTTATCTAAGATATATTTTCTGCAATAAACTCCTGTATTATTTTCTTACTCTACAAGCATCTGTTTTTCTGTGATTTCAACAAGTTTATTCTCTAATGTAATCAAAATTCACAAGCCAGACACTGCTTACTCTGCATACCAAAGAGCTCCAACAGGTAATTCAGTCCAGTAGGAAGACCCTTGGGGAAGTCAGCTGTCCTGTCATGCATGGATCGTTCCAAGCCCTGCTCCCAGTTATCCTTAGAAAGGCTGTGGGCCAAAACAGGGACCTTCTGCATGCAAGGCAACGCCTGTCAAGCTATGGCTCTTCTCTCAGGCATGCAACAAAAGGAATCCCTCAGCCATTCTTGCATAAACAGGAGTCATAGCACAGGCTCCCAAATGGAATGCACCTTTCCAAGCCATGCCACATTGAGCCAAAGCAACCGTGGTGGTGCAGCTCATTCCATCAGAATGACACCACCACAAAAAGCACTGCTGGGCACTTGTGTGCATGTGCCATCCAAACTCTGCAGTGTATAAGCCACAGCCTTCCAGGCATGCCAATGGCCAAAATGCTGGGGCAGGGATTTGTGAGCCCTTCATTAACAGCCAAATAAGCCACTTGCCATCTTAGGAAAACAGACAGTAGCAGCTGCCATTATATCAGGGAGGTTAACAGAACACCCTACACTGCCAATTTTGCCCCTTCATTGCATCAGTCCAAGCTCACGCATGCACAGTCTCAATCTGCTCTGAATAGGCTTTTCTCTCTACTTTTTTTCCAGCTGATTAAATCTTGGCCACTCCATTTTGACTCCGATTGCCTTAATGATGAATCATTATCAGGCTCTGGCCCTGTAGGAAAGCAATTTCAGTGACTACTTTCTTCCCATTTGCAACTACATGTGTTTCACCAGTGCTGTCCTTTAAATTCACCTTCCAAGTCAGACTCCATTCTTGTGAGTAACAAGAGAACATTCCCTCAATTACCTTCCACTGGTAAGCAAAACAAGGAAAGGACTCCTGCTCCAGTGTAAACAAAGTCAAGTATTTCTCCAGAAAAGGGCTTGCTGTTGTCACCTGTGCTGTGAACATGTGTTTTGTTTATTCGTTTATTTACAGTCTCTGCTAAGCCTATTCCAGCTGCCCCTTTTAACACCAATGCAGACACACGTCCCAAAAGATGGCTACAGGCTACAGGCTCCGGATTCATAGAAAGCATTTAGCTGCCTTCCTCTGATACTTGCCTCATCCCCAAGACAGACACACATGCAAAATTCTGCTGGAAGTTAATTGGTGAGCGATTTCATTTCCTATGTTGTGTGCACCAGCTCCAGGGAGCAAATGTGAGCAGATTCCCATTGCTCACAGGGGTGGGCTTTTTTTATAAGAAGATATAAAGATACCCATAAACGATATGTCTGTATCATCTTACCAGCTGCAGATCACCCGTGAGGCATTCAACAGGAGAATATGAGGTTACAATCTGCTGTTGCAACCACTGCCAGATAGGCGGTCAGGGCTCTTTATTCCCCAGATTGTGCTTCAAGAACCCTGGACCTCTCTTGCCTCTCCTACATACCAAACTTTGATTGCTGCCTGCATTCACCTAAAGACCCACACTTTCCCATTGCTAGAGAAACCCCATGTGAATGAAGAACTGAAGCTGTGAACACCTTGCCATCTTAAAATGCAGTGCGGTCATTGCTCTTCCTCCCTCCCTCCCCCTCTCCACCCAACACACACACTGTTTCCAAGTCACCCTCTGTAGGCTGAGAGGGGGCATAGATGCCTTTGGAAATAGCTTAGTCTGTAGAGAGCATGAGATGTTTGGTCTCAGGGTCATGGGTTGTGCCCCACGTTGGGCAAAAGATTCCTTCATTGCAGGGCTGGGCTAGATGACCCTTGTTTTTCCTTCCAACTTTATGATTCTACATGGCTTACGTTTTCAATTCAGATCGAACATGGTTTGGGAGGAAACCACATCAAAACACAGTATTTCTCAAGAAGCTGCAGGATAAATATGGGTTGTGGCTAGTGGTGTGTGTGCAAACCAGTGGTGGGAATGCAGTGGCTGCAGGAGTGTATACAAAGCCTAGGTCAGCCCTCTGTAACCCAACATCCTCCACCAGCAGGTCCCTGGGTAGGCTGCAGCAATTTAAAACTCAGTATTAAAAACAGCTGCAACTAATTACATTCACAGGAACAGTGTGGGCCATGAAAACACACATCTCAGGTGTTGAGGTTCATTAGAGCAACATTCCCATTGCCTCGTCATTTGCAAGGGACCTGGCCCCTCCCTCTCTCCATCCTCATTTTCTTCCTTTCCTTTTTCCTTGTCTTGGAACAAGCCAGGCTTCCTTAACCTGCTGCCCTCCAGGCATTTTGGACAACAACACACACCTTCAGCCCCAGGGTTACATGAGAGAGGGGTATTACAGCTCCAGCTTCTCACAACACAGCTCCTCACAGTTCTGTCTCGGGACAGAATAATTTGTTGGTTTTAGTTCTCTCAGTTTCTCATTTTTCCAATCTTAAATTCAGTTCCACACATTTCTGCAGCAATCTGCATTTTAAAAAACTAATGAATTGGAGTGTGAATTTCTCCTAATAAAACCCATTTTGTATGCAGTTTGACTAATATAGACATTTTTGCCAGCCATCTCCCCCAGTATAATGAATTCAAGTATGTTATTTTCACCAGTATCAGCATTTTATGCACACTTTCCCTAATCTATGCGTTTTTGTAAACGTTTAGTCAGAGAACTGTTTCCAGAATTTAGATAACTGTGGATTTCAAAGGATGGCTATGTATTGGTTAAGTGATCATTTCGTAAGATTCAGCTTCAAATGCAGGCTGAATCAGATTTCTTCCATAGTCCTAATAGAGACACATCAATTGGGGAAAGCAGGACATCAAGCTGATTGGCAGTAGGTTCAGAACAGTAAGGAAACACTCATTCTCAGTGCATGTCCTTAGCTTGTGGAACTCACTGAAACAAAGTATAGTGATGGGTAGAAGCTTAGGCTGATTTCTTTAGATAGGCATATCAATTAGCCATGATAACTAAACAGAGCTTTCACATTCAGAGACGGTATACTTTCATTTACCGTGTCCCAGAGCTGTGTCCAAAGAAGAGAGCTGGGAGAAACTCTTCTTGGAAGAAAGGAGAGGGGTTGCAAAAGCAGTGGATCCTTTCTGCTTGTTGATGAAGTTCCTGAAGGGCAATGATTATATATAGCCGTCCAGAGTGGCTGGGGAAATTCAGCCAGATGGGTGCAGTATAAATAAATTATTATTATTATTATTATTATTATTATTATTATTATTATTATTATTATTATAGCAGGGTTTGGGGACCCCGCAATCCTCCAGTTGTTGCACTACAACTCCCATCGCCCTTTCACTATTAAGGCTAAGGCAGGTTGGAGACCAACATGTAGAGGACCACAGGTTTCCTATCCCTGATATAAGGGATATTCCCAGTAAATCATAGAATCATAGAATCGTAGAGTTGGAAGAGACCACAAGGGCCATCGAGTCCAACCCCCTGCCAAGCAGGAAACACCATCAGAGCACTCCTGACATATGGTTGTCAAGCCTCTGCTTAAAGACCTCCAAAGAAGGAGACTCCACCACACTCCTTGGCAGCTAATTCTACTGTCCAACAGCTCTTACTGTCAGGAAGTTCTTCCTAATGTTTAGGTGGAATCTTCTTTCTTGTAGTTTGGCTACATTGCTCCGTGTCCGCTTCTCTGGAGCAGCAGAAAACAACCTTTCTCCCTCCTCTATGTGACATCCTTTTATATATTTGAACATGGCTATCATATCACCCCTTAACCTCCTCTTCTCCAGGATAAACATGCCCAGCTCCCTTAGCCGTTCCTCATAAGGCATCGTTTCCAGGCCTTTGACCATTTTGGTTGCCCTCCTCTGGACACGTTCCAGTTTGTCAGTGTCCTTCTTGAACTGTGGTGCCCAGAACTGGACGCAGTACTCCAGGTGAGGTCTGACCGGAGCAGAATACAGTGGCACTATTACTTCCCTTGATCTAGATGCTATACTCCTATTGATGCAGCCCAGAATTGCATTGGCTTTTTTAGTTGCCGCGTCACACTGTTGAGCTTTTCCTCCAGCATTCAGAGCCCTTTGTCAACCTTATCTGAATAATCCCCCTAACCCAGTTTATAAAACAGAAGCATCAGTTGCCCTGGTAGGGCAGCATGGTATGGAGTCCAACAGTAGGTGGCACTAGAACAAATGGCAGCCAGAGACCCACTGAACTAGTTCTAAGAAAGAAGGTGACATTGCTGTCACACAGAACAGAATAATTTCCCCTATACTGGAGACTGAGGCTGGAAGAAGTGCTTAAGGGCACCCAATGAGCTCTTGGCTAGCGTGCAATTTCAATTCAAAGTTCACCATAAGAAACTATGATGCTTGGAAGGTCCCCCACATGAGTGCCTGAAGATGGGCAAGTGGTCTGATTCAGTGCACAAGCAAACTGTCTCTATTTTCTGGTGGATTCAATCACATACTGCAAGTTTCATGTTGTGCAATGCTTAGAAGGTCTTGCACAGCAAACCCGCTTCTCCAGAAGACTCAACTTTTTGCAGTAAGGAAAGTGATGGGGAACTGCACTAGAAAGTGTGGGTTAACATTTGCTTTGACACAATGTCATCTGATGTATCCCACAAACAAATAAGAAGGAATGCTCATTAAATAGTCTAATCTCCCCACAAATGTATTGGGATAAATGTTCAACAAATGGGTTGTCTGAGAGCTGCATGCTAAGGCAGATTCTTATGCTCTCTCCCAGATAGTAGGCTTTGCCACTGAAAGATGAGAAATTGCGTGTCTTGTTCTGTGTACACACCAAACATTTAAAGCACATTTCTCCACCTTATAAAGAATCCTGGGAAGTGCAGTTTGTTAAAGGTGCTGGGAGTCGCAGTGCTGTGAGAGCTAAACTACAATTCTCAGGATTGGGGGGGTAGCTTTAAATGCATGGAGTGTGTGCAGCCATCAGAAGCCAAGCACGTGTATACTCACACCCTTTACACATCCCTGTTATAATTATTTCTTCCACATCACCAGTGTGTCAGCTACTGCCTGCCTGAAGCACCCACCCTGTTTCAGTATTTGAGAAAACATGCTTATTCCACCCCTCAACATATGCCCTTCACTGAAAACAATTCTGCACTTATCCCTTGAAGAGACAGAGAGAGAGAGAGAGAGAGAGAGAGAGAGAGAGAGAGAGAGAGAGAGAGAGAGAGAGAGAGAGAGATGAAGGATGGCAAGAGAGAGAGATGAAGGATGGCAAATGACAAAAAGCTCTCTCCATTTCTGCCTGGGAGGAAGAGTTCCATTGTGGCGTTCCCCCCGGCAGTTAGAAAAATCACTCTACGCCTGTGGTCACTCAGCAACAACTAAACTGGATTCTAAACGTTCAGCTATTCTAAACGTTCAGCTCCCCTCCGAGAGAAGGGGAAAAGCACCAGCCACACAGAAACTGAATCCGTTCCAGTACCGATTCAAGTAGTAACGTGCCAGCAGAGGCTCGCACATTCCGACACCAGTTCTAACTCCCAACCCAATTAAAGAAAATAAGTCGCTTGCATCGCTTAGTAACCGAGATCAACACAGGGTCAACGTTCTATTGGAAAATCAGAGATGTTGCTGTTCCGTGGTCCCCTGCTGCTGCTGCTGCTCCATACCTGCGAGTCAACCGGGGAGAACAGCTAGTCCTAATCTACTTCTAGGCGCTCTTGGTGTTCTTCACTGTTGCCAAACTGCGCACGGCCCTCTGGGTTAAGCTCCGCAGTTGGCACCACCGAGGAAGCACCAGGAATGCTGCTGCGCTCCATAGGTGCATGGCAGCAGGGCAGAATGTGCCCTGGCTGATTCCCAGGCTGTTGTTCTTAGGTGCACAAGGAAGGCGCTTCCAAGAGAAAAGGCAGGTTTTGTGGGGGAGGGAAGAAAACAGGGGTCGGAAGAGATTGTTGCTCTGTAGCAGAGCAACTTCTGTGGATGCATAAAGTCCTCGATGCAACTCTCCCCCTGCCACTCGCGGGCAGCATTGCCCGGGGGAGGATATTGGGCAGCTGGGGGAAAAACCCGCCCCCCCCCTCTGCCTAAAACCTTGCAGAGCTCTTGCCTGTCCTGGATTAACAAACCGATCAGCCTGACTCCATAAAGCAGCTTCTTTTGTGTGCATGCTGCTGGGCACCTAGGCACCTGCCCCACGGAAGCCTTTCCGAGCATTGCACTCTGTCTCAGCACCGCCAACATCGGCGAAAGACCATCCGTCTCTGTGAAAACGCCCCTCGAGGCTGGCCAGGGGTCAGAGGCTCGCTGAGGGCTGCTTCTATGTTATTGCTTCGGCGTCAAAGATGTTTTTACTGTTGTTGCGCTCAAAACTCGTTTGCAGGTCCCGGGAGGAGGTCGAAAAGTGGGTTTAAAAGAAAAAGCCTTTAATTAAATAGCAGTTTTGGCCTGCAGTGCTTTTGCCTTGAACACATACACACGAACACAGGCAGCACTCAGGTACACGCTTGCTGGAGGAAGGTAGGGCCTTAAGCGTTTAAAAAGTTGCAAATACTCAAAACCACAAAGCGATCTTAGCTCCGCCAGGCGGCCGAGGCAAAGACACAAGATTTCATTGACAACCCAGCTAACTCCCGGGTCTACTGCCCCAGTCCTGTATATGCTGTTCTCATCGCTCCCCATTTAATCCCAGCAACAACCCTGTGAGTTAGGTTACGTTAGTCCTAAGGTGCGGCACCAGGATGTTGTCAAGCACTCTCCCTGCTCCCTCTCTTTTCATGGGGTGCCTGGATGCCTGGGAAACCTAGGCAAGGCTTCTTGGAGAGGAAAGGATTTACTTTCCGAGGAATCAGCTGACGCGGTAACTCTTTGGTAGATCTGGGCAGTGGGATTCCTTTGGATGTCAACAACAGGAGAAGAGCCACAGGTCTGCAGAGACGGTGGGCGCTTAACCCTCCTGCGGAAGCCCCAGCGCTCTCCTCCGCACGCCCCCGCACTCTTGCGCATCAGCCCCCGTTCACTGCGACGGGTCTAGCGCAGGTGGGCTTCTCCGGGTGGATCGTACCCCACAGGGTCAGCAGGCGATGCGCTGCAAGGAACAGCTCCTGTGGCCGCCCCTCGCGCCGCGCACCCCATGGCCCACCCCAGCACCCACAGGTGACGTGACCTTGTCCAATTTTCCCGGAGAGAAGAATGCTACCCAGGATAACGTGCAGAGCTACAGACTCGTTTGTAAAGGGGGCAGGAAGGACGACAGCCTCTGAGCGATACCCTCCGGAGGCAATGAAGCGTAACTTCACAAGGCGAGGAGAGCGTTACAAAGGCACATCACCACCGAGAACCCAACCTGGTTTGCAGCGCTATCCTACGCGGGTTTTATAGTCTGATGTCCCGTCGGCTCCTCTATCCTAGCGCATCCCCAGCACAGGAAGGGAGGGGAATCGCCGCCTTTCATCCAGCGCGCAAATCCCGCGCACGCTTCCTCGCCAAGTAAAAAGCGTGCACGGGATCGTGGCCAAAAAAAATCTCTTCGCAGCGGGTCCCTGCCTCCCCCAAAGCGTGACTGCCTCTGGGTGAAAAGGGCCTACGAGATATAAAACATAAGCCACGTCCTGGCTGAGCCGTCCCGAGAGAAATTTGCCCTCTCGCTCCCCCTTCCCCGCGGCCGGAGAGGCAGACTAAAAGCAGCAGGGAGAGCAAGGGGCAAGCCTTTCGGAGACGCAGGCTGTGAGAGGCGCGCGCTTCGCTAGGGGCAGCCTACCTGGCAGGCGCGGTGTCCGGCCGCGAGCGAGCGCCGCCCGGAGCTGCTGCTGCTGCTGCTATTCCTCCTCGTCTGGATCCCCGCTCCCCTTCGCGCGGGTCTGCTTGCCATTGCTGTGCGGCGACGCCCGGGCTCAGGCTGCCAGCCTCCTTCCAGTTAGTGGCCGCCGCCGCCGCCGCCGGTCCCGGCGCGCGCTCGCTCGCTCAATCAACCCTGGCGGCGTCGAGGGCGCCTCCGCTGCAGGGGCATCTCCAGAGGCGCGGGGCGGCTTCGCGGCGGCAGGAGCAGCGCCTCCGCCGGCCGCTGCAAGGCTAGGCTGTTGGTCAAGGCTACTGTTACACCCCAGCGCCGCTTCCCAAGAGAAGGAGCCGGCGTAGCAGGAGCAGCCACCGCAACTCAGCCAGCCGCCAGCACCGCCTACCGTCCGCCATCCCGCCGCCGCCGCCTGTCCTCCCCGCTAATCGGATCCGCTGCCGCTGCACGCCTCTGTGGGTGACGGGGAGGGAGGGGAGAGGAGAACGAAAGACCCCGACGTCTTAGTGCTGCTGCTGCTCTTAAAGGAGCCTGGGCCACCAAAGCGCCTGCCCCAAGAAGCCTGCAAACGGTGCCGCCTCTCTCCAAGGACAGAGCGAGAAAGCTGCGGCCTTCAGGGCCCCAGAGGAAACCCCCCCCCCTCCTTAAGGAAGGCAGTCATTGTACCGTTGTGGTCCCGCTATTGTACCGCATAAAGGTGCAACAGGTGAATTGACAGGAGGGAAAGGGGCCACCTGTTGATGTGCAGAGGACAGCGTCTCCTAGGGGCGCGCCTGCCCTCTGTAGGTGCGGTTGCCAACTGACCAGAAGTCCCACCCCACGCTGTTCCTTTCCCTTTAAGAGCAGCTGGATGGATAGAGGTCGGCAGCTGAAGCTGTATGCCACATGGCCATTAAAAGCACAGCTGCAGGGCCCACTTTTTAAATCTGCCAACACTGTGGACAAGAAGATAAAAGGTTACTCCTCCCTTTCTAGCTATGCTTTTCATTGGTAAGTTTTCAAGGCTGGTGGAATATCACAATGTGCAGCTTCCCCATCATCACAGCATTTCTCGGCACTTCTGTCTGTCAGGCACTGGTTAAAATCACAAGCCCAGCTGACTTCTACCAAGTCAAACCACTGCACCATCATCTAGTTCTGTACTGTTTACACTGACTGGCAGCTGCTCCCCAAGTTTTCAGGCAAGGATCTTCCCACTCCAACCCCTACCCAGAGATGAGAAGGTTTGAACCATGGACCTTCTGTGTGCAAAACAGATGCTCTACCACCAAGCTGCAACCAACAGACAAACAACTGTGCATGATCAGAGGAACCAGGGATGATCAGAGGAACCCGCCCGCACAGGCAGCAACTCCAGGGGGCCCTGGGTGCTTTGACATCCACAATTTTTTCACTGTGGGTGCCCGGCCTCCACTGCTACCACCCACTGCCTTACCTCCAACTCTCCTACAACAGAGGCCCCATGGCAGAGATGGAGGCCCTAGCCCAGTCGCTGCAGTGGCACTGGAAAGCGGTGGTGGTGGGTGGATATCAAGCAGCATGATGTCATGTCATGTCACGTTGCAATGTGATGTCACTATGTCATGTCACATGCACCACTGGGCACCCACAGTCTGGGGCCCAAGTTGGCACCTCTGCTTGCCTGTTCTTTTAACAGTACCCCATTCCAAGTTGTTGGGAGTTGCAAGTGAGAAGAGTTGCTGGTGTGCTCAGCTCCTGCTTGCCGGCTTCCCAAGAGGGCACCTGGCTGTCCATTGTGAGAACTGAATGCTGGACTAGATGGGCCTTGACCTGACCCAGAAACCAGGCTCTTCTTATGTCCTTAGGAATGGGCCCCAGTCTCTGCGGTTTCTCAAACTGCTCCTTCCTTGTGGCAGCCTCAGTAACCATTTCTGCTCCACTCTCAGTTTTTTAAATTATTTACTGACACTTGATTCAATTATTTAAGGGCCTGTAATAACTTAATATCTTTATTGGTAAATAATTTACAGTTGAGAAGAGCTTGTTTGCTGCCTTTATGATCTAATAAATTATCCCCGTCTTTCTTGTGAAAAGCTAATACTTCCTGGCAGTGGTGGATCTTCAGTGTAACTGGTGTGAGATTGATATTGTGTGCTATCCTTGGTGATCTCCTTATGTTTCTGTAGCTCAGTGGCAGAGGATATGCTTTGCTCATAAAAGGTCCACCCACAGTAACTCAGAGCAGGGTTTTCAGTGTGGCTGCTCCTGTTCTGTGGAATAGCATTCCTGTTGAAAAGTGACAAGTGCCACTATCTGCACTTTCTGGAAATCATAGAATTGTAGAGTTGGAAGGGGCCACTAGGGTCATAATTAAAGACATTTCAGTTTTGTTCCAATGACCTTTTCCAGCTCGGTGAATGGGTCTCTGCCATGGGAATATACTTTGCATTGTTTGGCATCTCCTGCACTACAAAGGCAGATCAGCAAATGGTGAAGAAGTGTCGATATATTCAGCCTCAAAATATGTGCGGTTGTTTTGTTTTTTTGCTACAGGTTGTTCAGGAAAAGAAAATGGTGCATCAGCTCTACAAGAAACAGATTCAAAATACTGGAAGAACATTGGAGCAATTATCTCTTCATATGAGAGGATTACTGACCATATAGAAAACTATCAGACCTGGAGAGAACTTAAGTTGTTTTTATCTAAAGAAAAAGAAATTGATAATATTTATTAGCAGAAAATTGAAAGAACAATACTGGTGACAAATCTTGGACTTCAATTGTCTTATCAGAGTTCTTGGCATGCAAAACTTGGCATTCTGTGGCATAATTTGCCCTTATAGAAGGGAAATTTTATTTGTAAAAATGGGTATTTTAGGCAAAATTGCATAATTTCACTTTAAAATGCCAGTGAACTTTCACAAGGACTTGTTTTAAAAAAAATCACAAACTGATGTGGAATCTTAAGGGGAGGAAATGATAAATTTGCAGACTCACCCATCGCTGAAGACTCTCATTTTCATTGCTTTCCTGGGCTCCTTAAGAGAAGCCTGACCTGCAGGCATTTCATAAATAAAGCTTTTCCCAACATATTATACTGGGGGGAGGGAGATGTGTTTAGCTAGAGCTAGGGACCTGAAACAATCTAGGCATGGCTGTAGTGTAAAAAAAAAAAAAAATTCCTGTCTCCAATGTGCATACAGACTGACTAGGCCCAAAGGCAAAATCCAGTTCTCTATATGGGCCATTGCAAATATAAACAAGCAAAATTTCAACCTTGCATATACTTGTCCACATATACACAGTGAGTCTGACATCTGAGCAAACATGCATAGGATCAGGCAACAGGTCATTTCTGTGCCTAGAGGTAAGACCTGCCATTAGCTTTGATGGGCATAATTGATCTCAGATACATTCAGAGTCTGCAGGCTTTTGGGGAAATGACACACAAGCTGCCTCTGGCCCAAGTAATGATCCAATGAGACCTGGAAACTCACCAAGAGTGAAAACCATTTGCAGGTGTTTTAAGAACTGGAGTGTTTTTGTTTTCTCTTACTGGATTAAAAAAAGAGAGTTGTACCTACCCTGGTATTGGTGCAGGTTGAACGATAGTTTATACATTTTACGAATAAAAGAAATAAAACGAAATGGCTTGTGCAAACTGCCCAAGTGACTCATTGGCTGCTTTGCAGTTTTGTCATCTGTAAACTCAGGGCTGCACTTTTGTTTTAATTGATAATTTGAAAAACCAGGAAGAAAGTGAAGCAGAGCCTTTTGTAGAGGCCCTCCCACTTGGTCACAAGGAAATACAGATTTTTAAAAAGTAGGATTCCCTGGGTGCCAAGATCCAAGTTTGGGGCAAGGACCATTTGGTGAGCGAACACCAACAGAGATTTATGTAGCAAAGTATAGTAAGGAAATATAGGCTGATAGGCCTTTAAAATATACCCTTCTTTCCAAAGTCCCCCTCTGCCACCATCATAGAAAAATACCACACATTTGGTAAGTGCCAAACAGGAAGGTGGGGTGGAAACAAATCCCAGCCGGGCACACCCTGCTGCCTTTAACAGCAGCCTAATGTGCAGCCATCAGCTGCTGAGGCTTTTCAGGGCATAGAGATAAATATTGACACCAGCTAATGCCTGCACAGTGAGCTCTGATAAAGCTAGTTAAAACCAAGGTGTCTAGCCAGAAGAAGAAACCAGCCAATCCAAAATGGCAATTCCCTGATAACACAGTCTAGCTTGGAGAGTGTAGTGCCTTGGCTGAGGAGCTTGCACTGACAATCAGGGCGTCCCACCCCTTGTTTAGCAGAACAATGTCATCTCTGCTGCACAGGCTTGGCACTGCCTCCTGTGTGTGCCCATATGTGCAGGCAGCACCATGCCAGCTGAGGAGTGTGGAAGGCAAGGAGGCTGAGCCAAGCTTGACACAGATGGGGTGGTTGGTTCCTGGAACAATGCAAAGTTTAGCACCAAGAACCCCTCTCCTCTGGCTGGTATTTGCAGGGTCGTGCTTTCCAAACATCATGTCTGAAAAGAGCTCAAGGAGGTCCAGATGTCTCTGCAGGAATGCAGGAAAGCTGGCCAAGGAGAAGAGAGCCAAGGGGGGAGTGCCGATGTGCAGTTCATCTCTGTGGGAGCATTGCAAAATAGTGGCCATCCAGATGTCTGTGGGAAAGCCACAAGTAGGACTCAAACACAAGTGCACTCTCCCATCACGTGGTATTCCAGCAAATGGTATTCAGAATCACTACCACCTTGAATGTTGAGGCAGTGCATAGCCATTGTGGGTAGCAGCCACTGATAGCCTTCTCCACCATGAATTTGTCCAATCCTTTTTTAAAACCATCCAAGTTGGTGACCATCACTGTCTCTTGTGGTAATAAGTTCCACAGTATAACTTTGCACTGAGTAAAGAAGAGCTTTCCTTCATATATCCTGAATCTTCCAACCTTCAGTGTTATTGGATATCCACAAGTTCCAGTGTTATGACAGAGGGAGAAAAATTCTCCATCCACTTTCACCGTGCCATGCATATTTTTACAAATTTCTCTCATGTCATCTCTTGCCTACTTTTTTACTTGCTGCAACCTTTCCTCATAGGGGAGATGCTCCATTCCCTTGATGCTCCCATCTTGCCCTATTTAGATGCAGCAACCAGAAGTATACACAGTACTCCATTGCTCACACCATAGATTGTTCAAAGGCATGATGGTAGCAAGTGAAATGTTTTCCAGCTTGGAGATAAAGCAATGGAAAAAGCTTCGCCAGCATAACTTAGCCTGAATGGTCTTATATTAGCCATGGTGTCCAGGGACTCCAGGTCCCATCAGCCCAGCCACCATGGCCAATGGGAGGCCAGAGACTGCCCCCTCTGTACTAGCCTATTATTGTCTAATTGGCATTGACTCTGGGGTTTCAGGCAAAAGAGAATTGCTTCCCAGCTATGCCAGCTGAGCATCTCTGAGGGGTTATAAATATTATTTAGAATTATTTGCATTTGTATATAATACTGTTGAATGTTCCAAGCACTTCACATTCATTACATGTCTGGTGCATAGCATTTATTTATTTCATTTAGCAAAATTTATATAACACTTAGCTGTAAATAAAGCCTATAAGCAGTTCACAAAAATGTAAACATACATTTCAAATGTCAGGGGGAGGGAAGCAAAATGAATAAAACCAACAGATAAAAATATATATTCAAAGCTAAAACTACAGATTAAAAAACAAACCAACTTGACATGTCTGGAAATAGAAAAGTTTTTAGCTGGTACCAAAAAGTATTTTTTTGCTCTGTAGATGCAGCATAGCACCCTCTCCATTCTCTAAACAAGACTCATGGAGCCCAGTGTCATTGAAGATCCATGACAGCCTTTCTCAATCTGCCTCCCACCATCTGGGGAAGAAGAGAGGTTGTATTGCAAAATATCTGGTGGGCACTGTTTTTCTGGAAAGGCCATTGCAAAAATCCAGAATTTAAATGGAATCTGCCCTTCACAGCCATATAAGCAGATACATCTGGAAAGACCCTGCTCCTCTCCCTGTTTCCCACAGCCTGGTGTAATTACTTTTGGGCTCAGTTCTCTGCACAAGCTAGCTATTGGCAAGACCACACAGTCTCATACTGCAAACCCTGCCTCCATGAAATTAAAGTCATACACATGCCAATGCAGAGCCTTGTCACAGGCTGGGGGGGGGGGCTGTTGTTTTAAAGAGACATGCATTGGAATGGCAGATCTATGTCTCAGCTTCAAACCCTCCAGCACATCTCATCCCTGATCACTCCTGGTGTCACAGGAATGCAGAGACTTCTGTAGCTGTATTAATTGCATAATTTGGCGTTTTATTACACCCACCTCCCTACAGCATGTAACTATCTCATCAGCTGATTGTCTGATAGTGCGCTTCTGTACCTCAGGTGTAGGGAACATTTGCCAGTCTCATGGCCACATTTTCCCATGGTAAGCTTTCTGGGGGCCACTTGCCAGAAGTGGGCAGGGCCAGAGGCAAAAGTGGGTGGAGCAGCAGGTGCGACTCTTACCTTTGTTCAGTAGGCAGCATTTCAGCCACACAAAAGTCTTAGATTTCTACACAGAAATCTCTCCATCCTTCAGCCTGCAAGCAAGTGGCATTATGAGAACATGTTGCAAATGTGGGCTTGGGAGGGCACATTTTGTTTGAGACTCTGTCCTGCCATGCGATGCCCAAAATCTTTCTGATGCAATGCATGTGGATGGCATTGAGGCATTGCTCCTGGCAGTTGTAAGTTGTCCACAACTCACTTCCATAAAGCAACATGTTCAACACGCAAGCCAGGTTCATCTTGGTTCATCTTGGTATTAGCATCACATTGTCCCATACCCTTTTGGTGAGGTGAGCTATTGCCATAGCTGCCTTGACAATATGCTTGTCCAGCACAGCATTGATGGAGAGGTTGCTGGTTATGGTGGAACCCAGGTAGACCATAAATAAATAAGTAAATTCACTCTAATCTCCGAAATTTGGGGGAGGGACATTGAAGTAAATGAGCAAATTTATTCTGCCCATGGTTCATCAGCCTCCTCTGAGTTTTGCACCAGGAACAGTGTGTATGCAGTGGACTTGGACTGTTAGGGTGACCAGTTTCTTTCCCAGTTAGTCTTTCCCCCAATCTGGTGCAGAACTATGCGTTCTACTGCTCAGTTAGCAAGAGTACAGTTGGAGCTATCCACGGTCCTGATCGCTGCTTGCTGGGATCTGCTGTGACTAAGTCAGCAGCAAACTGATTTAACTTGACTTGTTATACCTGGACCGAGCTCTGACTGACTGACTTTGACCCGTTCTACTTGGATGGACCTGCTGTGTTGTAATCTGACCTATTTACCTAGATCTGCCTTTCTGCTTGCATCAACCCAGTTCAGCCTCCCTCTCCCTGTGCAGGCCCCAAGCCTCAACAAAAAAGGACCGCCACGCTCTCAGCATAACCTAGGAGCATAGCAGGCTGCCTTATTCCGAGTCAGAGCTTTGGCCCATCTTGCTCAGTGTTCTCCACACTGACTGGCAGCAGCTCTCCAGGGCTTCAGAGAAAGATCTTTCTCAGCCAAACCTGGCAATGTCAGGCAAAGCAGATGCTCTATCATTGAGCCACAGGTAAGGGAGAGATGCATGCTTCCCAGAGCTACTTGGTGGAATGAAGAGCAACATTCAGATGTAATGTTGGAAAGTAAAACAACTGATGTGCCTCGGTGGGCATCTCTGTGAAATGTTAAGCTTACTCCACTCTGTCTTACCTCCCACATATTTCAAGAATCAATGAAGCTGTTTTAGAGGGTCAGCTGCAAAGCTCCCCTACCTGACCATTTCCATGAAACCAAGAGCAGGAAGGCAGTGGCAATTTCCTAAGTTCATCTGACTGACAAACGCCCAAGGCTTTCTACTGGTCTTTAAATATACTTGGAGCCAAATAAATCCTCAGATACCATGACCGGAATATGTAATGCATCACTGCTATATCCCCTTCTCCTGTTTCCATGATTCCAGCTGAGCTGCAGGACTAGGAGATACCTGTGCAAGTTAATTGATGCGCCCTGGAGCTTGATTGGAGGGGATAGCTCTGACCGCAGGAGTGTCTGTCAGCTTGAATGTAGCTAAAGCTGATAATTTCATACACTAGCTAAAGCAGGGAGAGGCAAGATAGTAGGGCCTTTCCATCAACTCAGCTGAGATAGGCCAGCAATTCTTGGCTCCTCCTCTCCTTACGCTCTTTCTAGTCCAGAGGGTCATTACAAGAACTCTGTAACCAAATAACTAGTGTTACCTCCCTCCCCTACCAACTCTCTTTCCTTGGAGATTTTTAAGCAGATGGCCATCTATCACAGATGCTTTAGTTGAGATTCCTGGACTAGTTGAGGTTAGACTAGATGACCCTTGGGGTCCCTTCCAGTGCTACAATTCTATGATTCCATGATTCCTTTCAGTTTGGAGCCTGACCACAGGGTCTGTCTTTTGGTTGATGTTCATAAGCCATTCCTGCAGCCTTTTTGTCAGCTGAAACACAGGGCAAAAATATTTTAAATAAATAATATAAAATCTTGGATCAGGAACACACACAGGATTGGTTTGAGCAAGAAGGTGTGAGAGGAAGAAGGGGTGTGGTGATTAGAGTGTTGTGCTCTGACCAGGGAGACCTGGGTTCAAATCCCTGCTCAGCCATGAAGCTCACTGGGTGACTTTGAGCCATTCCCTACCTCTCAGCCTAACCTACCTCACAGGGTTGTTGTCAGGATAAAACGGAAAGGAAGAAAGCCATGTATGCCACCTTGAACTCACAGGAGGAAAGAAAAGCTATAAATGTGAAAAAGGAGCTTAAGGGTGCCTTGATGTGCCAGCCATGTACACATGTACAACAACCCCAAATGACTGGATGAATCTGAGCACAGCTTTTGAAAGCGATCCTAAGAATGCCATTCTGTTTAATGACTTCTGCAGACCTGTGATATTGTGGGTGGCAATGTACGTAACGTGGAAAGGGACAAACATTTTCAAGTCAGATTATATCCCCAGAGTAAATTAAGTACAAAGTTTGGGTCTATGCGTGGTCCTCATTTTAATCTAAGAGGGTGAGTCCAAGACATTGTGACTTCCTAGACTGTGATTTTGTGCCTACACACACTTGCACACACACAGCCTCCAGTTCCTCCTGTTCTCTGACCTTGCTGTCACAATATTACAAGGTGCCATTTTTCTCACACTGAGCAAGGCTTAGCTGCCTCCCGCTGCCGCCGTGCCGCCAGCACGCAATTTCTGTTCTCACCCTGGGGCAAAGTTCTTAACCCGAAGTACTACTTCTGGGTTAGCAGAGGGTGTAACCCGAAGTGTTTGTAAGCTGAGGAGTTTGTAAACTGAGGTACCACTGTATAAAATTATGCAAGGTATGCGGGAAACGACAGTTCTGGTCACCTCAACTCAGAAAGGATATTGTAGAGTTGGAAACAGTTCAAGAAAAGGGCAACCAAATGTTCAAGGGACTGAAACAATGTTTCATCGTAGAAAAAGGCTGCTGAGAGATGACATGGCAGCAGTTAATAATATTATGCATGTGTGGAGAAAGTGGATAGAGGAAAATAATTTTCTCTCTCTGTACACTAGAACTTGTGGACTTTCAACGAAGTTGAATGCTGGAAGATTCAGGACAGGGGGGGGGGGAAAGTACTTCTTCATGCAGTACATAGATAAACTATGGAACTCCCTCCCACCGGAGACAGTGATGGCAACCAGCCTTGATAGTTTTAAGAGAAGATTAGACAAATTCATAGAGGATAAGGTTATCAGTGGCTGCTAGCCATGATGGCTATGTTCTGCCTTCATGTTCAGAAACCACAGAGAAGAGGATCTGGGTGGCCACTGTGAGAACAGTGGACTAGATGGGCCATTGGCATGATCCAGCAGCCTATTCTTATGCTATTAAGTTATACGCAGAGGAGACCTCTTTAAACTGACAGCCTCTCGAGTCATAGGCTTCATATATGCCATACATTTCAAGCACATGGCTGTCCCCTAATTAACCTGGGAGTTGTCACTGAGCTACAGTTCCCAGAACCCTTAACGAACCAAAGACAGCCTTTCAGATTTAACACTGTCCTTGGTAAAGTAAGCAAAACTGAGATGCATAATGGAGAATTCAGATTTGCAAGTAGGAGGCAGTATTTTCAGTCATATATTTCAGTTTTGATTTGTGATGCTTTGTGATACAGGTAACTTGCAGCTTATGTGCATTTAACGTGTGCATTCAGCTTTATGTACTGGGGGGGAATTAAAAAATTAAAGGGTACATAAAGAGGATGGGTGTCCAGGGAATAAAACCCTTGCAAATACCACCCATCTTAGAAACCAATGTTTTTTGGAATTGAATTGATCTTTATTACGGCCATTGGCCCGTCACACGACAGTTTCCCATACCACCATAATGTACTTGAACCTCCAAATTTAAAACCGCCAAAAATTACTAAAAAAACAGACAAGAACCAAGCAAAACAAGAACAAAAGACCAGCATCATACATTACAACAAATTTGTAGCATAAACATCGCCCTCTGCTCATAAATTGATAGAAGACATCAATGGTGATATCACCTAATTACATCCTAAAACATAGATCATGGTTTGAAGGGATTATCCGAGCCACACAGGAGTCCGTTTCTCTTCTTTAGGGATAGGACGCTGATCAAGAATCTGGCAACCATGAGTGATCTTAGGGGGTCATCATCATTTAATAGATATCTCAATTTGGCTTCAGTCGTATCATCGGCAATTCCCTTAAGATATTGAGCAAGAAACCAATGTTTTGACAATGCATGATTTTGTCTTTAGGTGCTATCCCCAAAATGAAACTCCAGCGCAAGTTGAGAGCTGTCAGTATTTTGTAAACCACTTAGAGATTTTGACAAAAATGTTAAGTAGTACAGAAACAACCCAAAGTTGCCATCCTATGCACAACTACTGAGGAATCAGTCCCATTGAGTTCAGTTACATTTAGAGCAGTTGCATTTAAATTCTGCTATTCATCCATCCATCTATAAATGAATATTACTTCTCAAAAACTAAATTGCTTCCTTTTGATTTTGCTTGTCAGAACACCATAACTCAACAAACATTGCAGTCCAAAGTAACTCCCCAAAAAATTATGTGTTCTAGCTAAGTTATTATCAGAGCGGACCAACTAAAATTAATGGACCTAAGAAAGCCATGTCCATGATTTTCAATGGATCTACTTTGAATTGGACTATTATTTTGAATCAGCCCTTCATGATCCTCCTGCAAATACCATCATCATCTCATGTCCTTTTCTTACATGCACACCACCCCAGTGCCCCCAGATCTGAGCATATTTCCTCTCCTGCTGGAAGCTTGATATTCTGTTCTGTCTTCATGCATTTGATGATGAGCTACAAGAAACTGTCAGATTGCATTACCCTGGACATCCCATGAGTGGACATTGAGGGATGTCCATCTGTTTTGATGTAAGGCATCCAGACAGGTCAGGTTTGCATGCTGCCAACTCATGCCTCTTCTTTTGTCTCCAAAGAGGCTTTTCATGTTAGTTGTTGAAGCATTGTCCACAACTTGCTTATTAAAATGGGGCTGGGAAGGGGGAAAAATATGTGTGTGCATATATAGGTAAAAGGCAAGGGTACAGGTAAGAAATTCCACCAGGAAATATGAGGAGGGGGTGCTGGTAAGGGACCATAAGATAGGGCATATGTTTTCCCTCCACTACAGTGAAGTGTCACCTGCCATCCTTGAAAATTGGAACAAAATTACTTTGGAACATATGGGACAAATATTCAAACAAATAGACCCTCTTTAATTGAGCAGGTGGGACTCTGCGTTCATCAAACAGAAAGGCATGGTTGATGCCAATATTAATCCAGAGACACCACCCCCACCCCAAAATATTAATTAACTGTAGCAACAATTAAAGGTTTATTAGCAAGATTTCCTGGATGCCTGAGATGTCTCATGTCTCGTGCAGTTATAAATAAATTAAAAGGAAGGTCAGGTTTCATCGTAACCTCCATTGTGAAGACTTCTGTATAGAGGCAGTTTGCCCAAGCAGGGGCATAAACATTTGTAAGATGCTTACTACATGGGCAGATGATGTGGGTGCTATGCAAAGAAAAAATAGGTATATGAAAGGAGAAATCCTGGATACCAAAATCCAGGATTGGGGAAAGTACTCTGGTGAGAGAATCCCAGTGGAGATTCAAAATCACAAAATATGCAGCAAAGGAAAGGGTAGGAATATTGGCTGCTAGACCTTTAAAGTATGCCCCTGTTAGTTCCTTCCAAAGTTTACCCCTAGTATAGAAAAAGACCACACTTTTGGTAAGTTAAAAATGGTGTGATCCAAAGGAAAGCAGAGCAATATGTTTGGTACCCGTTTGGCTGCAGGAGTTGCTGGGAGGAGGCATACAAGACACCACCCAACTTCCTTAAGGACTCCACTCCTAATCTGTGTAGAGTTTGCTCCTCAGCCTTTTCTTCTTCCGAAGATGTCCCCAAAGGCAGCGGGTATGAACTTTTTCTCAGCGTTTACTCCCCAAAGGCTTCCCCACAGGGCAGTAGAGGTATAGGATCAGAGGTTTTTTTGTTTTTTTATACTTTTATACTTTGTCACATACCAACAAAATTTTAATATCACTTACATCTTTGCTCATCCTGAGCCTCAACTCTCCCCCCTCCCCCCACTCCCTGGCTTTCATAAGTATACCCTTTTGTCTTAGCATTCCTATCTCACCCAATTTACCTTCTTTTTATGCTTAAAGAAATTTATTTCCATCTTTGTAAACCAGTTCCACATAACAACATTACAAAATATTTTAAGTAAAACCTGCAAACATTTTCAAATGTTTATGATATTCTTTCATATATTGTTTAAATTTACTCCAGTCCTTTTCAAGCAGCTCATCACACTGGTTCCGAATCTTCCCTGTCAGCTTTCCCAGTTCTGCATAGTCAATCATTTTAGACTGCCGTTCTTCCAAAGTTGGAAATTCCTGCTGCTTCCATTTCTGTGCTAATAGTGTCCTCGCAGCCATAATAGCATACATAAATATCATTATGTCTTTTTAAGGAATTTCTTCTCCTGTTATACCCAGTAAAAACGCCTCTGGTTTTTTAATAAAAGCATTTTAAAGGAATTTTTTCAATTCATTATATATCATGTCCCAGAAAGCTTTAATCTTAGTACAAGTCCACCACATATGAAAGAAATTCCTATCCTTTTTCTTACATTTCCAATATATCTTATCTTGTGTTCTATACATTTTCACAAGTTTGGTCGCCGTCAAATACCACCTATACATCATCTTCATTAGATTTTCCTTAAGTGTTGTTTAGTCATTTAGTCATGTCCAACTCTTCGTGACCCCATGGACCAGAGCACGCCAGGCACTCCTGTCTTCCACTACCTCCCGCACTTTGGTCAAACTCATGCTGGTAGCTTCAAGAACACTATCTCCTTGTGCCCTCCATCTTTCCCAACATCAGGGTCCTTTCCAGGGAGTCTTCTCTTCTCGTGAGGTGGCCAAAGTATTGGAGGCTCAGCTTCAGGATCTGTCCTTCCAGTGAACACTCAGGGCTTATTTCCTTAAGAATGGATAGGTTTGATCTTCTTGCAGTCCATGGGACTGTCAAGAGTCTCCTCCAGCATCATAATTCAAAAGCATCAATTATTTGGCGATCAGCCTTCTTTATGGTCCAGCTTTCACTTCCATACATCACTACTGGGAAAATCATAGCTTTAACTATACGGACCTTTGTTGGCAAGGTGATGTTTCTACTTTTTAAGATGCTGTCTAGGTTTGTCAATGCTTTTCTCCCAAGATGCAGGCGTCTTTTAATTTCATGGCTGCTGTCACCATCTGCAGTGATCATGGAGCCCAAGAAAGTAAAATCTCTCACTGCCATAGAAGAAATCTCTCACTGCCATAGTGCCATAGGAGCAGTAAATTTAATTATTTTGTCCATAGTTTTTTCCCACATATTAAAATCAATATTATGGCCCAGATATTGAGCCCATTTGTCTTTACTTCTTCATCTTTTGTACACCATTCTAATAATAGCTTATACATTTTAGACAATGTATTCCTTTTACTATCTAGCAACTCTGTCTCTTAATTTTGATTTAATATTGCCAAAACCATTCTTCTTATTATCTTCCTTAAATACATCCTGCAATTGATGATACTGCAACCAATCTGTTAATTTTCCTCTTAACTCTTAACTCTTAATTTGTTAATCCATCAATAAATCTTTATACGTAGCCCAATCACTCGCCATATTTTTCCTTTTCACCGCAAAGGCTTCCAATGGTGGAATCCACCATGGAGTTTTGTGTTCTAATAATGTTTTATTTCTATTTTTTCCTTCTTCTAGATGGGCTAGATGAGTTTTCCATCTTCTAGATGGGCTACCTTCCTGGGCTGACAAGCCCCACCTGCCCCTCTTAGCTGCTTCTGTAAATTTCAGGTGAACAAAGGTTCATTTTATCAGTTCTGCTGACTGACCTGCTCTGTTGTATCTCCTCACCTTCAACTGTCCCCTGGGACGAGAAGCAGGGCTCATTCCTTTTTTGACAAAAGGCCACCTCCTACCCTTGAACTGTTTCTATGCCAGCTGGTCATTATAAGAACTACTATTTAAGAATTGGCACATGAGTTTACTTTTGTCCTCTTCCCTCCCTGTCCCCTTTCCTTTGTGTGCTGCATTTTCTTTAGATTGTAAGCCAGTAAGGAGGGACTGTCTTGTTTTAACTAGCTGTATGTGAACCAATTTGGGAGCCTCTTTGTCTGAAGAGTAGGAAACAATTGCTCTAATTAAATTATTTTTAAAAAATTCACAGGGTAAGCAAACTTGCAGGTTAATGCACCTCCTCCTAGGGCCACATTCCTGACTGCTGGTATTTTTTGTGTGTAATGTTTTCTTTGGTCCCAAGGACCTATTCTGGGACTGCAAAGGTGCTAGTTCAAGGCCTCCTTCAGCTTAAAGGGCCTGCCTGGAAAAAAAGAAGCAAGGGAGAAGCCACAGACCCACAGTCCTCCACTCAGGGCAGCCAGAAACATCAGAAGAGCCCTGCAGCTAAATGAGGCCAGTAGCCCATCTAATCCAGCATCTTGTTCTCCCAAATGGATGCACTAATGGGAAGCCTGCAAGCTGGACCTGAGCACCAGAGAATTCTCTCCTCCTGTGGTTCCCAGAAACTGGTATGCACAAGCTTTGCTGCCTCGAGTCATGGCAGCTCACTAAAAAAAACCAAAAACCCTCAGCAACAATCCAGCAATAGGCTTTCAACTCCTTAAAGACATGCTTTGGGCTGGATTAACTTCCAGATGGCCAGTTTATTGTGGTGGAACTTTTTCAGCCAAAGGGATGCAGCCGAGGAAGTTGGTAGTCTGGGAAGAAACCTGGGAGCCAGGCTGAGCAGCCGTGGTCTCCACATTTGGCCCCGGGGGCTGAGATGCCCCATCCCTGGCCAAACCAAACACATATTGCATTATCCATGTGAATTCCGAGCCTCAGGAATGGAGGAGCCTCTGAATATGCTGCATGGCAAGGAAAGGAAGGAGAGGATTGCGGGTTAGCTCTGCCTGCTCCCCCCTTCTATTAATTAAAGCAGGAATTCGCCGTCAGTGGGTGCCCACATTGACAGCTGGGGCACTCTTCGATCTGAAACTTCTCCAGGAACCTATTTGTCTTTGCAATTCAAGGGCTCTGCAGCTTTGGCAATGAGTCACCCAGCCTCTCGATGTCACCCCCCCACCACCCCACAGCACATGCTTCCCGTTCAGCCGCACCCTGCTGGTGTTCCACCTTGTACCCACTGCCCATGCACAAAGAATGTGGCTCAGGCAAGGGAGCAGGCTCTGAGCTGCTTGGCTTCCTCCTGCCCTTACAGCCAGAAGCAGTTTCTCAGGTCTAGATTGTCACAGCTGTGGAAGTAATGAGGGAGGGCTCCAATCTTGGCAGCCCCCCCCCCATGTTCCTCACTTGAGAAAGCCTTGCGCCACTGAGTGGATTTGAAAACCCAATGCTCCATGCAAAAAGCAGGCTTTACATCTGTTATATTAGGCAAACCACTACAGGAGTGTGGGGGGTTTCAAAGACCTCTCTTATTCCTCTGCCACTGAGAGGATGGGATTGTTCCATGTTGCTAGTGCAGAACAGCTCCATCGGGCATGAAAAATGTCTTTGCTGGGAAGCGGATGCCATTTTAAAGATTCAGGAGATCTGATCGCTTGGGGAGGGAGGTTCCCCTCCAGCACAAATCATTTTGATCCACTATAAGCTGACTGTATCCAATCCTGGAAAGCAAACCTGCAGTGATAAGTCAGGCGACACCATCCAACTCCTAGAAAAGTTTTTGGGGCCAACTCCAGGTGCATAAGTCCTCCTCAGCTCTCGGCTACACTGGGTCTGGGTCTGACAAAAGGATTCCTTTGCCACCCCACTGACTTGACATGTCTACTGGCCTTTTTTCCTAAGCCAAAAAGCCCCCAGTGTTTCAGACTGTTTTTTGTTTCCTTGAGCCTTTAAAAAAAACAAAACAACAAAGTGACTAACAAATGTAAAAAATAATAACAAATAATAATGTTGTAACCTTTCTTCATAAGGGAGCAGCTCCACTCCTTTATAATTATAGCTGCCTTTTCCAACACATATACAAAACATAAATATTATTATCAATTGTTTATCAAATTTATATCCTGCCTTTCCTCCCAGGAACAGCCCAAGGTGTTTCCTCCCAGGAACAGCCCAACAGAGATACAATCTAAAAACAGAGCAAAAACATTCTAAAACTGTTTAAAACATTCTAAAAGCAATTACAATTTATAACACACTTTCTTGCAAGGTACTCAAGGTTCCCATACACAGTATTCTTCACATAGCAAATGCCTGGGTAAACGGTTGAGGGAGCTGGGTATGTTTAGCCTGGAGAAGAGAAGGCTAAGAGGTGATATAATAGAAATCTTCAAATATCTTAATAACTGTGACATGGAAGATGGATCAAGTTTGTTTTCTGCTGCCCCAGAGGGTAGGACAAAAACCAATGGATTCAAATCACATGAAAGGAGATTCCAACTAAACTTTAGGAAGAACTTTCATGAGGGGAAGAGCTGTTAGACAGTGGAATGGACTGCCTAGGAAGATGTTGGGCTTGACTTCACTGGTGGTTTTTAAAGAGAGGTTGGATGGTCGGATGTCAGGGATTCTTGAGTTGTGATTCCTCTGTTGCAGGCAGGGGGTTGGGCTAGATGGCCCTTGGTTTCCCTTCCAACTCTACAATTCTATGATTCTGTGATCACTGGTATTAAATATGGCGATCAGGAAGCCAATTTATGTCACACCGCAATTGCGATCAGGGAGCCATTACCTAAATCTAGGCTGCTTTCCAAGAAATAAATATCATCTTAAAAACTGCAATGGTTTGACTTCCCTGCTGTATGAGGCTTAACTCTGCCGCTGGGATTCTGCCAATGAAAGAGCAACAAAGGAAAAGAAAGGAAAAGCCAATGTTTTCATCAGTGCACAGGTATTATAATCTTGATAATGAATCAGGAAGCTGCAGAGAGCTGTTGGGTAAGGGGAGGTTCATTTCTACAGACACTCAGAGGCCACAAAGTGACTCTGGATTGCTAAAGCTATTCTAGGTCTGCAAAGACATCTGCAGCTGAGACAAAATGATTCATAAAGTCAGGGGCAATTAAAACAGCCTATTTCTGAAACCTTAAGTGGACCAATAGAGCTTTAGAATTTCCTAAGAACCCAGCTATGCTCTTCCATGAAACATGGCCCCATTTCATTCTGAAAGCATCTGAGCCTCTTGCAACTTCCTTGATAGTCTCCTGGGGGCCCCCACCCACCCTGCCCATCATTATAACTTCAAACTTATAAACTGGGCCAGCCAGAAATGTAAAGAGGAGTGTGTGGCTGCAGCCATTCACTCCCTGGTTCCCTCCAACAGTAGCACCAGTATGTATTCGCAGAAGCTGCTGAATGTCACTAAACTAGCACCATGCACTCCACTGTTCTGACAAAGGTTCTCAGGGGAACAAGCCTGCTTTCATCTCTTTGTGAATCTTAACCCCCTGTCCTGAATCCCACAAGGTAGGGGTAGCCAACCTGTTGCCTCCCAGACGTTGTTAGATTCCAGCTCCCATCAGCCCCCTGGCCATCAAGGCCAATGACCAAGGATGATGGGCGTTGAAGTGCAGCAGTATTTGGAGGACATCCGGTTGGCTACCCCTGAAGACTTGCTTTTATCAGTTTAGCAGAGTCAAGGAGTGTCCTGGCTCCCAAGCCAAATACAATGACAGAGCCTCATGTGTGTGTGCATGTGTAGGAAATAAAGCTTTCTTCAAGGCTTGCAATGGTGCAGGTCAGGTACAGGTCACCAAAGACACAACCAGAGAGTTCAAGAACTAAACAAAAATGTGTGGTTTACTCTTAGTAATGGACAGATATGGGAAAGGTCAGCAAACCACAAATAAATAGGAATTAAAAGACGAATTGCCTAATTCCTAGTTTCCAGAGACAATATAATTTGAAAACATTTGCAGACGACACAGTGATATCTGTAGAAGAACTAATAGAGTCAATCCTCAAAGTATTACAAGAGATAAAAAAATTTTAGTGAGGTAACAGATCTTAAGATTAATAAAAAATAAAACCAAACTCTTAGTTAAAAATATAAATAATGAGAGTAAAAAAAAATTACAAGATGTGTCCGGAATAAAGATTGAAAGGAAGGTTAAGTATTTAGGTGTATGGGTAAAAGCAAATAATATAAATCTGTATAAAGATAATTATTTTAAAACCTGGGAACATATTAAAAGAAATTTGCAAATTTGGAACAGAATGAATCTTTCACTATTAGGCAGAGTGTCAACTATAAAAATAAATGTATTACCTAGAATGTAATTTTTGTTTCTATCAATTCCGGTGATTGGCAAAACAGATTGTTTTAACGCATTGGAAAAAGATATTTCTAAATATATTTGGCAAGGGGAAAAAACTGAGAATGATATATAAAATATTGATAGATGCAAAAGATATGAGATATGAGATTATACTATGAAGCATCTTGTCTTCGTTGGTTGAAGGAATGGATGACATTCCTGACACAAAGGATTGGAGAATTCGCATATTCTAGACTTAGAAGGTCATGATAATATTTTTGGTTGGCATGCTTATTTATGCTATGAAAAGATGAAAGTACATAAAGGATTCCCAAATCATATAATCAGGAAAAAATTGTATAAAGTATGGGATAAATGCCAAAATCTGTTAGAGGCAAAATCAGCACTTTGGTTTTTCACTGTTGACTATAGCGGTAAAGAAAAAGAATATGATAGAAGGGTGGACAACTTATAGAAATTTATTAAAACAAGAGAGAGGAGAGCATCAATTTAAAGAATTTAAGGAATTATCAGGAAAGTGAACAACATAGATATAATATCATCATTTGAACGAAGTATTTAAGAAAGATAGGATATGAGGGTTTGGGAAACAGATATTACAACTGGAGAGAGATTTGTTGGAATGTAATTTAAAAGTGCTGTCTAAAATGTATAAGATATTATTGGAATGGGAGACAAAAATGAGCAAGTAAAATCCTCAGTGATACACTGGGCAATAGATATTGGTCATAATATAGATATGGAAGCATGGGAATGACTAGAATGTAGATATAAAATTTACAGCATGTTATGGTCTAAGAGAAAATTATATGAAAATGATATATCGATGATACCTAACACCGAGTAATTTGGCAAAAAATATAAATCCAGTTCAAATAAGTGTTGGAAATGTAAAGAGAAAGAAGGTTCTTTTTATCATATGTGGTCTTGTAAGGTTAAAGCTTATTGGGAAATGATATATAGTGAATTGGAAAATATGTTTAAAATAACATTTGTTTAAAAAAAACCAGCCAGAAGCCTTCCTTTGGTGAATTATAGGGACAGAACTACCCAAACTGTATAGAAATTTATTCATGTATGCGATTACAGCAGCAAGAATGTTACTTGCCCAAAAATGGAAAGAAGAATAAGTCCCAGCAAAAGAAGAATGGATACAAAAACTTATGGAATATGCAGAAATGGCAAAACATATGGAAAAATATGAAATCAAGGTAGTAAATGAATAAATAAGAAAATTAAGTTAATTTGGATATCCAGAAAATATTTAAAATAAATTTAAGGAACTGCAGAAAGAAGGGAAAGGAAGTCGAGTTTTGAAATGCTATAATGATTGTAAAATTATTGAAATGTATAAAACTGAAAATAATAATAGTAATAATAATTTCCTACCTTCCAGTAAGCTGAAAAAGCGCATAAGTGTTTTTACTCTGCTAAAAGGGACTTCACAATCTGTTTACTCTCATATTTCTCCCACACTCATGGAACAGGAGACTTTAATTTTGATTTAAAGATTTAATTCTCAATCCATTGCTATCACTCCAGCAGTGGTCTTCTTAAATGTTTAGGCAAAGCACGTTATCATTTACTGAGCTACAGCCTCTCCCCAAACTTTTAGTCATTCGTTTTATCAGCAGCAGCTGGTAGCCTCGTAACTGCCATCACTTCCTGCTCTCTGCAAATCTTTCCCGAACCTTTTCCCCCTCTTTCTTGAATTAACCCCATGTCCAGGCTGAGACTGATTCCTGGATACCATTGAACCTGTCCTAGGGGAGACAATTCCAGCATAGTGTTCCTCCAGCTCTGCCTTCCAGAGGCTGATGTGCTGGGAATAATAAGTGCACCTTCCACACAGCTCTTGCCAATTGCATTTTCCAGCCTCCTCTGCTTTGGTACATACTAGCCATCAGTGGTTTGTGTCACAAACATCTTCTGCAAAAAAAAAAAAAAAAGTAGCACACTATCTGAATGCAATCATGTCCTATCTTTCATGATCCCATTGCCCAATGAGGTCAACACCACATGCCAGCTCCAAAGCCTGCGGCTGGAAGTAAATGGGCACATAGCATGTTCTCTTTTAGGGAAACTGCTCCTCCCACAATCCATTCATTGATAAGAAACATCACCCCAGATCTGTATCTCCTTGTCATTCATCAGAATGTGCCCCAATGTGCCACAGAGAACCAGGCACATAAAACCAGCATTGGAAAATGTAAGGTTGCCCCTTGGTTGGAATGGGTGAGTCTGTCAATGATAGTTTTCCTCTGTTTCTTATTTTTGTAATCTTAGATTCAGTTCTCCACATTTCAACATCATGATGCTCTCCCTCCCTTTTAAAAGTCCGTATGAAAATTCGCCAGCATTTCTCCCAACATTGCAGGACAGCCTAGATGTTGCTGGACTGCAACTTCCATCAGCCTCAGTCAGAGCAGTAATTAGGGATGGAGGGAGTTGTAGTCCAATGACATTAGCAGGGCACCAGGTTGGAGAAGGTGGGTGAAGAGTTTCTCTGTTCATTGATTGAGCCAGTAAAACGGGGGGGGGGGGGACGTTTTCATCCCAGGGACTCATTCCCTTCCAGACAAATGTCTGGGGGGTGGGGCAGTGTCATGGTGTATAGAGCTATGAACTTAGATTTTACCTTTGTACAATAGAGTAGTTTCCACTCTCATACACACACCTCCCTGTCACCATCCAATAAAGCCAGAGGTATAATCAGAGTTCAAGGACACATTCCAGGCAGTCTAGCATGGTCTATTTGGGCATATGGGACACTACCTTCTTGGGTTATAAAATATAAATTGGTTTAGTTTATAGTAAAGTTTATACAGCTTGGACCTGGATCTCCCCAGTCCCACTGCCACCTGTTCTGTCTCATTCACACATCATGGAATTGTAGGGCTGGAAGGGACCCCAACACAGCAATTTTCACCCACACAAGAAACACAGCTAAAAACAACAACAATCCATTGCAAACAATATTGTAATCACTCAGAGGTTTCACAGCAGCAATAAGCACTGTTTTCATTAGAAAAGAAAATCAATTACTTCTAGGAATCTCAAATGTCTGTCCTTTTTCTTGAGTGATGGTGTTGTTTTCATTTTTCAGGTGCAAAGCTAACATTTTTTTTCTTGCAGCTTTACCAAAAAGGGTTCACCCTTCATATGCTGAACAGCTCTAACCACCATTAAGTTCGTCCTCATGGTTAGTCAGAATTTGTTCATCTTTAAGATGCCCTGAGATTCTCTGTTGTTGTTTACTCCGCAACAAGTGTTGCAGATGCTTCCTAGAAAAGTCCCACAGACAAGGGAAATATGTCAAAGCCACAGAAGCTCATGCTGAGGATGGCCAAACAGCCCCATGCATCTTATGCTGACCCCCTTTTCTGTGGAACTGCTAAGCAATAGAAAGGAAACTGATTGACCTCATCTGTTATAAGTGATGCTTCAATTTCCCCCTCTTCCTCTTCCACAGGAAGAGAGAACCTGGAGATAACCACTCCACAAGATTTATCAGGGGATTAAACTGTCCAGTGCCCTAAACCAGATAATTTCCTCCTTCTGCCGCTCTGATATCATGTTGAGTCTAAGGATTGGTGAAGAAGTTCAGCTTGCATTTTAACATACTCCTGTCTAATTCACACTTCTTCAACAATATACAACCTAGAACACAACTACCCATTGAAATTCATACTTCTCTGTGCCTTAAGAGAGAATATTATGAAAATGATATACAGGTGGTACATGACCCCAGTCAAGCTAGCAAAAATCTACCACTTGCCTGATAATAAATGTTGGAAATGTAAAGAAACTGAAGGTACATTCTTTCACCTTTGGTGGACGTGCCCAAGGATTAAGGCTCTCTGGGAGACGATATATAATGAATTGAAAAAGGTATTTTAATATACCTTCTTGAAGAAACCAGAGGCCTTTCTCCTGGGCATAGTTGACCAATCGGTGTTAAAGAAGGATAGAACTTTCTTTATGTATGCTACAACAGCAGCAAGAATACTTATTGCAAAATATTGGAAGACACAAGATTTACCCACTCTGGAAGAATGGCAGATGAAGGTAATGGATTACATGGAATTGGCGGAAATGACTGGCAGGATCCGAGATCAGGGAGAAGAGTCAGTGGAAGAAGACTGGAAGAAATTTAAAGACTACCTACATAGATATTGTAAAATTAATGAATCTTAGAATGATGTTGGATTGAAATTAAGTGGTTTCTAGCTGTAATGGTATAAAAGAATATGAAAAAAATGGTTTTTTATAAGTAAAAGTTCAAGGTTATAATAATTTAAGATTAAAGATCTGGGTAGAATAAATAGGGAAAGAAACTGCTGAACTAATAAATTGAATTGGAATACAAAAAAGGGAGGTCCGAGGAGGTCCGAGAAACAAGTAAATGAAAAATAATGTGATGAAAAGATTGATTGTTTTTAACAACTTTTATTTTGTACTTTTTCTTTTTTCTTTTTCTATTTTGTAATGTAAAAATCCCAATAAAAATTTTATTAAAAAAAATGAAATTCACACTTCCCTGGATTCTGCAAATGGAATTTTTCAATACTGAACTGCTGCAATGTGCTCTATGTGGGGCTTCCCTTGTGCTTGATCTGGAAGCTGCAATTAGTACAGAATTCTGCAGCATGATTGCTGACAGGAGTGAGACCCTATTTACATATAACATGTGTGCTTGGAGACCTGCACCTGGTGCCAATTTGCTACCTTGGCCGAGTCCAAGATGTTAAGCCATTAACAATTTGGGACCAGTTTACCTGTAAGATTGACCTACCCACATATATACCCTCTCAACCACTTCAGTCTACAGAACTGGCATTGCCAAACGCACCACATAATATTCATTCCACATTAGTAAGGAATCAGTCTTAGTGCAGCAGCACCCACAGTTTGTAACTTTGGAATATTAAGAACAACAATAGCAACAACAACAACTGCCTATTGACATCAGCCAGGTACCTTCACTGCACTCTCTTGTTGTTGTTGTTGTTGTTTAGTCGTTTAGTCGTGTCCGACTCTTCATAACCCCATGGACCAGAGCACGCCAGGCACTTCTGTCTTCCACTGTCTCCCGCAGTTTGGTCAGACTCATGTTTGTAGCTTCGAGAACACTGTCTAACCATCTTGTCCTCTGTCGTCCCCTTCTCCTTGTGCCCTCCATCTTTCCCAACATCAGGGTCTTTTCCAGGGAGTCTTCTCTTCTCATGAGGTGGCCAAAATATTGGAGCCTCAGCTTCACAATCTGTCCTTCCAGTGAACACTCAGGGCTAACTTCCTTAAGAATGGATGTGTTTGTCTACATGGATGTCTTTAAGAAAGGGTTTTCCATTGCGAAAGAGGGTGTGGTGGCGGCCGCAGAAAAGACCAAGCAGGGAGTGACCGAAGCTGCAGAGAAGACCAAAGAAGGGGTGATGTATGTAGGGTATGTTAGACCAATCGGTGTTAAAGAAGGACAGAACATTTTTTATGTATGCCACAACAGCAGCAAGAATACTTATCGCAAAGTACTGGAAGACACAAGAACTACCCACCGTGGAAGAATGGCAGATGAAGGTTATAGACTACATGGGACTGGCAGAAATGACCGGCAGAATCCGTGACCAGGGAAAAGAGACAGCGGAAGAAGATTGGAAGAAATTTAAGGACTATCTTAAGAAACATTGCAAGATTATTGAATGTTAGAACGATGTTGACTTAGAAATTAAGGGGTTTCTAGCTGTAATGATTATGTAATTAAGAAAAGAAAGATTAAAAATTAAATCAGAAATTAGGGGAAGGATTTGCTGAATTGACTAGAGATTAGAATACAGAGAGGGGAGGTACGAGGAGGTCAGGAAAGCAAGTTATATGACCATAAGGGATTGAAATTATACCTGTTATTTGTTTTGTATGTATGTTTATCTTATTGTTATTTCTGTTTTCTTTTTTTTCTTTTTTTGGTTGTTTTTATGTTGTATTTTTTTTGAAAACTTCAATAAATATTCTTAAAAAAAAAGAATGGATGTGTTTGATCTTCTTGCAGTCCATGGGACTCTCAAGAGTCTCCTCCAGCACCATAATTCAAAAGCATCCATTCTTCGGCAATCAGCCTTCTTTATGGTCCAGCTCTCACTTCCATACATCACTACTGGGAAAACCATGGCTTTAACAATATGGACCTTTGTTGGCAAGGTGATGTCTCTGCTTTTTAAGATGCTGTCCAGGTTTGCCATCGCCTTTCTCCCAATGAGCAGGCGTCTTTTAATTTCGTGACTGCTGTCACCATCTGCAGGGATCATGAAGCCCAAGAAAGTAAAATCTCTCACTGCCTCCATTTCTTCCCCTTCTATTTGCCAGGAGGTGATGGGCCCAGTGGCCATGATCTTCATTTTTGTTGTTGTTGCACTCTCCTCTTTCACCCTCATTAAAAGGTTATTTAATTCCTCCTCACATTCTGCCATCAAGGTTGTGTCATCTGCATATCTGAGGTTGTTGATATTTCTTCCGGCAATCTTAATTCCGGCTTGGGATTCATCTAGCCCAGCCTTTCACATGATGAATTCTGCATATAAGTTAAATAAGCAGGGAGACAATATACAGCCTTGCCGTACTCCTTTCCCAATTTTGAACCAATCAGTTGTTCCATATCCAGTTCTAACTGTAGCTTCTTGTCCCACATAGAGATTTCTCAGGAGACAGATGAGGTGATCAGGCACTCCCTTTTCTTTAAGAACTTGCCATAGTTTGCTGTGGTCGACACAGTCGAAGGCTTTTGCATAGTCAATGAAGCAGAAGTAGATGTCTTTCTGGAACTCTCTAGCTTTCTCCACAATCCAGCGCATGTTTGCAATTTGGTCTCTGGTTCCTCTGCCTCTTCTAAATTCAGCTTGCACTTCTGGGAGTTCATGGTCCATATACTGCTTGAGCCTGCACTCTCTTAGGCACTCTCTTAGGCACCAGCTAAAAATGTTTTTGTTTAGGCAATCCTGCCCACTATTTTAATCAGGTTTTTAGCTTAGTGTTGATTTACATTATCAAAAATATTTTAATTATTTTTAAGTGGTTGTTTTTACTGATTATTTCATTGTTTTGTTCTTTTTGCAAACCAAGTAGAGTTTGTTTGTTTCACAATCAAGCAGTATATAAATTGTATAAAATAAATAAATACATTTCCAATGCCCTCTTCCCAAAATGCATATATTAGGATAACTGTGCATAAACTTTCATGTATGGGTGAAAATAATGTACAAAAATGTATTGTGTTGGAAGACAATGCTTTTTTAAAAAAGTGTGTGTCACCCAAAATTGCTTAGATTAGGTTCTGTACAACTAAGTCCTGTTCAGAATAAACGCACTAAACTTATTGGACCCAAGTCAACCACATCCATCAGTTTCATTGGGTTTACTCTGAGTATGACTAACACTGGATACAACCCAATGTTTTACACAAACACACACACACACACACACAGAGAGAGAGAGTGCCATACACTAAAGTGCTGATGAATGGAAGAAAGCGCTATTGATGGCCATTTGTCATGTTCTGCCTCTACACTTGGAGGCAGTGATGCTTCTGAATCCCATTTGCCAGTAGCTACAGGAGGGGAGAAGAGGGCTCTTGTGCTCAGGTCCTGCTTGGATCATCTGTTTGGCCACTATGAGAAAGAGATGCTGGACTAGATGGTCCCCCATTGAGATGATCCAGCAGGCGGCTCTTACATTCTAATGTTATGTGTAGTTTTTCTTTTTGAAAGAAAAACACACAAACTGATTGCAGAAATGTGGACAAGTGGAACAATTAGAAACTGACAAAAAATAATAATTGACAGATACGTCCCTCCATACAAGAACTAAGCACTAAAGACTGGAGAAATTGTGCGTAAAAATGAAAGTAGCATGCAAAAATGCATTAAATTAGGGGAAAATGTTTGCAAAAATTTGTAGACTGGGCAAAATTGTATACAAACTGTGATGGGACGATGAGCTGCTTGTGCGTAAAATGCAAGTCCCTCAGAGTTTGATCAGGTTTTCAAACCTCTGCCTGTGACGGAGCCCCTCCAGCATGGCTGCGTCAATCACTAGTAGAATCCGAAAGTGGCTGCTTTCGGAAACGTTTCCAACATAAAAGCTCCTTAACGGAAACACGTCGTCTGGCCTCTCGGCGTGACAGTTTCCGTCGAGGTGTGGGTGTCCCTATAGGAGGTCCTGAGACCTCCCCACTGGTTTCGCTTGAAGCGTCTCTGAGCCATCCCTCCGACTCACTTTCCCTTGGAGTTCTTGCTCGCCCTCTACTGGTTCCCTCTTCCGCTGCTACTGCTCTCTCAACCTCAGGGAGCCTTTGCACCTGCGGCGCTTTAGATGTCAGTTCCCTGACATCCACCTCCCCTCCAGGGCCCCCTTCACCCCCTCCCGTCTCCTCTCCTACTGGCGGTGAGGAGGTAAAACCCCTGAAAGAACCTCCCTCATCTTCCGACGTCGCGAACACTTCCTTCCACTTGTTGCTGTTCCTACTCTCTAGGTACTCTTCGTCATCAGAGTCCACTCCATCTTCCAACTCCGACTCCGCGAACCCTTCCATTTCCTCTTCCTCATCGGTGGTGCCGAAATACTCCCTCCTAAACCTTGCTATAGGCTGAGGTTTCCTCGGGAACCTTTGGTGGAACGTTTCTGTTAAAACCTCGTCATTGACTTCCTCTGCACTTACCCAGGTGTTTTCTGACTCCGGTTCCCCTTCCCACGCCACCAAATACTCCACCTGATTACCCTTCCACCTGGAATCGAGGATTTCCGCTACATGGTTGCGGCGTTCCCTCTCTTCCAAGGCTGGTCCCCTGACGTGCTCCCCTTCACGTCCCCCCCTGTATGGTGACAGTAACGACCTGTGGAACACTGGGTGCAATTTCATGTGGTTGGGTAATCGGAGTTTGAAAGCTACCGGGTTGACCTGCTGAATCACCTCAAAGGGTCCCAATCTTCTGGGCCTCAGTTTCTTACAACCCCCTTTGAACGGCAACCCTTGGGTTGACAACCACACTTGATCCCCCACCCTTATGGTTTCACCTTCCCTTCTGTTCTTGTCTGCCTGCTTCTTATATTGTGCCTTGGCCCTTTCTAAGTTGAGCTGGAGCTGCTGATGGATGGCTTCCATCTCTTCTACAAAATGTTCAGCCGCTGGAACGCTCCATCTCTCCCCTCCTTCCCCTGGAAATGCCCTGGGGTGACACCCGTAATTAGCCAAAAAGGGACTCATCCCTGTGGACACATTCTCCGCATTATTGTAGGCAAATTCTGCCAACGCCAACTTTTCGACCCAATCGTTCTCTCTGTCATTGACATAACACCTAAGATATTGTTGAAGAATGCCATTTGCCCTTTCCGCCTGCCCGTTGGTTTCAGGGTGCCGGGCAGTTGAAAAATTAACTTCCACGTGTAGCAAGCTCATGAGCTTCCTCCAGAACCTGGAAGTAAATTGTTTGCCTCGATCTGAGATCACCCTCGAGGGAGCCCCGTGCAACCTAAAGATATGTTCCACAAACAACTTCGCCGTTTCTTCCGCTGTGACTGCATGTGAGCATGCTACAAAATGGCACATCTTAGTTAACAGGTCTACTACTACCATGATGGCTGTTTTCCCCTTGGACCTTGGCAGATCCGTCATAAAATCTATTGATATCGCTTCCCAAGGCCGTTCTGGTGTGGGTAAAGGTTCTAATAACCCTGCCGGCGCCCTTCTTTCCCCTTTGGCTCGCTGACATTGGTCACACCCTCTTACATACTCCCTTACATCTTCCCTCACCTTAGGCCACCAAAATTCCCTGGTAACCAACCACATGGTTTTGTGTTGCCCAAAATGTCCCGCCGTGGGGCTATCATGCAACTGCTTGAGTACTCTCCCCCTCAATTCACCTTCGGGTATATACAGTGCCCCTTTGTAATACAATGCCCCATTTCTTTCCTCAAAACCTCCGGGGCTCTCGCCCTCCCCCCTGAGACCTCTGAGCTTATCCTGGGCATATTCATCATTTTCCGTTTCCTCCACCAGTTCCCGTTGCCCCACCAGCGCCGCCCCACACACCCAGCGGTCCTCCGGGATGACATGTCTCTCTTCGATCACCTCCTCCCCTTCCCAATATTCTGGTTTGCGTGAGAGCGCATCCGCCCTGACGTTTTCTGGGCCTGGCACATAACAAATCTCAAAGTTAAATTTGGAGAATTCCTGTGCCCATCTCACTTGTCGTTGGTTGAGCACTCGAGCTGTTCTCCAATACTCTAAATTTTTGTGGTCGGTGCACACTTGCACCTTGTGTTGTGCCCCAATTAATAAATGTCTCCACCTCCGGAATGCTTCGTGAATGGCAAGTAGTTCCCTGTCATACACCGTGTAATTCATCTCGGACTTATTCAGTTTCCGCGAGAAGAATGCACACGGTCTCCACTCCGACGCACTCCTCCCCGGTTGAAGAAGGACCGCCCCTATAGCCCGGTCGGATGCATCTGTTTCCACTCTCATGGGTTTTTGTAAATCCACATGCAGAAGTTGTTCTTCCGAGGCGAAAGCCCTTTTCAGTTCTTCAAAGGCTCGATCCGCCTCCACCGTCCAAACAAATTTCTTCTTGCTGCTGAGGCAGTCGGTGATGGGCGCCGTCAAGTGGGCAAAGTTCTTGATGAACTTCCGATAAAAGTTCCCAAACCCCAAGAATCTTTGCACGTCCTTCTTGGTCTTCGGTGTCTTCCATTCCAGTACCGCTTGAACCTTGCCTGGATCCATGGCCAATCCCTTGTCTGACAAGCGGTACCCCAGGAATTCCACCTCCTTGGTATGAAACTGGCACTTCTCCAGTTTCACCCACAGCTGGTTGGCTTGCAGCCTGCCCAACACTTCTCGAACGTCCCTCACATGCTGTTCCTCATCTTCCGAATACACCAACACGTCGTCTAAAAAGGCCACACAGTTCTTGTAGAGCAAAGGTCCCAGAACGTGGTTTATAAAAGCTTGAAAACAGGCGGAGCCCCCTTGTAGACCGAAGGGCATAACGAGGTATTCAAAGGCTCCCAAAGGGGTAAACATGGTGGTCTTCCATTCATCTCCCTTCCTTATGCGTATCAGATTGTACGCCCCCCGCAGGTCCAGTTTTGTAAAAATCTTTCCCTTCCTTACTCTGGTCAAAATGTCGTCAATTCGGGGCATAGGGAAAGCCAGGGGCTCCGACACTGCATTGAGGGCCCTGAAGTCACACACCAGTCTCGGTTTGTCTGTGTTCTTTTTGTCCACAAAAAACACTGGGCTGCCCCCCACCGCTCGGGACTCTCTGATGAAACCTCGCTTCAAGTTTTTGTCAATGAACTCCCTCAGCTCCTGCATCTCCCTGTCTGACATGGCGTACAGCTTGCCTACTGGGAGTTGGGCCCCTGGGAGTAGGTTGATTTGACAGTCAAAGGGTCTATGCGGTGGCAGTTTGTCTGCTTCCCTTTCGCTGAATACGTTGCTCAGATCTGCGTATTGCGGGGGCACCTTCCCTTTGCCCATCACTTCCATCCCCGCTAGGGTGACTCTGTCTCCTCCCGAGACCTTCCCCTCCTTGCAGTGTTCTAGGCAATGCGCTGACCCAAAGGAGACCACCCTCTGATGCCAGCCCACTAGCGGATCGTGTAGCGCCAGCCAGCTCATCCCCAAAATGATGGGCGCTCCTCCCAGGATGGCCACATTAAACGCTATCTGTTCGGTGTGCCTTGCCACTCTCATTATCATCGGGACAGTCTGTTGGCTAACTTCTCCCCCCAACAGCTCTCTGCCGTCAATCGTAGTCACCTGCAAGGGGTTACTTAAAGGGATGGTCTGTATCTGGTGCTCAGCTGCAAACTCCTTACTCATGAAATTACAGGAGCTGCCTGAATCCAAAAGCGCCTTGACCTTTAGTGGGTGTCCGTTTGGCAGTTCTAGTAACACCTCTATCACTAAAGCAGGTCTGGGAGGTTCTGGCATGGGCACTTTCATTGCTCTTTGGCCTGGCTGCTGTGCCCCGACGGTGGCAGCCAGGCGTTGGCTTTTACTTGCTCCTTGCTTTCCTCTTCCTTTCCCCCAACAGCTCCTGCCATCCCTTGCCATTCCTTTCTTTGTGGGCAGACTCTGGCAAAGTGCCCTGGCTGTTGGCAGAGATAACATCTCTTGGCGCTCTTTCCCTCCTTCTTCCGCCCTTCACTGGGATTTGAAACTGCGCGCGCCCGCGCTGTTCCAACTTCCATCGGCTCTGCCGGCGGGAAAGATGGCTCTGGAATGTCTGGAATGCGGAACTCCCTCCAACGGTCTCCTTTCCCTTCCCGCCGTTCCAAAGCCCTCGCCTCCTGGCGCGCTCCTATGGCCAGCGCAGATTTGGTTAATTGGTCCATAGACTCCGCCCTGGGCCCCCGGGAAAGCTCATCTTTGACGGTTGAAGAAAGCCCCTCTTCGAAAAGCATTTGGATGGGCTCCGCCGATAGGTCCCACCCCAATTTATGAATCAGCATAGTAAATTCAGTCCAGTACTCACGGACAGATCTGCTTCCTTGCTGGCAAGCCATTAACTGCCTTCGCACCACCCCCTGCTCAATATCGCTGGAAAACATCAGGTCCATGGCACGAAAAAACTTCCTCGTGTCCTTTAAGATCTCATTATTCGCTGCCATCAGGGGTCTAACCCAATCTTTCGCCCCGGATTCGAGATGGCCAATCACATACGCCACTCGCGATTCCTCGTCGGGGAAGTCATCAAACTGCAAGTTTAGAGCGTATTGCATCTCTGTTCTAAAGGCATGATAGTTCCTGGGATCCCCCCCGAATTTCTGCACCAATCCTGGTACCTTTCTGGCGAGCGGGGTGGTTTTCTCCTTTCCCTTTTCTGCATCCTGAGCCCTCCTCTCCTCAAGCCTCGCCGTTTGCAGCGCCAACTGGATCTCCAACGCTCTGTACCTTTCTTCCAGGCTTGGACCCCCTCCAGCTGCTCCTGCACCCCCGGTTCCGGCTGGGTTGCTCATGATGCTTCTCTCTGCACAAGCTGGCTTTCGGTGACTTTCGGATTGCTGTGATGGGACGATGAGCTGCTTGTGCGTAAAATGCAAGTCCCTCAGAGTTTGATCAGGTTTTCAAACCTCTGCCTGTGACGGAGCCCCTCCAGCATGGCTGCGTCAATCACTAGTAGAATCCGAAAGTGGCTGCTTTCGGAAATGTTTCCAACATAAAAGCTCCTTAACGGAAACACGTCGTCTGGCCTCTCGGCGTGACAGTTTCCGTCGAGGTGTGGGTGTCCCTATAGGAGGTCCTGAGACCTCCCCACTGGTTTCGCTTGAAGCGTCTCTGAGCCATCCCTCCGACTCACTTTCCCTTGGAGTTCTTGCTCGCCCTCTACTGGTTCCCTCTTCCGCTGCTACTGCTCTCTCAACCTCAGGGAGCCTTTGCACCTGCGGCGCTTTAGATGTCAGTTCCCTGACACAAACATTAGGAGAAAAGCACTTATTTTGTACATTTTCAATTTGTTGCAAGATGTCTAGCTGCTGTCAGTATTAGGGCAACTAGCAAATTAAATAAAAAAATAAAATGCTGGCACATTTTTTTAATGACCTGCTTTTTAGAAAGAAAATATATGTGAACTAATGTGGAAATGTGGCAAACCCAGCGGTAAGATTAAGATGGAGGGATGAGAAATTGAGAGAAATCAAAATTGGCAAATCCATCCATCCCTAGCTGAGTATCAGAAGATGAACTTTGGGTGATTTAGGGACAGACGTAGAAAAGTCCTTCTTCATACAGTTCATAATTAAACTATGGAATTCGTTATCGCTATATGACCACCAACCTGGATAGCTTTCAAAGAGAATTAAACAAATTCATGGAGGCCAAGTCTCTCAGTGGCTGATGGGAATGATAAGCGGTGAGAATGCTGTTGCGTTCAGGTCCTGCTTTCAACCTTCCCAATAGGACATCTGGTCAACCATTGTGACAACAGGATGCTGGACTAAATGGGCCACTGGTCTGATCCAGCATGGCTCTTCTTATGTTCCTAGTTCCAGCTCCTTTATGTTTTTATTTTTCCATGTTTATGGATTTGAAATTTCTGCTACCCACTTCAGCAACTCTTATTAGAAGAAAAGGAGCATCTTTCCTGTCAGCAAAAAAGCTGGGAAAAGTTCATCATAGCTTTATTGCTGACAACCTTCTGTCTTGGGAGACAATGGAGGAGTCAGTCCTCCTCTGGTCACTGCTGCAGATACAAGACCTGTCTGCCTGTCTCTAGGCACTGTGATTGTCACAGCAGAAGCTGCATAAAAGAAGCCAGGGCTGTTTTACTTTAGAAAGCTTTCCACAGTTCCTCCATGTATTCAGAACTAAGCCAGATTGTGGGGCATTACAGAAATACCTCATTACACAGCATGAGTGGGCAATGAAGTGGCAGATCAAATTCAGTGTTGATAAGTGCAAAATGAGGCATGGTGAGCATCAAACACCCCAAATTCACTTACACCACACTGAATTCAGAATTAGCCACTGAGAGACTTGGCCTTGCATTTCAGGAAGGTGCCCATCCCTGCACTAAGTTCTCCTGGTTCAGCCAAGATCAGTTTTCCCATCACAATGAGAATAGCAATTTTTCCACATCAGGAGTTGTGGGGGTAGAGTGGGAGTTTTCACCTCCATCCATTCCTGATCCTGTCACTACCTCTTCAGCCTGCTAATACCAGGGCCAGGGGACAGCCATCTTCTCCCTGTGTGTATATCCTTTGCTTTCTCCCTCCCTCCTTTCAAATCTAGCCAATGCCAATGCCAATGCCCTCTCACGCTACTAATATGTGATGGCCTGGGATTCGGACTCGGATGCTGAACCTGAGGGATCCCAGCCTGCACAGGATTCCCCACTTCCAGAACCAGCTAAGCCAGGGCTGGGGCCTGAGCCTGAAGGGTCCTCACCTGTGCTGGATCCTCAGGTGCAGACACCAGCTGAGTCTGCTCTGGCTCCTAAGGTGATGGAGGACCCATTGCTTGCAGGTGCTCCACACTCAGCCCCGTCAGAGGAAGCTGAGGTTGCCTCTGGGTCCAGTAACCTCCAGCCTCTCCTGAGCTGCAGAGGCTCAGGGCAGAGAGGCGGAGGGAACTAAGTTCCCACAGGAGGAGTGCTTGCCTTCAAGCCAGGAGAGGTGAGTCACCAGAGGATCGGGGCCGCCCTATGCCTCAGGGCAGATAAACACCAAACAGCCCCAGTCCCAAGTTTCAGGAGCAACATTGTTGGTTGCTAGTTCCTGCCTGAACCCTGTCCTGCTTTCCTGCCTGAGCTCCTGACCTGACCTGGCTCCCTGCTTGCAAGCCTGTTCCTGACGTCACCTGACTCCCTGCCCTGCACCCAGCTTCAGCTACTACGGACTGCCTCCACGTTGCACCTTTGACAAGGAGTTGCATTATCAGCTCCACGCAAGCAACTTTCCCCAACAAAGGTTGAGAGCAGACATGGGCCACATTCACACTACACATTCCCAGAGTTTCTCGTGACTGTTAACCACTCTGGGAACTGTAGCTTTGTGAGAGGAGAAAAGGGGCCTCCTAACAACTCTCCACACCCTTAACGAACTACATGTCCAGGCTTCTTTCAGGAAGCCATGACTGTTTAAAGTTCCCCTTGCAGAGCAGCTCAATCTGAGTAAATAACGCCACCTCTGGTGAAAGAAGTCTCCAGATAATCAGGGCCTAAACTTGCTTCAACAGATGCTATCTAAGGTGCAGGTGGACAACAGGGGCATAGCAACTGCTTATATACATTTCTGAAGGCCTGGGCCACTCCTACTCTCAACGTGATTGGCTATCTAAATTCCCAAGCCGCAAATCATAACTCAAAGGGCCAATGGCAGTGGCCCAAATCCTGAAATGTTTTGTGATTGGATATCACGTATTAAATCAGAACACAGGGGATAAGATTCCTTAGTCCAGACTCAAGCTCAGGCAAACTCAGACCACTGAATACATAACACCGCCTATGGCAGTGGGAGTGTGTGGGTTTCCATTGGGACTTCTGGGTTGGGGTCCTCAGAGTCAGAGGAGGACAATGCTGTTATTCAGCAAAGCAGCTGTTGTTTATTGGGCCTTGTTAAACATGAGCACATGACTAGGTTGGTAGGTTGCCTGATGCTATAAGTATTTTGCTAGTTTGGCCTTCCAGGGAACACGAAATCCAGGGCCTGCTGTTTGACTCTTTGATATGCACTTTTGTACGTTATCTGCATGGAGAATAAAAGTTTGGAGAACTGTTCGTGTGATACTTAAGTGGCTTCATGACAAATGCCACCTCCCTAGGCTTCTGCTGTTGTGGGCATATCTGGAACTGGCTGAGTGAAAAAAGAGATTGCAAAGTGTTTTGCAAGTTAGGCAGCTTGGTATAAATGGACACTAGCAGTGGTAGATTTGGGAAGTTGCTCACAGAAGAAAAGGGGGTCCTTTCTGCACTGTGACAAAGGAAATAATTTATTTAGGAACTTTATAAGCCTATAAGCCACTTGCTAAAAATGTAAAGTATTTAATTAGGGTACAAGTCCAATTACATGTAATACATGACTAAAATAGACAAACCAATTTAAACCAGACATACATAGAACCATCATTAAAAATAAAGATAAAATCGATGAAACGTTTAAAGCAAATGTAACTGAAATGTGCATCTGGAGAGGCTTACTGACACTGAAAAGTTTTTAGCAGAAATCTCATAGACTATAATGAATGTACCTCCTTGTTGTCAATAGGTGTCCTGGTTCCAGGAGAACCAATGGCACTGGTCCATGTTCTATTTGCAAGAAAATCCAAAGAGCAAAGTCTGGTCAGAATCTAAGGTCAGAGGCTAGCGCAAGGGTAGGGAACCTTTGGCCCTCCAACTGTTGCAGAACTGCAACTCCCATCATCCCTAGCAATTGGCCATGTTTGCTAGGTCTGATGGGAGTTGCAGTTCAGCAACATCTGGAGGGTCACAAGTTACCCACCCTTGATCTATAGAAAAAAGATACTGGGTTGGTCAACAAACAGGGTTCAGAGCAGCACAATAGAGGATAGGTCAGGTCACAAGTGGCTCCAACAGCTCTCCAGCTCAGACCGAGGGCTTTCATCCAGGATCCTCCTGAGCCCCACAACTGAAGGTTTTGGGTTATTCATGAAGAGAAGCCCTCCTCATAAGCAGTCCTTTCTTTCTGAGGACAGCGGCATTTAGCCACTGCACTGTGGTGCAACTTGGTGAGCAGGCACTCTCTGGGGCTCTAGAGATGGTTCATCCTCCATCTCTGAGTTTTGGCCTTTGTAGGAAGTGGAGGGGGGTCACCAATGCTGGAAGATAGGCTGGGCTTCACTGTCTTCCTCCTGCCCTCCCACTCCCCAATGCCACTTGTTCTTTTGCAGTATTCTTCATGGTCCTCTTCTGAAGAAACTCTTTCTACAGAGCCATATGACAAAAGTCTAGGAGTCTCAGGGCACATGTATTGCAACACCCAATGAAATGCCTGGACCCTTGTAAAACTGTGGGTTCCACAGCTTTAAGTGATCCAATAGGCATATGTCATCCATCATCCATAGTCATGATACAGAACCATCATGTTCTTTCTCATTTTCCCTCTGCTTGACCACCCAAGAGGGAAAATGATCCAGAGTCATAATAGCATAGCTCACATTTATCTACCATTTAAAATAATAACCCTCTTCCTGCAAAGCAAGCAATTTATTCACACTTCTGCTCACAGGATTAAGTAATCTGCTGTTCTTATCAAAACACCTTTGGGGGGAAGCCGAAAACATTTCTCTTTAATTAGCTCAATACTTCAGGCTTAGCTGGGTTGTGATTACACACATCTCTGCCTTCGTGCTGAGCTTTTTCGGAACTTCCAGGATTCACAGGTAAGGAAAAACTAGAGTAGGATTCTCTAACTAGATATTAAAGAAAAGCATCACAGATTAAAGAGGGACTCTGGGAGGCATCATGGTGGATTGGGGGTGGGCAGAACAGCCCCGAGACAGGTGTTGGGGGGAGGGAATGGGGGTGCCCATGACACTCAAAAATCCAGGTGTGGTCCATTCTATCACTTCTGCTTTCTACTGCCTGATTTTCCTGTGTGTATAGACTAGACCAGGGGTAGGTAAGCTTCATGTGGGTTGCAAGGAGGGGAAACCAGGAGGAAATGGGGTGGCAGAGAGAGAAAGGGGGGGAGAGAGAGAGAGAAGCAGAGAGTAGGGGAGAAGGGTGGCCCTGTCCACGTTTGGCTTTAACTCTGCCAACCATTTGTTTCAGTCACACCCACCACTGCCTCCAGGCTCCACACACCCAACAGATTATTAAAAATTAAGAAAACATCCCAATTTCCCAGCAGTGCAATATTCCATGGGTTCAAGGTGCTTACTCAGGGTTCAGTTTTCTTGAAAGGAGGGACTGCAGAGACTGTGGTGTCTTTATGATATATGGTTTATTTACACATCTATACAACTTGAGCCTACAGTGTAGGGGTTCACAGCATAAACGCCCCAGAACATCTTGCTTCTCCCATTGCAACAGCCTTGGAATCAAGAAGAAATTAGACATGGCTCATACTCTCTGGCTTCTGCCTACTTCTAACCCATCTCTCACACATAGCTCCAGCCAGGGGAGAAGGGAGCCCACCCCTATTTATCCTCTGGCACAGAGCAACCTCCTTTGTTACACTATGTACTTAAGGCACCTTATCTTACCCTTGCCTGAAGAGGTCAGCAATTAAATCCTCCATTAGATTTTAACGCTTGATGGATTCAGGACCCCAGGAATTAGAAGGGATTGAGGCATCATGCAGACTAACCCCACTTGAACAGTATTCTACTGCAAGAGACCAGAGGCTGTGCCCCAAAGGGCTAGTTCTGAATTTTACGGTGGCTATGACAAGCCGAAATAGCAACAAGACCCAAATGCATGCCTGGATTCATGGTGGATTTAATGCTTCGTACTGAAATAGAAACAAGTTGCCCATTTACTGGGAGTGCTGAAAAGAAATACTAGATCTATTAACTTTTTAATTGGTAGTAAATGGAAGCTAATGAGGGGACTGCACCTGCACTATTAATTGAAAGCAACCTCATTAAACACACACTAGATATGATTCCTGCAACTCTGAGGAGACACTTTAGATAGCAAAACAATATAATGTGTGATTTGATGTCTGTTCAGAGAACTGGAATCTGCATTGGCCTAAGAGAGAGTTGGCAGGTGGGTTGGCCAGGGGAAATCAAAAAGAGAGCAAACACCTTGAGATCTTCTGTTGAGATTGGCATGTGTTCATTTACCTCTCCAGAAAAAAAACACTGGATTCCAGCCGCCAAAGCCAGGAGGAATTAAGCACTGCCAGACTCTAAAATAGAACAGATTGCTTCCCTTATGTCTGAAAACAGCCTGATCGGTAAAACATTTCCTCTTCAGCATATAAAGTAGATTGATCAGAAACCTTTTATTGCCTTGCCGTGAGGAAAACAATGGTATGAAGATCATGAATGGGGGGTTGTAGGGAGTCATAACCAGCTGTTGAGCTCCAGAGCATCATTGCTTTTTATTGTGTCTTCAGCACGGAAATCAGGTCTCAAAATATCCACCTCATTTGTTGCAAGGCAATAAAAGCCGCTGCATCAGTTGTGATTTGCTGGAGAGCCCACAGGCTGTGGAGTCTTGTGCTTGTTTTACATATTAGTAAGCAAACGAAAGGATACGATTAGAATTCAGGAACCAGCAGCATCAAGATCAGAAATGCTTGGAAAAGAGCAGGGTGTGTGGCAGCAAAATCCTTTCTTTCAGGGCTTGGAAGGGGAGGAGACCACCTCTCCTGTCACACCACCACAGATGAACCTTCCATTCCTCCCTTACAAGGTCACAGTCAGTGCCCAAAGCATGAGGCATCCCAAGGGATGGTGCATCATTTGACAACTGGAGCAGATCCCATCTCAGTGGACGGATTCCAACCAACCCTTCAGGGTTTAGAAGAAAAGGGGACCCAGTTTCCACACACACCAGTCAGGAGGAAGCTCAGCAACAAAGGAAGCTGCCTTGGGGCTCATCCATGCTTCCTTTTGTGCTGCGTTTCTAGGCACATGTCAGAGCTTTAAATTGCCATGTCCAAACACTTTTTTCTTTTTTAGACTTGACACTTTCCCCATGAAAACCCACTTTATTACTAAATTGGAGCAAATCAAGTGCAGCCCTGTGCCTTAAAAGTGCAGAGCAGAAGATAAGTGTGCATGAGCCCTTATACTGAGTCAGAGCTTTGACACATCCAGCTCAGTCTGATTGGGAGCAATAACCTCTCCAAGGTTTCAGACAAGGAATGCTCCCAGGCCTACCTTGAGAGACCAGGGATTGAACCTAAGACCTTCGGTATGCAAGGCAGATGCTCTACCATGGAGCTTTTCCCCTTCTGCTTCTTTCCTTATAAGACTACAATGAGCAGTCCGGAAAGCAGTGAAGGACAACCACTAAGGGCATTTTTAGTATCTGTCCTTGGAGCAGGACAGAAGAGCAAGCCGTGTAATTGAGAATGTTAACTCAATTGCAATCAATTAGATGAACACAGCCTCTGGTACAGGGCTTTGATTAAAGTTGGTTGGGAAGGTCCAGGTCAGCCTTTGAATTCAATTATTAACTGATTATTATCACTGAACTTGAACTATTGACTAAAACACTCTGGGTCTCCCTGCATTCATTTTCTTATTATTTAAGAGTCCTTCTTGCAATCACCTTTAACAAATAATTTGATCTCTGCTGTACGGACTGGCGCGGCAAACTTCAATCAGAGCTTTAAAGGCATAAGGTATCTAACCCATTTTCAGTGATCTGGGGACTCTAATGAACTTCATTTTAAATTCTTTATGCGTCTTTTACAGATATTATACAGAACAGATTCACACATGAGATGTTAAGAAATTACAGTTATGAGTTCACTCTTTTTAAAAAGGAGCTAAACAAAGGTATCTGTTCACAGTCTGCCTTGTGTTGCTGGCAACCAGTAGCCATGTTCCTTTGTGTATACATATGGAATAAAGTCAAACCATATTTTCTGGAAATTGTCTCTTTGTTTAGTTACTATTTATTCTCTTAGTTTTCCAGTCAATTTGTCCATTAATGCCGTCCCACATTTGTTTTAGCCACATGTCATGCAGGTCTGCATTTAAAGTTCTCCATTTCCTGGCAGTAGTAAAGTGGGCAGCTCTTATTAATTGTAGAATGAGTTTTTTCAAGGATAAATCCTTAGTTTCCCCCTCAAATATAGTCAGCAAAGCAATTTTGGGATTGAGATTCATTGGTTGTTTGGTTATAGTGCTTATTTCACTAAAGACATCCCCCCCCCCAAACAAACCTACCCTAGGGCAGGTCCACCATATATGGAAGAATGAAGCTGCATTTTTACAGTTTCTCCAGTAAGTTGTTGAGAGAGTCTTCATTGGGGGGGTTTTAAGCAGAGGTTGGGTGGCCACCTGTCATGGGTGCTTTAGTTGAGATTCCTGCACTGCAGGGGGTTGGACTAGATGACCCTTGGGTCCCTTCCAATTCTACAATTCTAATGATTCATTTTATTAAGTAGCACAGGGTGCATACACCATCTATAAAGTATTTTTTGCATATTCTCTCTGGCTCTAACTGATGAGAATCCAAAAGGGAACTCTCCCCAAACTTTATTCCAGGAAGCCTCATTGATAGTATTGTTCAGATCTGCCTCCCACCAGTGTCTACTGTAAAGGTTTGCAAGAATGAACTGTAAATTAAAGAGATTATGCTATTTGCCCAATGGGTCAGCAGTGTAAATTATATTTTCAAAAGGGGTCAATGACCGAGTTGCTTGGAAAGTGATAGATGGTTGAGAGGTAAAGTGTAGGACCTGATGTATGTGACTTCTTTTTCTTCTTGAGGAAGTCTCTAAGAAGCACTTCAAATGACTAATCAGTTT